>NC_039359.1:29055067-29362480 GCF_003573695.1 Papaver somniferum | reverse complement strand
ACAACAAGAAAATATGGAAAGTCATGTGTATGACCTGTTTTAGGGAATTTTAGAGTGATTAAAACGCTGTATACCTTCCCAAAGATTTGTATATATCTAAGGAAGAGTTTCGAATAAAAAGGAAATCTCAGAAACGCGTAGAAATCCTAAAACAAGAAATTGTCGCAACTTGGCCGTGAAGAGAAGGAAAGAGATTTTGGAAGATTTGAGAGAGATTTAATCGGTATTTTTGATATAAATAGATGTCTTAGGTCATATAGAAGAGGTGTCGAGAGTTTGGGAACCTAAGGAGAGCCAGAGAAGAAGAAATAAGAGCTTTACCATACTCTGTTTCTGCTGCTGCTGCTGTTGAAGAAGAAGAACAGCTGAAGAACATTGACCCTCGGTAGACAGTCGCAGAAAAGTGTCGCTGTTTAACAGCTGAAGAACACTAAGCTGTTCAGAGTAGTCATATTTTGAGATCATGATTAATATGAGGAGCTAAACCCCAAAACTGGGATAACGGAGGAAGCCATATTTCATATGTGTGGTAATTATATTGAATTCTTTTTATGACTTTTTGCATTAATTTAATCGTTTTATGATTTTTCTTAATTAGTTGTGAAGTCGTATGATGATGTATGCTTGGTCTAAGTGCTTTTGATGCATCATGCTAGTGATTTACAATTAATCTTTTTAAAATCTACCTTGGAAAAGAATTAGAGTCAATAAACAAGAGCTATAATTGTCTAAGAATTGATTTTTGAACCACATGGTATGAGGTTTGGTGGAATCCTGAGTCTCAGTAATCTCTCGACATCGTGACAAACCTTGTGTATATATTTTATTTATTTTTATTGTTTTCTATTATTAAGTCGGAAATTGAGTTTACACAAGTCCGAGTTGAACGAACTTTATTTACCACTTAAAAAACTACATCAATTTTTGGCGCCGCCGACGCGGATTTGTATTTAGATTTGTTTTAGGTTTATTTTTATTTTTATTATTATTATTTTTTTGTTATTTTTTACGCGTTTTGGTATTTTTCGAATCTTTTCAGATTTGGAGCGAAGCTACAAGGAAAGAAAAGTACTATAAAAAGAAAGCATCGCCAAAGAAGGAAAGAAAAGAGGAATCTGAAAGGAGTGAAGAAGAAGATTTTGTATATAGTTATTTTGTTTTATTTTTAGAAACTGTAAATAGGGTTTTATTTTTGTAATTTTTCTTTTCCTTTTTGGACATTTTTATTTTCGGACTTGGACATTTTTATTTTTAAACCCTAAGGAAGGGTTAAAATTAAATATAAACTGTTTGCAGGGAAGGACGACAGTTACAATACTATCTCGGCCCCTCGGGTTCGTAAAATAACATAGGATTCGGTGGCCTGAGTCGACTTCAACGGTTCATCGCCCGTCTGGTACGGGAGGTAAGACTCTATCCACCCACGAATCCCCTGTCAGTGGGTTTTATTTTGTGTGACAACTCACACACCTGCAGTAGAATGTCGAACTGGTATTACAATAGCCAATACAACGAATATCCGACTGAGTTTCAAAATGGACGTTACTACTTTGACCATAGTGTGAATAGTAGTTGGGAACATCAGCCTTTTGAAGATTATGGTCCATACCATGGTGAGCCCAATTACTATCCACATAAGTACCGATCATATGAGCAAAATTCTTATATTTCTCCTTTAGAAGAGTCTCTCAGGAAATTAGAAGAGTCGACACATAGGATAGCTGAGATGAATAACTTAGTTTATGACGAAAGAAAACTTTCTTTAGAGGAATCCCTCAAGCTGATAGCTGAGACGAACGAAAGAATTACTCGAAATAATCTTAATTTTCAATACAGTGTCTCCAATAATACCCTTGAAAATGAGGATAGTTATTTGCATAATCAAGATGACGAGGATATAATTGGTAACACTACTTGTTGTTTAGATGAGGTTCAACCATTTTCATGTTATTATAATGATTATGATGAGGATAGTGTTGATGAAGAATTTGAAATAAATAGGCATAGTGATCAGGAATTTGCTACTCCAATTGAGCTTAATAATAATATTATTTCTAGTTCAAATCCAAATAATTTTAATAATTATTCACCTATTCAAAAGGACGAGTATTTGACTAGAGATACCCCTGTTTTAGACGATGTAGTATTTCCTTTTAATTACGAAGCTAATAATGGTTTAGAGGAACGAGTATATTTTGAGTCTAGTGATTTAGAAACAATAGACTTAGAAAAAGAAAATGAACTCGTCGAGATGAGTGAGGATGTACCTGACTTAGAAGAATTAATTGATCATTTTCCTGAATTAGATGACCTTGAAATTAGGTAAGTTGTGACTAGTCTTTCTAGAGACACACAAAACTCTAAGTTTGGGGGTGATTATAATTCTCCTTGTGCCTTACCTTTATCTCTTACAGAGATCCCTCACTTGGGACTTGACATATGTGCCTCAACCATTTTACAAGATTATCTTCATACATGTATTCCTGAACCTAGTGATGCCCACAAGAAATTTCAGTTATTAGAAACCCATCCTCTGGTTGATGTGGTTTACCCAGGCTATGATACCCAGATTGACTTTGTTTTCCCACCAAATATTTTTCTTCCAAATGTGGGAATGTTTGATTTTCAAATGTGTCGAATATTAAGTTTTGAGACTAAACCTAATTACTTTAGGAGATTAGGGTCGACATACTTGTTTAAGGAAGATCACCACTCTCATTGTGGTCAGCTGTGTAAGTCAAATCTGATCAACTTAGAGGATCCTCAATTATTCAGGTTATTATTATGTGCTTCTAAGTTTTTATTTGAGTTTTTCCAGACTCTAGAACCTGAACATTTGGATCTAACCTATGAGGAAACGCAACCCATGAAAATATTTTATTTGGACCTAGTTATAGATCCTGAACCTGAACCACAACTAGATGTAGTTTCTTAAACAGAAACTAGACAAGGGTGTGCTTTATTTGTTCATGTTGCAGATTCCTTTTACTTGTGATAGCTCTATTTGGTTTTGATGACCCACAGATATTTCGGCTATTACTTTATGATTTTATAAGGTGACTAATCCTTTCTTAGTCTGGCTGAAGACATTAAACTTAGCACTTCTTGGGAGGTAACCCATTCTCATGCAACACGGTAATATCTTTCCTTATCTCTTTTGCTTCAAATGGTAACAGTTTCTCCTTGTTCATGCTTTTAATTTGATCTTTAGAACATTGAGGACAATGTTAGATTTAAGTTTGGGGTATAGGAGAAACTTTTTAGTTGCACAATTAAACTCCAGAGCCTAGAAATTTATGCTTATTAAGGATGGCACTAACCAATCTAAGTGGATGGAAGCATTTTGGTTGTAGGAGTTGAGGAACCAATCTGACTAGATGGCAACATCTAAAGAGTCTATTCATAAAAGCACAGAGCTCAGGTGTTAGAAATAACATGATAGTTTCACCATATCTCGTTGAGTCCTTTTCACTTCTGTTTTTATTTTGTTTTGTTTTTAAACTATGTTTCTCTAAGTGATTAGGTGGGGCTCACGATTCAAGTTGTTACCAATGCTAGGGTGAATTAGAGTGATTGAGATACAAAAAAAAAAAAAAGAGTCGAAAAAAAAAGAGTTGAAAAAAAAAAAAGACCAGACCAGACCAACAGACCAACTGGAATAAATTCAATAAAGTCCATTATGATAGGTTCATTTTGGCGGAGGCCTTCAGACAGATATGAGAAACACCGTTCACCTAGTAAACATCAAAACCATCTATGTTTTTCTATATCCATCTTCATGATCTATCCATGTGATTAGTTTTGACTCCGGATATTCATGTCCATAGTGCGACTATCTAAGTAGAGCTCTGTTACTTCATATGAATTTTAGTATGCTTGAGTGCAAACTCGTGTGCAACAATTGGAATTTCACATCAGGGTACTTCCTCCTGTAGTCAATAAGTATGCCAACCAAGGAGATTCTTTAGTGCCTTCCAAGGTTCTGTGTAGATAGCTAGGGTCTGGAGTAAAAAGGTTTTGTGGGTATACCTCTGGTAAGCCGTCCGGAGACAACACTCCGCCACTAGGGACACCTAGGGGTTTAAAGGCTTATTGCATACGCTAAATGCAATCGATGATGCCTGCGACAGTGAGTTAGGATTTTATTTCTATTTTATTTTTGCTCGAGGACTAGCAAATAATAGGTTTGGGGGTATTTGATAGACACATTTTTGTGTCTGATATAATCTCAATTGTATATATTGTTAGTGCTCGATTTTGTATTTATTTTGGCTTTTTATGTCTTTGTAGGTGTTTTTGGAAAAATAAGATTTTGCGGCGAAATTGGCTCGAATTTTTTTTTTGCGTTCATGGGAGGAAATTTGCTATTCGGACCCTCACTTTGGATAAGGGGTAACCTAATTACTAAGGGGCATCCCATTTCCAGGCATCTTCTAATCGCACCCCTACTCTGGATAAGGGGCAACCATCTTCAACATTCAAAAATCAGGTTTTGGCGGGAAAAAAGTGTAGTTAAAGAGTAGTTTTGGCAATCGTGATTTGGAGGAGTTTGAGGTCGATTAAACCTCTTATTTTCATAGGATAGACTCTTTATGGGTCTAGGAATCTGATATGGGTGTTTAAATCGATTAGATTGGGCTCAAACGACGGATTTTTCTCACAACAAGAAAATATGGAAAGTCATGTGTATGACCTGTTTTAGGGAATTTTAGAGTGATTAAAACGCTGTATACCTTCCCAAAGATTTGTATATATCTAAGGAAGAGTTTCGAATAAAAAGGAAATCTCAGAAACGCGTAGAAATCCTAAAACAAGAAATTGTCGCAACTTGGCCGTGAAGAGAAGGAAAGAGATTTTGGAAGATTTGGGAGAGATTTAATCGGTATTTTTGATATAAATAGATGTCTTAGGTCATATAGAAGAGGTGTCGAGAGTTTGGGAACCTAAGGAGAGCCAGAGAAGAAGAAATAAGAGCTTTACCATACTCTGTTTCTGCTGCTGCTGCTGTTGAAGAAGAAGAACAGCTGAAGAACATTGACCCTCGGTAGACAGTCGCAGAAAAGTGTCGTTGTTTAACAGCTTAAGAACATTAAGCTGTTCAGGGCAGTCTTATTCTAGGGTTTTAAAATCAGCGACAAAGCAATAGTTTTTCTGTAACAGTTCCATTGTAACAGCTGTTTTGCAACACCAATACACTGTTGCAGACAGTCTGTGTTATTACTTTTCACTCTTTTAATCATCTTTTGAGCAACAAACACATATTTTGAGATCATGATTAATATGAGGAGCTAAACCCCAACACTGGGATGACGGAGGAAGCCATATTTCATACGTATGGTAATTATATTTAATTCTTTTTATGACTTTTTGCATTAATTTAATCGTTTTATGATTTTTCTTAATTAGTTTTGAAGTCGTTGATGATGTATGCTTGGTCTAAGTGCTTTTGATGCATCATGCTAGTGATTTACAATTAATCTTTTTAAAATCTACCCTGGAAAAGAATTAGAGTCAATAAACAAGAGCTATAATTGTCTAAGAATTGATTTTTGAACCACATGGTATGAGGTTTGGTGGAATCCCGAGTCTCAGTAATCTCTCGACATTGTGACAAACCTTGTGTATATATTTTCTTTATTTTTATTGTTTTCTACTATTAAGTCTGAAATTGAGTCTATACAAGTCCGAGTTGAACGAACTTTATTTACCACTTAAAAAACTACATCAGCTAGCGCCATTCTTCCGGTTCTCTTGATCAACAAAGTTCGCAAACTTTGGTTCAAGGAATAAGACTTATACATAAATGTGTTTCCACAACAATGCTTATGTCCTCCATTGGTTATGTAATATAAACTCTCATTTCAATCATTGAAACATTCTTAGAGGACGTTATATAATTGTTACACCATTTCTCGTCAAAACAATTTTCAAGATGATTGAAACATATTATGACTTTCGCCACATGGTAAAGATAAACTTGATCGAAGTGAAAATCTTACCAACACATATTTCGAGATATAGATAGGAGAGGTATACTCGACTCGAAATACCAAATGTGTATAATCCAAGTCTATATATATAGCATACGACTTCTTGTCTCAAAGAGTAGGATATAGAGTAGATAGACTTTTGAGTGACAGATAAGTTCAAGTCTTCAGATACCTTTTTTTCGAGAAGTTCCACCGGTTCCTTGAGTAGTTCTTTTTCTTGTATGATGAATCGCCATGAAGTCCTTGAGCTCAACTACACTTTCTATCCTGGTCCGAGACTTAGCTATAATAGACTAGAAATCAAGACTTATAGTTTTGATCACTAACATTGACAAACATGCTTGAGATAGCAACGCATGCGAGTTCGACCGAGCAATGCTCTAACAATACTTGCATGTTTCAAAGGTTGTTTATAGCTGTGGGAAGTTTATTAAATCACTAATTGCGTGTTTGTGTTGTTTAAATTTTGCGCAGGTAAAGAATCTTGTCAAAATGCTTCCCAAGTGTAAGTCTGGTAATTAAAAAATGAGGAGAGGAAGAGAAAATAAAGATTTTTTGACTCTCTAAATTGGTAATGTTATCATCGAAAGAAATGAAGAACAGGAACATGAAACTGAAGGGCTTCCTGTTGAAGGTAACATTTTCATTGAATTTGCCGTGATTATGTGTTTTGACATCTGTTTCAAAAGTTTTTGTGCCTATGTTATGGTATAAGAACATGAATTGTAGTTAATTGAGTAATAACAAAAGTTTCTTTACTTCCTTTCTCGAATGTATATTATGTCATATCTGCTGTAGACCGTAGTTTTTCACTACATTTGACGGAAACTATGTTTCTAGCTAATTTGTTTGTGATTGTATTTATTAGGTAATGAACAAACACAAACTAGGCCAGGCACTGTGAATATTATTAATTTGGCGGCTTGGAATAATCTTCATACATGGTCACGAGACATTTTAGTAGAAAATGGTCCGTTAAGAAATCCTATGATGGAAAATGATCACATATGTATAAGAGAAAAAAGGCCATTTTTTGAACGCTCCCCCCGAGCCTCTAAAACGTTAGAGACGACACTGTAACTTCTCAAATATTAGATATTTTTGTTATAAAGGCGAAGGTTAGATTGTATTAAGAGAGAAAATATACTAATAAATCCCTGAATGGGATGGTCATAAACCAACTCCTTGCAGCTCCCCAACTACATAAAAGAGCTTTTACTTCATTGTTAATCTCGACTTTGGAAGACATGGGATAATATTCAGTTACGCAATTTTCCATGAGAAAAAATCTGTTAAGCAGCCATTCCTTTCAAACACCTGAATTTGTAGAGTGTTGTCCATATCAATCATCAACAGCCATGTCTCCATACACTAATTCTTACGAAAAGGACGAATTCTTCTCGTACATGTGCTGTGCGAGCCCGTTATCCATAATAACCCACAAAGGCTAAGGTTTAGTTGGTCATCAGTGGCTGCGGTTCTACAATGACAAAAAAACATCAGATGACTGAAACGTGGGCTTTCATTTGAAATGTTGTGGTACTGTTGACAAGTTGATAACTGTTGTTCTTCTTTAAGAACCTCTTAAGACCAAAATCCCATTTTGCCGCGTACATAATGATTTGCATACCTTGATTGATGATAAGAAGTGTAGGTAAAATCAATAGAGAAACTCTTCTTTTCATAAGAGGTATTATGAGGTAGGATTCATGGGCACTCTTAGATGCACAAGGTCATACAAGATTTGCGTCATTTACTCCGCAAAACCCGAACGACAATGAATTTAAGTGTAATATTTTGATGATATGTTCCTCTTATAAAACTCTACATTTCTATAAGAAATGAACGCAATTCGAGATGTATAAAACGACCATCTATCCCTTTGAATATCAGCCGCTCAAAGTTAACGGTTGAAATTAAGATCGGTAGATGGTGAGGTTTCTTGTCTCGAATTGCG
Organism: Papaver somniferum; assembly: GCF_003573695.1. Lineage (NCBI taxonomy): Eukaryota > Viridiplantae > Streptophyta > Magnoliopsida > Ranunculales > Papaveraceae > Papaver > Papaver somniferum. The sequence continues at coordinate 29,354,533 of NC_039359.1, read as the reverse complement.
TTCATTTTTTTTGTGTGGAATGTAGTGTCTTATAAGAGTAACATAAATCTACTCGGATGGAGAGAGAAAGAGCGCAAAAAGCGTTATATCTGGAGAGGAAAATTTTCTTCTTTTCAATGGAGGCGATTGGCAATACATATGGGATCAGAATGGAAGAGAAGAAGCGAGGAGGATTTAGATCATGGATTCATTTCTCTACTGAAGCTGCGTTTTGGTTACTCGATGTGATGACAGAAGCTATGGATGTGCACTGTGAAAAACGAAAATGGCCAAGAAGAGAAGGAGAAAACTCTTATCTTGCTGAGGTGAAAGATAATGAAGCAGGGTGATATTTAAGGTTATCAAGAGTGAGAAGGGGTGATAGTCCAAGATCATATGCTTTATGTATTCCATGTGGAGAAAGAGCATATTACTGGGGAGTTCTATTCAAGGAAGTGCATAGCGTTCTTAGTGACAACAAACTGCAAAGGAGTACATTTCAAACTCCTCCAAATAGAGCAGATTTTCAAAGTAAACTCTCACAGGGAAAGAAGGATGCAGTTTACAAGGGATTGATCAAAGTAGATGGTGTCGTGAGATGGCAAAGAGTGGCTAGAGAGGTTTTGAAGCACATGCAATGGGATTCTTTTGTGGACCTGGAAATAATTGATGAACAGTCTGCACATATTGTGTTAACTAACTATTGGTTGGATCTCTGGTGGCCAAAGAAGATTATTGTAGACGAGGTTGTAGTTAATTTAACGTAACATGCTACTGCTTCTGCTACTACAAAACATAAGGAGGTGGATAAAGCTAATCTAATGCAGGATGTCATTATCCCTATCCAGGCCATGTAAAGATATGGGAAATGGTTAAAAATAAGAGGCATTCCACATCAATGCTGGACTTATAAGTTGTTCAGGTCTATTGGTGATGCCTTAGGATATTTCATGGATGTAGCTGACAATACCTTGGGAAAAGAAAGTCTGAAATTTTTCAGAATTTCTGTCAAAGGGGATTTCTCGACAATCCCAGCGATTCTCTTGGTTGAAGAAGAAGATCAACAATGGGTTGTTTCAATCGAATGGGATTTCAAATTCAACCCAAAGAATAAGGCTAATTTACAGGAGTATCAAAGAATTTTAACGGAGTTTGAATGCATGCAGAGCAATTTAAACTCAAAGAAAGATACTTCCGTTATTCTTGGCGTGAAATCAGATCGAATTGAGGAATCGGTGGCAGAAGATTTGACTCAGGAGATTCGAAACAATATTGAATTGAGCAACAAGTCAAAGGTGTTGTTGGAAATTTCGAATACTGGTCAATCTTCTTCTTCAGTTAGGGAGACACATGAGGTTGTGCACTCTCAAACTGTTTCTCTTGGTTTGAATGGAATGGCAGATGGGAGTCTTATTCTAAATCAAGAGATAGGTTTTGATAACTATAATTTTGAGAATGGATGTGTAGTGGGTGTTCCCATGTCTCAAAATGGTTTTATCATTCCAACTAACAATAAGTTTTTAATCTTAGATGAGGATGGAGGTGAAGGAGAAGGACCTAACTCCTCTAGGTTGAATCTTATTGATAGTGTGTTGGTTGTTGAGTCTCTGGGTTGGAGGAGTATAAGGGATGAAGGTACACATTCTTACAACTAGAGTACTCCAGTCAAATTGATTACACCTATACAGATAAAAAACAGAAGGGATGAGGAAGTGCCTGTTACTGTAGAGGATCACTCAAATGGCAATGGGTTTTTTTCCTCAGGGTTGGAGGGCTCGACGACCTACAAATTTCTTTACATAGTTCTGAATTGTCTGGTGGTGCTTCTCTTGAATTGGTTCAAGATACTTTGCATCTGCAGATTACTATCCCAAAAGAGTTATTCCATGTGATGGAAAACCAAGTTGTTATTAATCTTGTAAACTTACAGGGTTCAGATATAGATTCTAATGAAATTATCTTCTCAACCTCTAAGATTGTGTTGGAACTATGTTGTAATCTAGGGGGTATTTCTATTAAGGATGAAGGAAAGAAAAAGGCTGTGATTGATGAGATCCTCTGCAAATGCAGAGATAGATATAGGGCTCTTGCTGAAGGGAATTCAAGATAACTGTGAATCACAAGACAAAGAAAATGACATGGGTGAACTAAGCTCAAAGGAATTGGTGGTGACATATGGGTGCTAAGATTATTAACTGTAATTTAAGGTGTCTGAATGCCTATAACAAGCAAATAGCTGTTAAGGACTTAATTTTGGCTCACAAGTTCTTGGCTTGTGTTATTCAAGAGACTAAGTTGTTGAATATTTCAAGTTGGTTTGTAAGACAACTTTGGTTTGATTCTGATTTTGGTTGGGAGGTCATTCCATCTCAAGGTGTTTCTGGTAACAGTGGAGGGTTACTAACTATATGTGAAATTCTTTACTAGAGCTTTTAGACAAAAGATTGGGAGTTAATTCCATTTCTTGGTTATTCAGATTCAGAAGTAATAGCTTCAAATTTATTCTTACTAATTGTTATTCACCATGTGATTACAATTTGAGAGAGATGTTTTGGAGGACTTGGTGGAAGTGAGGCAGTGGTGTTCTGAAGCTTGGTGCTGTGCTGGTGACTTTAATGCAGTCAGGAGTGATGCAGAGAGAAACAAAACTGGTGGGGATACAAGAAATATGAACTTTATTAATGATTTTATTCTGGAGAAGGAGATGATTGATCTGCCTTTGCATGGAGGAGCATATACTTGGAGTAACAAGCATGATGAACCTTTGTTGTGTAGACTGGATAGATTTTTGGTATGTTCTGCATTTGATACTAAGTTTGTTAATGCAACTCAAACTGCTCTAGTCAGAACTGTGTCAGATCATAATGCTTTAATGCTAGATTTATTCACGAATGTCAAACACAATTCAAGTTTTAAGATTGAGAATCATTGGCTTCAACATCCTGATTTTATTCAGTAGCGGAGCAGTGGTGGAAAGCAATTTAATTTGAGGGATCTCCAGATTACATACTTTTCAGGAAACTACAAAACTTGAAATTCTTTATTAAGAAGTGGAGTAGGGAGACTTTTGGCAGTGTGCGGAATACATAGGAAGACTTAACTAGCAAAGTTCAGAACGTAAACTTGGCTAAGGAAGCAGCTAATCTTTCTCCAACACAGATTGAAGAGAGAGCTAAACTTCTAGTTGATATTAAAACTGTTAAAGTTACTAGATCTAGAATGGATCATCAAAGAGAAAAAGTTCAGGGTTTTAGGGAGGGTGACACGAACACAAGATTCTTCCATAAAATGGAAAATGCTAAGAGGAGAAGGAAATGTATTACTAAACTGGAGGTGGAAGGTGTTGAAGTTTTCAATCAAGATGTCATTAAGAATGAGATACAACAGTTTTACACTTCTATTTTCACTGCAAATGCAGTTGTGACTCCTTTTTTTGATAATTTGAATTTCAAAAATATTGATGCAATGCAGCAAAAATGGCTGGAAAGAGCTTTTGATGAGGAGGAAGTGGTTAGGGATATCAAGAATTGTGTTGCTAATAAAGCTTCTGGTCCAGATGGGTACAACATGGAGTTTTACAAAGCTTGTTGGAGCTTTCTAAAGGTGGAGGTAATGGCTGCTATGAAGGAGTTTCACTGCAAAGAGAAACTATATTGGAGGCTAAACATGGCTTTTTTGAAGTTGATTCCTAAAAAAAGAAGATTCTGCTACTGCCAAGGATTTCAGGCCTTTGAGTTTAATTAGTAGCTTCTACAAAATCATCTCAAAGGTGTTGGATGAGAGAATTAAAGTGGTGATTCCAAGTATAATTTCAAATTCTCAAGGAGCCTTTATAAAGCATAAACAAATTCTGGATGGAATTCTTATTGCAAATGAGTGCATTGATAGTATAGTAAGACAGAAGAAACCAGGAATTTTGTGCAAAATTGATATGGAAAAGGCTTTTGACAATGTGAATTGGCCTTATCATTTCATGATCTTGAAGAAGAATGGTTTTGGAGAGAAGTGGATAAAATGGATAGAATGGTGTGTCAAAGGAGCTCAATTTTATATTCTAGTTAATGGAGAAGCTATTAATATTATTAGACCTTCTAAAGGAATTAGACAAGGAGACCCTTTGTCACCTTTCTTGTTTCTTCTTGTAGTTGAAGTGTTATCTTTGTTACTTGATGAAGCTGTTGCAGACAACAGGATTGGAGGCTTTCAAGTGGTGGAAGGTGGAACTGTGGTGTCTCATCTGCAATTTGCTGATGATACAATTATCCTGATTAATGCTTCAATTGTGGAGGTAAGGAGATTGATTATTATTTTGATGTTGTTTGAACTTATGACTGGATTGAAGCTAAATTTAGATAAAATCTCAATGACAAGTATAAGTGCAGATGAGAACATTCAAGAGCTAGATTTGGAGTTAGGTTGTAAGATTGATTCCCTGCTCATTACTTATTTAGGAATTCCCATTGGAGCTACTAGAAGAAGTGTGGCTATCTGGGATGTGATAATAGAAAGAATGAGGAAGAAATTGGCACCATGGAAGAGGAAGTTTCTCAATAAGGCTGGTAAGGTAACTCTTATCAAATCTTCTCTTGAGAGTATTGCTACTTATTTTATGTCAGTTTATCATCTTCCTGTATCAGTGGAGAAAAAACTTAACATCATAATAAGGAAATTTCTATGGGGAGAGGATGAGGAAAGGAGAAAAATGAGTTGGGTGTCTTGGAAGAAGATATGTAAGTCAAAAACACATGGTGGTCTGGGAATAAGAAATTTAAGGCATATCAATAGATCTTTACTTGAAAAATGGCATGGTAGGTACTGCAAAGAGAAAACAGCATTGTGGAGAAGAATTGTTTGTGAAAAAAAAAAGTCTGAGGAGCATTGTTTGGTTCCATTGCAAACTAAGGAAGCTTTTGAGAGAAGTATGTGGTTTGATATTTTAAGAGCAAATCAATATTTTTATTTGGCAGGTACAATTCAAGTTAAGAATGGCAGGAGCATTAGATTCTGGCATGACTGGTGGAAAGGAAAGTATGCTTTCAAGGATAAATACCCAAGATTGTATAAGCTCAGTAACCAAAAGTTTGAAACTGTAGAGGATATGGCAGGCAACATAAGAAATAGTTGGAATTTTGAGTTCAGCTGAAAGCATTGATCTGCTAGAGATAAGGTTTGAACTGAGCGATATTAGATTGAATGCAGGTCAAGAAGATTCAATTGAAGGGTTATGTACTTCAAAAGCTTTGTATACAAAGATTGCACAGACTGAAGAAGAGTGGTGGTATAAGAATGTGGTGAATAACAAATTAGCACCACCTAAAGCTATGTTTATTATATGGGATGCAATTCATGACTCGGTTCCAACAAGGTTAATGCTTCAAACCAGACGGGTGGAGATTGCTTCAAATAGATGTTTGTTATGCAACATGCATATAGAATCGCAAGACCATCTATTTTTACACTGTGAATGGGCGAAACACTGTTGGGACTTCTTCATTAACTCTTTGCAGGTGAAATGGGTTATGCATGATACTTTGAGAAAGACTTTATTGAGTTGGAAGGAACCGTAGTTAAGACAATATGGCATCTTATTCCTATAGTTATTTGCTGGGAGCTATGGCTAGAAAGGAACCGTAAGGTGCATGGGAGAAGGATGAAATCAAAAGATGAATTGATTTATGTTATGAAGTTAGACATTCACTTATGGAGATCAAGTACAGATATATTTAGAGGGTATTCATTGAACTAAATACTGTTCAGTGGGGAGATATCATGAATTGAGTATATGATCTTTTAAGTTTTTAGCTGGAATTGTAGTGTTTGACTGCACCTCTTGTAAATAACCTATAATTACTTTTTTCTTAAATATATACCCTTTTTCATTCGAAAAAAAAAAGAGGAACTTATTATCAAAATACTACACTTAAATCCATTGTCATTTGGGTTTTGCGGAGAAAATAATGCAAATCATGTCTGACCTTGTCCATCTAAGTGTTCATGAATCCTCCCTCGTAGTTAAATTACTTAAATAACCATAATTTATTTACTTATTCACTTTTTTAGTTTATTTATTTATTAAAAAAGTTTTAAAAAAAGAAGTATCGTGGACTTATTTTTGTAAAATTTGATAACTTATTAGTTGATATTATCTTTTTTAAATAATATCAGCTAATAAGTTATTTTTAAAAACAAAAGTAAAAAGATAAAGAATAAACTTTGATAAAATTTAATAAAAATTGATATTATTTGTTTACAAGAAAAATTAAAAAAGATAAATATATATTAGAATTAAAAAATTCATAGATTCAAATTGAGGCAGCAGAGGTGTAGGGATTGTGTGTTTCTTCATTTCCTCATTGTTTATGCTCTGTGAAGAATATTTCTCATAGTATTTTGTTTTCTGTTGGTTTAATTAGTGGTTTGACTGTATGGTACTTTGAGTTTTCTTTCTGAAATCTTATATTCCCATCCATTTAACTCTATTTCCCTCTTCGCCCGTGTCCTGGGAACAAGTTTTAGTATGTCCATCTTCTTGAGGGTTTGTTACAGGGTAATTTGAGTTTGTTTTTGCAACTTCAATTCAATTATGCCTAGGTGTACTAGGTCTATACAAGATTAGTGCTTGAGCTCTTTATCCCATGGTTTTGATTCACAAGGTGCTAATCGTTTCATCTTGTGTCCTTTCAGGGATTTTGATGGTTGCAGTAATGGTGTTAGAGGCAGAGGTTATGTAAGGAGTTCTTTCTTCAAGCACGTTAATGATAAGCATTTGGTACATGGTGCAACACATGATAGATGCAGGGACCGAATTGTACAGAATGGAAGTGTCTATGCCTTATGGGAAGAGGCTTTTTTGCAACTTAAAATATGGGTGTGTACTAAATGTATGCACCTTCAAGCTTGGAGGAAGTCATGCAGATCACATGAAGGTGATGTGATTCCTGCTCCTCTTAATGGTAGGGAGGCAGACTTCCTTATCCATGGTATTATAAAACCACTTGTTGAGGTAAGTCATTGTTCTAATGCTACAAATGATGTTGTTCATAGTATGCCCTATCTAGATGTGGACTTACTAGATAAGGTTTTTCAAGCTCATTTAATATTATTATACACATACCCATCAGGTGTAGGTTAAGGTTCTCTAGGGCTTTCAGGCAAACAATGGACAATGTTATTCTTAATCCTAAATATATTTCTTGTTGGATTAAATTATTGTTTTTTCCTATTTGTATTACACTCCTAAATGTAAGGCTGAAGAGATCCGGTGTGCGTAAGAGGTTACAAATTGCTTCTAGAAATCAGGCCTTAGCTAAATGGCGTGATACTGATGGTTGTTCTTCCTTGATTTTGGATCTTTTGGCAGAGCATGATTCCTCTACTAAACATAGGGTTTTAACCCACAAAGACAATCAGGTAGACCTTAATCTTAGACTTTGTGAAAGGAAGTTAATTCAGGGTTCTTATAATGCTGCTATCAGGATTCTTACTTCCAATGGTGTATCTCCCTTTTCTGATAGTACTTTGGCAGATTTGCAGCTCAAACATCCTTATGCATCGCCGCCTACTCTACCTACTGTTTCTAATGAGGTTGTCGCAGCACATGTTAGTGCAGACGTTGTTCTCAGCAGGATTAGAAGTTTTCCCAAGGGTACATCATGTGGCAGAGATGGACTCCATGATCAACATTTCTTTGATGCGCTTAGTGGGTCTACCGCAACTGTTGCTGATGATCTTGTAGATTCCGTTACTGTGATTTTTAATCTGCTTTTAGATGGTAATTGCCCTCCTCAGCTCGAAATGTTTTTTTCCAGTTCCCCTCTTACCCCGTTGCTTAAACCTGGTGGCAGGATTAGACCTATAGTTGTTGGTACTATTTGGAGACGTTTAATATCTAAGGTAGCGGCTTTATATGTAAGTAAATACATGGTTGTCTATTTTAGCGATTTTCAGTTCGGTGTTGGGTACCATGCGGAGGGGAGTCTATTTTACATTCTGTCAACCGCATCTTGACTGAGAAAAGTAATTTGAATTACATGTCTATGCTCTTAGTTGAATTTAGGAATGCTTTTAATCTAGTTGATCGAACAACTATGTTATGTGCTGTGAGAAATAAGTGCCCTAGTTTATCTAGATGGGTTGAATTCTGTTATGCTTCCCCTGCTAGGTTGTATTATGGCACGTCTACTTTGTCTTATGCGCAGGGTGTACAGCAAGGAGATGTTGCATCCCTTTGTTTTGAAAATCTGTCAGCAATACAATCTAGACTTGCAGTCTTGGTACTTAGACGATGGTACCATCATAGGAGATACAATGATTGTTTCTAAGGCCTTTCACATCATCAAGAGCGAAGGTGCTGTTGTAGGGCTTGACTTAAACATCCAGAAAACTGAACTTTTTTGGCCTTCTTTTGATGTGAAGAGTACTTAAGTCGGTATTTTCCCGACTGATATAGGCAGGTCGTCAGTATGTGTTAAACTTCTTGGTGGTCCTGTGAGTTTGGATACTTCTTTTTGCAGTCAACTTGTTCTAGAAAGAGTACACAAGACTACTCAGTTAATGGATGCAATTCGTAAATTGGGTGACCCTCAAAGTGAGTTACTTTTGCTTCGATATTGTGCAGGTATCTCTAAACTGTTTTTTACCCTGCGTAAAACTGCGTGTAACTATATGAAAGATGCACAGGCTACTTTCGATGCTTATCTTTCCACCTATATGAGGAATTTGGTGACTGATGATGGACCAGGGTTTGGTTTGCTACAGCAGAGGTTAGTTTCTTTGCCCATTAGAGATGGTGGACTGGGAATTTATTCTATGATTGATACTATACAATATTGTTATTTGGCATCTTGTTCCCAGACTTTACAACAGAAGGAGTCTATTCTACGTTGTTCGGGTATTCAGGTTAAAGGCCAAGCATATCAAAATTCTTTTGATAGTTTTTTCCAGGTTTGTGGTATTGATTCGTCTCAACTTTGTAATCTCATTACTTCCCCCCACCCTATGCATGTATTGGCAGTTCAGTATTTTGCAGTTGTGACTAAGGAAATGCCCTCCCTTTATAACATGTCCAAGCGAGATTTGGTTCTATGGAAATGTAATAGAACTCAACATGCACAGGATTACCTCCTTGCAATTCCTGCTGATGGGCTTGGACAAAAGATTGGACCGCGACAGTTTTGTGCAGTGCTTATCTATAGACTTGGTATTCCATTATTCGCCGTGACTATTTTTTGTTTCTGCTGTTATAGAGATATGGACGTATACGATGACCATGCTCTTCATTGTGCCAGTGAGATCGGTATTAAGTTTCGACATGATCTTGTCAGAGACACGTATGTGGATATTTGTTTCCGAGCTGGTGTGCTCTCCAAGGTTGAAGGTTCCTTGGGTCTTGTGGATGGGGAAAACAGTTTGCTGGTTTTTTAGGAAATGAGGGAATCACCGTGCGATGGAGATTCCTCGAAACAACCAAACTTCTCAACCTCACACAGATGCACTGCAAAGGGAGTTCTTAGATTCAAGAGATCAATCTGTAGGATTCCGGCATAAACCAAGTCAATGGCCGTTCCAGAGTCAATTCGGTCGCAAAGAGGGAGATGGGTTTATCTATAGGAGGGAAGCTGAGAATTGTGTGGGATCAAGGATTGTGGATGTGTTGAACGTTTCTGCAATAATGGTGAACTGCTGAAGTTGAGTTATGTGAATAAGTTTTAATCGAGTTGTTGAAGAATGGTGATTTATCATCTCCGTGTTGTCCTCAATTTTGACTTATTTATATTGCAAGAATGATGAAAACCCTGATTCTTGTAAGTGTGACGGTTTCTTGAGTGAAAGAGTGGGAAAGTGGAAGATCGTGGTGAAACCAGTTCCAGGTCGTGCGGAGATTTGGTTGATCACTCACCCACTACTTTGATAACTCCTTCAACCGTTGACGCGACTTACTCACATTCTCTCGTTGTGGATGTATCCACGTGCCGTAGGCCTCCAGACCAAAACCCTAAGTGATATCCCCCATTTGTGACGTGATTGATGTCTCACGAATCGTGGAGTCTGCATGACAGACGTGTGTTTAATTAGTCACGTTGACTGATTTAAACAATGAGTCTAGGTTTTTTTGAATTGAGCATGAATGACGAATTGCTCAGCGGAACATTCGAGTAACTGAGCAAGTGTTGCTCGACGAATTACTGGACATTGATGGTTGGACCAATATTCGAGCAATTGAGCAAGTATTACAAATTACTGAATATTGATAGTTGGGCAATTGAGCAATTATTGCTCAATTCGACGAATCACTAAACATTGATAGTTGGATCAATATTCGAGCAATTGAGCAAGTATTGCTCAATTCGAAGAATTATTTATTGGTGACGTGACCCAATAAAATATTAATTAAAATATTGGTAGATTACCAAATATTATACAATTAATCCGTGTGTTGTTTGTTGGATCAACATGAATTTATTAGTGTTTGAATCCTAATCAGAATGATGATTCGTGGAGCGTTTGTTCGAAACCCTAATTTTTGATCGATTGCTCATTAATTGACGGATTACTGAAAATAGGTCATGAGCGAGGAGGGATCGACCACATGGGACTATGGACGTCCATGTGATGCCCAATTTCTCGAGTGATCGTACGCCGGGGTCCTGAGTTGATCGGTTGGTGTAGGAATGACGATTAAATGTCAGTTTCATCATTTATTGAAATAGTGCTCGATTGAGCATTAGGTGATAAAACCTAATTATAGAAAAGTGGGGGACCGACCAAGATGGCGTGAGACTTGGTGGTATGGGACCGCTGATGGGCGTTTGCACAAACTCTGAGTTGGTTGTGAAGAGTTTAGACCCAATATGAGCAATTGCGCAAATTAGGTCAAAAGTGTGGAAACGTGTGGGACCGGCTCGTTGCAAGCCTTAGATCCCCCCTTGGTCGGTCAAGGGAGCATGCTCGTGTCACCATAATGCCCGTGTCTCAGTCCTGAGAGTTTCGGGATTTTTTGATGTGCGTTTGAGCAATATCTTGAATTTTCATAAGAGTTCGATCTTTGACTGAAATTCTCGATTTTGCTCGAATGAGCAAGTATGCCCGTTAGATTAATATTTCATGAATATTAAAATAATAATATTTTAATATATTTTTAGTGAGTAGCCTAGTCGATCGTGTGACCATGTTGACTTTTGGCGTTTCCATGGTTTGCAAACAGGGGAGTTTCACAAGATGAGAAAAATATCAATTTATGAAAAACTAGGGATTGCAAGGTGTGGGACCGGCTAGGGAATGGCCGACCGGCTAAGTTGCCCGGTCTCGCAACACCTTTCCCTATTTTCATTATTATTTTTTGTGAAACTACACAAAATTGGGAAAACCACAAAATATGGAGAAACCACGAGTTTTGCTCAAACAAGGAAAGTTGCTGAGATGGAGGAGTCTTCATGAGTTTATGAAAACAACAAAAATAAGGAAAAATAATGGAGGAAGCATGGGACCGGCCACGGCTAAGGCACGGCCGGCCGGCCGGTGGGCCCGGCCCATGGGAGCTTCTCCATTATTTTAATATTGTTATTTTCTCTCTCCTATTTTGTGCGGGATTCCTCATTTGTCCATATTTTGGATGTGCGTTCTATGCTCGTTCATGCATCATTGTCGAGTACACTTGCACTATTTTATGGGGCTTACTCAGTGGTAGTCCAGATGCCAGATTGTTGAGTATTATCACTAATTTATGAAATTCAGTGGAGAATGATTCATGAACTGAGTAATAATAGTGAGTAGTTTTTCATTATCAATTCATAGGATCAGCCGTGGATTCGACCATGAATTCGGAATAATAAAATAGGTATTACCATTCCATGGGATAGTAGATTCAACCATGAAATCGGAGTAATAAAATAAGTGGTGATATTGTCATTTCATGAGACTAGCCGTGGGTTTGACCATGCAATCGGAGTAATATCTATTACCATTTCATGAGATCAGCCGTGGATTCGATCATGAAATCGGAGTAATACATTTATCTATTACCATTTCGATCATGAAATAGGAGTAATGAGATAAGATAGATTATCTTCTAAGAATTCAGTGGTGAATGTCACGGTAGAATTTAATCTCTTGTGTATAGTCAGTGAATCAGAGAGTGTTGTCGATGTCCTGAAGACGTTATTGCTCTCAATCTTACGGAGAACCTCCTGGGTCTATACACGTCTCTCTACATAGTCAGGGAACAGTGAGTGTCACCGACGTCCTGAAGGCGTTATTGCTCTTAATCTTACGGAGTACCGCCCAATCGTTCTTCTATGTAGAGGGGGGTCTCTCTCATGTAGTCAGGGAACAATGAGTGTCACCGACGTCCTGAAGGCGTTATTGCTCTCAATATTACGGAGAACCGCCCAATTATGTTATTCTACATAGAGGGCATGATGAAATGCGAGGTATCGAACGCTCAGCTAGTGGAGGCCTTCCGAAATGCATAATCATCATGGCTTCGTAAAATATGAATCGTCACATGCCTCAAAGTCGTGTCAGAAACATGTATCATGATTTTACGATTTTGTCCTTTGTTAAAAATCCACCATCTACATTAAGTCCCCTGCTTAGTGAGGGACAGTCATGTTCAGCAGTAAGTATTAAATGGTGATTTTCAGTCGACGAGAGATCAGCGGTTGAACTCATTCTACAAAGGTAGTTTCAGAATCCTCAATTTACTCCACTGGTGTCATGTACGAGTAAACATGCGAGTGAGGACTCTGATTGTTGATTAAGTGCGATTCCTTGAGTACGGAGAGGTGAAGCATCGCTGATTTGGTCGGTCAAAGGTCCAGTTTTGGTCAATTTAGGATTTATGGACCCGAGCCCAAAAAAGGAAACCCACGTTTTATTAGGTTTTGGAAAAAAAATTGATATAAAAGGGAAGACCCTAAAATTTTTGATCGACTAACCACTTCCCTCCCTTCACCATTTTCATGCGAGTAGCAGCAGGGAAGGAAGATTTTCGTCGGACTTCAGTCGCGGCCGACCGTCACCAGCCACCGTCGGCCAAATTCTGGCCGGCGCCGACCAGGTAAGTCTGATTTTTTTTTTTGTTTTTGTGTTTGGTGTTTTCATGAGTTTTTCATGAGTTGTTTAAAACAAAATTCCATGGGTGCATGTATGCGTAGGTTTTATGAAATTTTTGTTGCTTTTGAAAATACGTATGCACGTTCGTTCGATAGTTTAAGAAACGAGAAAAAATCCCTAATATGAAAGAGACACATATATTATTGAGTAGACATGGTCTAGTTGCAGTAGAAAAAATTTTGTTTATGAGGGTTCATGAAAACCCAAATTTATCTTGAAAGCATGAACTTTCACAAATACTTTTAGGGACGTAGGTTCGTTCGTAGTAGAAGCAGTAAATAACAATCTTTAGAGTTAAAGGAATTTTGAAAAGACCTGTAGTTCATGATAAAATTTATGTGTGAACTTTCAAAACTTTTTTTGGAAAATTTAGACTTTTACAAAAATAGTAAAGACCCTCGTTTTATAGACGAATGCTCGTTTGGGCAAAAGTTTTTTTTTTATTTGATTTACATGAGCTATATAAGTTACGTGAGTTATTAACTCACGATTTTTTTTAACTTACGTGACCTGTTCACGTTTTGTTTAAAAAGAAAAATCAAACTATGATTTATGGAAAATTGTTGAAAGCAAACAGTATTTGGTGAGTTCGTTAACTCGTAGTGTACGCATGAGTTTGGTGATTTTATAGTGTGTGTACACTAAAAATCAGCGAATGTTCATATGAAAGGTTATATGGATCATTCATGGTTTCATGTAAAGTCAGGTGTTCGACTTTAAATATTGCTTGTCCTTGCAGGTTTGAGGAAACGAGCAAGTTTCCAAAGTTTTACGTTGTTATCACTAAGTTCGTGAAATCGTAAATAGGTAAGAGTTGAGGATTACCATTTTCGTTATGAAATCAATATTAGGATAGTTTAATCCCGTACTTCTGATTTGGTTCCAGACGATGGTGACTTTCAGCGGTAGCAGTGATTATGATTATTATTACTCTTCCAGCTCTTCTGAAGAGGATTCCAAAGCTTCCGCAGTCAAATCGCGAGCTAAGACAAACCATGCTGAGAGAACGAAGCCTAGCACGCCTCTTAATGACCGGAGAGTCTCTTATGATGAGCTCATGAAGAGAAAAAACGAGGATGACAAGTTGGACGATCATCAAAGAAGAAGGGACCGAGTCCGGCACAGAGTTAGAGTAGTTGAGGAGAAACTTCGAACTCGAGCCGATGGTGTACCCTCTGATTTTGATGCTTCGGGAGATGAACCTGTGTGGATGCCACAAGATCGCAAGATTAAGCCAGACCGGCGTACCAGGAAAATAGAGAGGCTGGTCAAAGATGACCTTGAAGTTGAGCGTAATGAAGAAGAATACCAGGATGCATTATACAACGATCCTGATATTCATCCAGACTTCGTCAACGGCCGTGATAGTGATTCCGACGAAGAAATCGAAGAGGATTCCGCGAAAGACGATGATGATGAATCTGATAATTCTGACAAATCGGATGACTCCGATGAATCTGATGATTAATCTTACTCATGAACCTCTCTGAGATTATCTTTTTTTGTCGAAGTAGATATTTTCTTGTTATTTGAGCAGTTTTGCTGCAGAGACGTTTCTTTAGAGATTATTTTTTGAACCATAATCCCTTGTCGTATCGTTTTCCAAATCTTCTTCATATCTCTGGATGATGGACCAATGTCCACGTAGACAGTAATCATCCACGAAGTGCAACTATATGAACTATCTAGAGAAATACACGGTCTGCCAGACAATCAATTCATAGTCGCAATGTTGACTACACCTGAATGGTCAATCCCCAGTATTGTTACGCTTCTCCCATTCGTTATGACTCTGATTCGGGATTTTAGGGTTTCAGTAGAAACCGCAACAAACTTGTTTACCCGTTATGGGATGAGTATCCACGTTTCGACTTGTAATGCATGGGGTTTCTTATATAAATAGTCCATCATCTCTTGCCTTTGTATACCATCAGAAGAAATTTTGATCACGATCATCCCTCTCATCACCATGTGTGGAAGAAGTGTTTCTTCAAGAATTGAATCTTGCGCAGAACGTGTTGCGGCAGTGTCCATTTCGGTGAGTTACACATTTTCTCTTATCTCCGTTCAATCAGGGTGATTGATCAAAAGAAAATAATTTGTCGCAGGATAATCAGAAGAATCAGTATTCTTTTTTTAGTTTGAGACCCAAACGTACTGTTAAAGCTCCTTCCCGATACAGGTCGGCTCATGCTGAAGCTAAAGAATCCGTAAGTAATTTCATAACTTCTCAACTGGAGTTTTACCATGCTCGATGTTCTATAAAATTAAATATTCCTTCGCTTCATCACAGGTTGATGTTCGTGTTGTTGTCGATGCTAGAAAGAGGAAGAATGGGAAATCCGTGGTCGTGGTTGACGATAGCAGTAACCGTGTCGACGAAGATTCTACTGATTATGTGGAGGCTGGGAATAGATTTCATGCTCACGAATACCCAATAGTTGGACTCCCATTTGAAGCTCCCATAATCAACAATTGCCCGAATAATGAAGTGGTTGGTGGATTCGTCATTCCCAAGTGTCACGTGCCCATGTATACCAAAATTTGGAGAAGGTACGGGCATATTTCTAAAACCGAAGTATGAAAAGGAATTCTACCAACCCTTCTGACTACAGTTGTAGGGTTGTTACCGATCATTGAGGAGATGAACCGGATGCATCTGCGAGATGTCAAGAATCATGAACTGCACAAATAGGACGAGATGATTTCAAACTGTGAAACCATGCATTTCAACATAGGCTGGATTCGTCACAGGCTCGAGATGATCAAAATTCACAAGGCGGCGGCTGCCGCTGATGCGATTTCTGCGACCACTGCCATATTGGAGGAGGAGAAGATACTTGCCTTGGAGTCAACAAGAGTTGAGAAGGCGGTTCAGGACTTGAAAATGAAAACCAAAAATTTCCGGAAGAAGCTTGATAGGGTTTTCTATAGAGATTATCCTCCGTTGGATGGTTTGCTCTGAGTGAGCATTTGAAAGATTTTTTTTTTTTTATGTAGGCTTGAGATTTTGTTTTGAATAAATTAGATGATTGAAAGATTCTTGTGAGATTCATAAAATACTTGGAATTTTGAATGGATGAGCGTACTGCATACTCTTTTGGAGAGAACGGAAATTACATTTAGAAATTTAATACTTTGAGGATCGTTCAATCATAATACGCCTTGAGCCACTTGCCATTGATGACGTTTCCTTCGACTCCTCCATTAACAGCTAAGATTTTGTAATATCCGCTAGATACGGCTTTGATAACTACATAATTCCCTTCCCATTTAGGAGAGAACTTGGGGGCGGACATGTCTTGCTGTATATGTTTTGTTGTTTTCAAAACCAAATCCCTACTTGAAATGTTCGAGGTCTTACCATTTTGTTGTATTCCTTAGAAATTCTCTGTTTGTAGGTTTCCACATATTTTTCTACCTTGGTCCTTCTCGATTCAAGCATGTCTAACTTAGCAATCCTCGAGTTAGATACTTCGGCTTCATCCCATTTCACTCCACTGGCCGCCGCGATTCTTGTAGAGGGAATCTTGATCTCGGATGGGAGGATAACATCAACGCCATAAACAAGAGAGTACGGTGAAGTCCCAATTGAACTTCTTGGTGCGGTACGGTAATCCCATAAAGCCATGGGTAATTCCTCATTCCATGTTCGTGGATTGTCATGAACTGTTCGACTGAGAATTCGGATCAAGGTTTTGTTGGTACTCTCCGCTTGTCTGTTTCCTTGGGGATAGTACGGTGTGGAGAAAATCTGTTTGATTCCATATTCCTCGTGCAATTCTGCAACATGCTTGTTGGCGAAGAGAGTTCCGTTATCTGTGATAGTGTGTTTAGGAATGCTGAATCTGCATATGATATATTCTTTGATGAAAGCTGCAATTATGACTCCAGTGGTGCTTCGAAGAGGAATACCTTCAACCCACTTGGTAAAATACTCAGTTGTTGTAATGATGTATTCATGTTGCTTCGAAGATGCTGGATTGATTTTTCCGATAATATTCAGTCCCCAGCTGTAGAAGGGCCATGGACTGCTCACATAATTTAATGAGAGACAAGGAGTGTGAATGAGGTTACCGTGAACTTGGCATTGATGACATCTCCGAACATAGGTGGCTGCATCATCTTTCATGGTTGGCCAGTAATATTTCTCATGAATTTGGAGAAATAATTTCTTCTTTCCTTGGTGTTCACCTTCGTGCATCTCTTTCAAGATTGTAGGAATTTCATGTTCATCTAAGCATCTCAGGAAGTTCCCACCAAATATTTTGCGATACAAAATCCCATCCAGGTAAACAAAACGTTTGGCTCTCTGAATGAGTTTGATTGCTCTCTTCTTCTCTGATGGAAGATCGTTGTCGCGAAGATACTTTATGTAAGGTTCTCTCCAGTCCCCAGTGTGATGGATTGTTATAATTTCCAAATGATGAGGTGGTGTCTGGAAATTGGGACAAGATCCTTGCAGCATCCTCGACTGAGCTTCCATAGAGGGCCAATAGTAACCAAGCCTTTGAAGCCTTCTGTAGAGTGTGGCCACTAGGGTTTGCCCACATATTTCCTCATGTATGCGTTTGGGATGTTCACTGGACTTTTCATCTCCAAGGCATCGTGACAGGGATCCATCAGGATTGCGATAATATAACGCTCCGTGCAGCAGGAAAAAGTTTTTCAACTCCTTGAGACTAATTTCCCCTACGTAAAAGAATTGCTCAATTCATGAATGATGGGCGCCCTCCAGTCGTTCGATTGAGCATCTTCGACTTGAGTAAGCCAGGTAGATGATACGGGGAGCCTTTGTACAGTGATGGATTTCTCGCATCCTTCAAACTGCAGTTTTGATGCTAGAGTTGCTAGACAATCATCATGTCTATTGTCGGTACGGCCGATATGGACAATTGTTGCATCAGAAAAATGAGTTAATAGTCGTTGCGCCTCGGTCCTGAACGAAGCAAGTGTTATTTATTTGAAAGAGTATACGCTATTCATTTTTGATTAACCAGCAACTTTGAGTCTCCTCTGATTTCTAAGTGCTTTGCTCCGGCTTTCTTGGCTAAAGATAACCCTAGAAGAAAAGCTTCATATTCTGCTGAATTGTTGGTGCAGTGAAAAATCAAGCTTGAATGAATGTGAGAAGACTTCACCGGATGGAGATACTATCACAATGCCCGCTCCACCAGTATTATTGCTCGGAGTGGCAGATCCATCAAAATATAGTAGCCATGTTTCTTCTTGAATGACTGAAATTTCTGGAAACTCACCGGGCACTTCTTCATGCAACATTGTGATGTCTTCTTCGGGGAAAACATCAAGTAAGTCTGCGACTGCTTGTCCTTTGATTTCTTTTGGAGGAACACACGCTATGTCAAATTCTGACATTTGAAGTAGCCATTTTGTTGGTCTCCCGATCAATGCAGGTTTCGACAGTAAGAATTTATGGGATCAGCTTTGGCCGCCATCACGACTTTGTTTGATAGTAGATAATGTCTGGATCTCTGAATTACATGAACCAATGCTAGACACGCCCTTTCAACCTTTGGGTATCGGAGTTGGGAATCCCTCATTGTGCGACTGAAGTAATAGATTGGACGTTCAATACCTCCTTCATCCTCTTGAGCGAGGAGTGCTCCAATGGAGACATCACTGGAGGCTGTGTAAAGTATCAGCGGTCGTCCTTGCGCTGGAGATTTCATGACACCGGGTGATAGTAATATTTGCTGCATTTTCTGAAATGCTTCTTGTTGAACGGCTGTCCATTTAAAATTTGCTCCTTTCTTCAACAGAGGAGTGAATGAAGCAATGAGTTGAGCGAGTCCATGAATGAAATGCCGGATATAATTGACTTTTCCCATGAAACTCTGGAGCTCCTTCATAGTTCGTGGAGGAGGCATGGTAGTAATAGCTTTTGTCTTGTCTGGATCAACTTTGATTCCTTCTGCAGTAACCAGGAATCCAAGAAACTTTCCAGAAGAAACACCAAAATCACATTTTAGAGGATTCATTTTTAGTTTGTATTCCCTGCATCTTTCGAAGACTTGTCTTAAGATGTCTATGTGGGATGCCTGAGTCTTCGATTTCACCACCACATCATCAACATAGTCCTCTACTTACTTGTGCATCATGTCATGGAATATTACGGTCATGGCTCGTTGATAAGTGGCTCCTGCATTCTTCAGGACGGAAGTCATCACTGTGTAGTGGAAGTTTCCAATGGGAGTCCGAAATGCAGTCTTGTTAGCGTCATGCTCGTACATCTTGATTTGGTTGTATCCACTGTAACCATCCATGAACGAGAACATGTCATGACCGCTGGTTGCGTCAACGAGCATTTCAATGTTTGGCAATGGAAAGTCATCCTTCGGGCAACACTTGTTCAAGTTCCTGAAATCCACACAACATCGTATCTAGCCATTTTTCTTCTTGACTGGGACAATGTTCGCCAGCCACGTTGGATGTTGAATGGGTTTTATGAATCCTGCTATTAATAGTTTCTGGATTTCCGCATTGATTTGCTCCTCAACCTCGTGTCTGAATTGCCTGGGCGGTTGTTTGACAGGTTTGGAACCTAGAGTGATGTGCAAATGATGAGTGACTAATTTATCGTCCAGTCCAGGCATCTCTTCGTACGTCCAGGCGAAGATATCTTGGTACTCTTTCAATAGGCCTATCAATCCTTCTCGTTCCGCGGGTGAGAGAGCAGAACTGATTAAAATTGGCCTTGGGTTCTCGTCTGTTCCAATATTGATAGTCTCAAGATCGCCAGTTGTGGAATCAGTGCCATCTTGCAGCTGTCGTGGTGCATCTCGAATTTTTTCATCGGGTGATTGCTCACTCTGGCATGATTTTTTAGGGCGGGGAGACTTTTCATCGACATCCCATGTTAATTTCTAATCCTTACGATAGAGATAAATGACTTTCCCTTTTGCATCATAATCAGTAATAAAGTTGGACTTTTTATGAGTCGTACCTTGATCCTGACGACGCTTGAGTGGTGTGGTAGGCGACTTGACGTATTTAGCATTTCTTGATGATGGTTTGTCAGCTTTCTTAATAGACTTCTAACTTGGGAGTGGAGTACTGCAGATCTTGATTGGAGGTTCTGGGATATTCTTTGGAGGTTCCAGGAACTCAGCATCATAAAATGGAGCATAAGGAGACATCGAAGCTGGGATGCAGACAATTTTGTTGTTGAAAAAAGACTTCATACACTGGTGGTACATTGAAGGAACAACCTTATTATCATGAAGCCATGGTCTTTCAAATATCATGTGATATTCAGGGTCTTTCTCGATCACATGAAACTTGACAATGGATCGAATTGGACCCACTTTCAGATCCACATAGACATACCCGTATGTGTGAATCTGGCTTCCTTCAAATCCCATCATCAATATGGGATGATGAACGGTCTTTCTTTGTAGAACTTTGGCATCCTTGAGAGTCTTCATGGTGATAATATTTGTGGAAGCACCTGTGTAGATGAGAACTCTCTTGAATTCGGAGTCCTTAATGGAAGCAGTTATGAATAGGGCTCGTTTATGCCCTTCCTTCGCCATTCAGTCTTCCTCGGTGAAGGTGATGTTGTTGATCGAAAGTTCAGATACCATGGACACTTGTTCAACCACCGGAGATGATGGAACTATTCGCGCGTCAGATGATATTTTGTGGAGTGCGTCAAACGTGTCCGTGCATTGATATCTGGATAAATGCAGGAGTTCACATAGGTTCTCGATCAAATATGTGACCTCTTGTTCCACCGGATTTTCATATGTGGTGAAGTTGTTGGCTCGAGGATGATAATCGTTCGAGGGATTAACCATCAGCATCGGAGTTTCTTGAGCAGGGGCGCCACTCAAGTCTGATGTCAGTCTGACGAGGAAATTCGATATGTTGTTCAGCGTCTCTTTAATCAGATCCATGTTCCTTGTATGAATCTCCTGTACTCGTGCCAGTTCGATCATGGTCGGGATTTCCCCGTCGGCTGTTCCATTGGAAGGAGTGTTGGAAGGAGGAACATTTCCATTCGAAATATTCTGACTGGAATTCGAAGTAGTTGAGTTAGACCTAAGACCAACCATTTTGCGAAAATGTGAGATTGCAACCGAGAGATTAATCTCCCACTGTGGTTGCCAATCTGTGGATGAGGGAAAACGGTTTGCTGGTTTTTTAGGAAATGAGGGAATCACCGTGCGATGGAGATTACTCGAACCAACCAAACTGCTCAACCTCACACAGATGCACTGCAAAGGGAGTGCTTAGATTCGAGAGATCAATCTGTAGGACTCCAGTGTAAACCAAGTCAATGGTCGTTCCAGAGTCAATTCGGTCGCAAAGAGGGAGATGGGTTGATCTTTAAGAGGGAAGCTGATAATTGTGTGGGATCAAGGATTTTGGATTGTTGAAGGTTTCTGCAATGACGGTGAACTGCTGAAGTTGAGTTCTATGAATAAGTTTTAATCGAGTTGTTGAAGAATGGTGATTTCTCATCTACATGTTGTCCTCGATTTTGACTTATTTATATTGCAAGAATGATGAAAACCCTGATCCCTGTAAGTGTGACGGTTTCTTGAGTGAAAGAGTGGGAAAGTGGAAGATCGTGGTGAAATCAGTTCCAGGTCGTGCGTAGATTTGGTTGATCACTCACCCACTACTTTGATAACTCCTTCAACCGTTGACGCGACTTACTCACATTCTCTCGTTGTGGATGTATCCACGTGTCGTAGGCCGCCAGACCAAAACCCTAAGTGATATCCCCCATTTGTGACGTGATTGATGTCTCGTGAATCATGGAGTCTACATGACAGACGTGTGTTTAATTAGTCACGTTGACTGATTTAGACAATGAGTCTAGGTTTTGTTGAATTGAGCATGAATGACGAATTGCTCAGCGGAACACTCGAGTAACTGAGCAAGTGTTGCTCGACGAATTATTGGACATTGATGGATGGACCAATATTCGAGAAATTGAGAAAGTATTGCAAATTACTGAATATTGATAGTTGGGCAATTGAGAAAGTATTGCTCAATTCGACGAACTGCTGAATATTGATAGTTGGATCAATATTCGAGCAATTGAGCAATTGCTCAATTCGACGGATTACTGAAAAATTACTGAATATTGATAATTGTATCAATATTCGATCAATTGAGCAAGTATTGCTCAGTTCGACGAATTATTTATTGGTGGCGTGACCTAATAAAATATTAATTAAAATATTGGTAGATTACCAAATATTACACAATTAATCCGTGTGTTGTTTGCTGGATCAACATGAATTTATTAGTATTTGAATCCTGCTCATAATGATGATTCGTGGAGAGTTTGTTCGAAACCCTAATTTTTGATCGATTGCTCATAAATTGACGGATTGCTGAAAATAGGTCATGAGCAAGGAGGGACCGACCACATGGGACTATGGACGTCCATGTGATGCCCAATTGCTCGAGTGAGCGTACGCCAGGGTCCTGAGTTGACCGGTTGGTGAAAGAATGACGATTAAATGTCAGTTTCATCATTTATTGAAATAGTGCTCGATTGAGCATTAAGTGATAAAACCTAATTATAGAAAAGTGGGGGACCGACCAAGATGGCGTGAGACTTGGTGGTCTGGTATCGTTGATGGGCGTTTGCACAAACTCTGAGTTGGTTGTGAAGAGTTTGGACCCAATATGAGCAATTGCGCAAATTAGGTCAAAAGTGTGAAAACGTGTGGGACCGATTCGTTGCAAGCCTTAGAGCCGCCCTTGGTCGGTCAAGGGAGCATGCTCGTGTCACCATAATGCCCGTGTCTCAGTCTTGAGAGTTTCGGCATTTTTTGATGTGCGTTTGAGAAATATCTTGAATTTCCAGAAGAGTTCGATCTTTGACTGAAATTCTCGATTTTTCTCGAATGAGCAAGTATGCCCGTTTGATCAATATTTCATGAATATTAAAATATTATATTTTTAGTGAGTAGCCTAGTCGATCGTGTGACCATGTTGAGTTTTGGCGTTTTCATGTTTTGCGTAATATTTGAGAAAATATGGAGAACCCATGACTTTTGCAAGCAGGGGAGTTTCACAAGATGAGAAAAATAACAATTTATGAAAAATTAGGGATTGCAAGGTGTGGGACCAGCTAGGGCATGGCCGACCGGCTAATTTGCCCGGTCACGCAACACCTTTCCCTATTTTTATTATTATTTTTTGTGAAACTACACAAAATTGGGAAAACCACAAAATATGGAGAAACCATGAGTTTTGCTCAAACAAGGAAAGTTGCTGAGATGGAGGAGTCTTCATGAGTTTATGAAAACAACAAAAATAAGGAAAAACGGTGGAGGAAGCATGGGACCAGCCACGGCTAGGGCACGGCCGGCCGGCCGGTGGGTCGACCCATCGGCGCTTCTCCATTATTTTAACATTTTTATTTTCTCTCTCATGTTTTGTGCGGGATTCCTCATTTGTCCATATTTTGGATGTGCGTTCGCGCATTTGGGTGCTCGTTCGTGCATCATTGTCGAGTACACTTGTACCATTTTATGGGGCTTACTCAGTGGTAGTCCAGATGCCAGATTGTTGAGTATTTATCACTAATTTATGAAATTCAGTGGAGAATGATTCATGAAACTGAGTAATAAAAGTGAGTAGTTTTTCATTATCAATTAATAGGATCAGCCGTGGATTCGACCATGAATTCGGAATAATAAAATAGGTATTACCATTCCATGGGATAGTGGATTCGACCATGAAATCGGAGTAATAAAATAAGTGGTGATATTATCATTTCATGAGACTAGCCGTGGGTTTGACCATGAAATGGGAGTAGTATCTATTACCATTTCATGAGATCAGCCGTGGATTCGATCATAAAATCGGAGTAATACATTTATTTTTATTACCATTTCGATCATGAAATAGGAGTAATGAGATAAGATATATTATCTTCTAGGAATTCAGTGGTGAATGTCATGGTAGAACTTAATCTCTTGCGTATAGTCAGTGAATCAGCGAGTGTTGCCGATGTTCTGAAGACGTTATTGCTCTCAATCTTATGGAGAACCGCCTGGGTCTATACACGTCTCTCTACATAGTCAGGGAGCGGTGAGTGTCACCGATTTCCTGAAGGCGTTATTGCTCTCAATCTTACGGATAACCTCCCAATCGTTCTTCTATGTAGAGAGGGGTCTCTCTCATGTAGTAAGGGAATAGTGAGTGTCACCGATGTCCTGAAGGCGTTATTGCTCGCAATCTTACGGAGAACCGCTCAATTATGTTATTCTACATAGAGGACATGATGAAATGCGAGGTATCGAACGCTAAGCTAGTGGAGGCCTTCCGAAATGCATAATCATCATGGCTTCGTAAAATATGAATCATCACATGCCTTAAAGCCGTGACAGAAGCATGTATCATGATTTTACGGTTTTGTCCTTTATTGAAAATCCACCATCTACAGGGTTCCTTTCTCAAGATGGTGTTGATTCTAGGCCGGCGGATATTTTAGTCTACAATTGGGAAGACGGTCGTGATACTTGCTTTGATGTGACTGGGGTTTCTCCGTTTGATGGGGGTGGTGTGCAGGATTTTACTTCTGTCCTTGCTTTGGCTAAGGTTTTTGAGCGTAAGCGGATTAAGTACCTTGATGTTTGTAAAGCTAATGGTTTTAATTTTGGTACCCTAGCTTTTACTACTTTAGGAGAACTTAGTTTTGGGTCTATTGAGTTTTTGCATAGATTGAAGAACTACATAGTTAGACATGATGTTAATATTCATGTTGGCAATTTTCTTTTTGTTAGAATAGGTTTAGCTATTCAAAAACGCGTTGGAGCCCATCTTGTTACTAGGCTCCCAACTGTTTTCTTGTAAAATATTTTACTTTTTAATAATAAATAAACTTCGACAAAAAAATAAAAAAATAAAAAAATAATATAATAATAAAAAAATGTTATTTTTTAAATTATTTTTCTACCTTCTTTCTTCTCTACTCGAATGTAGCATAAGCATGGTGGACTTATTTTTTGTTCGAGTCGGCCAGTTAAACTGTGAAGTTCGGGTGATAACTTATTAGCTGAACGTAAATTTTTTGAAAGCATACCTAAGTCCAGCTAACAAGTTATCAGCTGAATCTATGAGTATTCTTCATATATGTAGAACGCCCAAATTTTGGCTAATAACTAGTCAATTGGACCCAAGTATCTCTTAAAATAGTTTAGGTTCGGATGATAACTTATCATCTAGAGCTAGTTGTAGGTTTTGTAAAAAATATAAAAAATTAGAAAAAAAAATAAAAATAAAATAAAAAAGATAAATCAAAAAATAAAAATAAAAATAGTTTTCTTACAATTTAAAAAGATGCAACGTAAGAAGAGCCGCCAAGAGGTTCTCAATTTGAGGGTGTGTAGGAAGAAGATTACGAATGGTTTGTTTATAGCTGTCATCAAAGTTCTTACTTCTAGTGGCATTGCTCATGTTGGGGAGGATACTTTTAACAGCTTAATCGACAAACACCCTTACGCTCCCCCTTCCATCCTCCCCACCTCGCTCACTGTTACTGGTTGTGTAGTTTCTTCCAGTGAAGCTATTCCAGGTAGGATTAAGGGCTTCCCGAGAGGTACATCGTGCGGTAGAAATTGCTTAAAGGTCCAACATTTACTGGATGCTCTCAATGGATATGCCGAGGCTGTAGCGGATGAGTTACTGACATCCATTAATGGAGTGGATAATTTGTGGCTCGAAGGCTTATGCCAACAGTTAGGGGAATATGTGGACAGTGCACCCCTCACCCCTTTTCTGAAACTTGATAGGGGTATTAGGCCTATTGAAGTTGGCACGCTATGGAGACGTCGTGTATCCAAGGTAGTTGCGCAAGCTGTTGGTAAATATATGTGTACCTATCTTGAGGGTTTCCAGTTCGGTTTCGGGGTTCCTTGCACTGGAGAAGCGATCTTGCATTTTGTCAACAAGCTTATCCAAGAAAAGGGTAAATTTTCCTGTATGTCAATGTTGCTGGTGTACTTTCACAACGCCTTCAACATGGTTAACAGAACTGCAATGCTACAAGAAGTTAGAATCCATTGCCCGTCCATTTTTAAAGGGGTGGATTTATGCTACTCTTCTCCCCCTAAGCTATATTATAATGAATCATCTTTGTTGTAAGCTCAGGGGGTTCAACAGGGTGACCTTGTCGGTCCACTCTTCTTTGCTCTCACTCTTCATCCTTTGGTTAAAATGATTGCTAAGAGGTACCAAATGGAACTCCGGGCATGGTATCTCGACGACTAAACCTTAATTGATGACACATTAATGGTTCCCAAAGAGTTTAATATCATACAATCTGAAGGAGGCAAGCTCGGTATTCACTTAAACGTCTCAAAGACGGAAATTTTCTGGTCATCCATAGATTTTCGATGTGATGGTGCTTCCCTTCTTAAGTCAATAGGCATGTGCATGGGGTTAAGCTACCTGGTGGGCTGGTTATTCTAGCCCATAATTTCTGCAGTGATTTGTTTCGGAATAGAGTGGTCAAGACTACTGCTTTGATGGATGTAGTGATGAAATTGGAGAATCCGCTGAGCGAATTACACTTGTTAACAAATAATTATGTCTATAGTACTTCCCAATCGTTCTTCTACATAGAGGGCACGATGAAATGCGTAGCATCGAACGCTCAGCTAGTGGGAGTCCTTTCGAGAAACATATTCATCATGGATCTGAGAGGAATGCTCACTCAGTCAGAGATCGTGAAACGGTTCACGGATCGTAAATCATGAATCGTCACATGCGTTCCAGACGCCGGGTCACAAACATGCAGTATCATGATTTTACGATTTTGACCTTTGTCGAAAATCCACCATCAACAATTGGCAGACATTCTGGAGTTCCATTAGAGTCACAACTTTAGAATTGGCATCTCTTATGATATCTTCAGTGGAATGTCTTTTATGAACCCATTTAGCAGGTTTGTGGACAATATTTTCAGTATCATTGGGTTGTTCAACAATACTCTTATTGTCATCTTTATCATCATTGTCACTAATAAGAGGAACAATTGTTGGTTCTTCTTCAATTTGTTTTTCTTCACTAATAGTTTCTGAAGGAGGAAGTTTTGCAGCAATATGATTGTCTTGATGAAAATCACTAATGTCATCAATAACAACATTAATAGATTCCATCATGACTTTGGTTTTGAGATTATATACTCGGAACGCACGACTATCAGAGGCATAGCCAAGAAAGATTCCTTCATCACTTTCAGAATCAAATTTTCCTCTATGTTCTTTGACCTTGAGAATATAACATTTGCTTCCGAAAACCCTTAAATAACTCAGATTGGGTTTTCTTCCATACTATAATTCATAGGGAGTATTTAGAGTTTTTGGCCTTAGATAAACTCTACTAATAAGATAGCAGGCTGTGAACACAGCTACCCCCAAAAGGTTAATGGTAGGTTTTTATTGTGAAGCATTACTCTTTCCATTTCTTGAATATTTATATTCTTTCTTTCTGCTACACCATTTTCCTGAGGTGTAACGGGAGCAGAGAATTGATGAGTAATTCCAAGTTGATTACAGTATTCATATACTTTCGTATCCTTGAATTTTGTACCACGATCGCTCCTTACTTGCTTTAGTTTGCGACCTTGTTCATTTTGGATTCTATTTACAATAATCTTGAATTCCTCAAGTGTGTCATTTTTGTGTTTTAGGAAAGCAACCAATGTGAATCGTGTGTAATCATCTACCATTACTAAAGCATATTTCTTTCCTCCAACAGTTGCTTGTTGGATACGACCAAAAAGATCCATATGAATAAGATAGAGAGGAGAACGAGTGGCTATGTCTCGAGAAAGTTTGTGTGGAATTTTTCCTTGCTTACCCTTCTGAAAAGTACCACATACACCTTCTACTTTAATATTTATTTTGGGAATGCCTCTGACAAGTTCACGACTAATGAGCTTACCCAGCATTCGGTAGTTGATATGACCAAAACGTTCATGCCATAAGTGAATTGACTCTACCTTGGTCAAATTACAATATAAATTAGACTGTATATCAAGAAGATAACAGTTATTCATACTTCTTCATCCATGAAAAAATATTTTTCCAGACTTATCTTCAATATCACATCCTCCCATATTGAAGATAACTTTATGACCCTTATCACAAATTTGACTAACTGAAAGAAGATTGGCTTTCATTCCTTTGACATAAACCACATCATGAATTTCAGGAATACCTGGAAGTTTGATTGTCCCCTTTCTGCTAATAAGACAACTACTCTTGTTTCCAAAATTTACAGATATTCCCTTGTAGTCTTCAGTCTTTGTGAACCAAGAAAGATCACCAGTCATATGTCTATTACAACCACTATCTAGAAACCATTTGAATGGAGACGTAGTTTTGAGAGAAAATGCTCCTAGGCATTGTTCAGAAGTTTCTCCATATAGTCTTGTTTATTCTGAGGTAGGATGGCACGTTAAGTTCTGATATAATCTCTTAACACGTTTAATCATATTTTTTGCACAAAAAATCTTTTGAGTTAAACCATACCATCCTTTTTGAAACAAGACTTTGAATGGTTTGTTCTTATTCGGTTTCAAATGTCTGGATGTTGGTTTTGAAAATTTCTGAGACTTCCTTATATGAAGTTCTTCTGTATTCTTGACCAGTCCTCTATCAATCATGATATTACTGATACCTTCAGTATGAGACAGGTTCCCTTCAATTTTTTCTTCTAACATCTTGACAAGTACCGAGTAATGCTCTTCAGTATCTTCTGAAAGAGTGTTTAAAATATTTGGAACGTTAACTGAATCATTCATATGATTCATTTCTTATAGGATGGATCACAACAAACAAAGATTATTAGATCTTTTGGTGTTTGCCTGCTCTGATACCAATTGAAAAGACGAGGGTACCCAAATACACCACAATCTTTAAATTATCCACCTATAAGTCCTCTTACCGAAAGTGATTAGACGGACAAAGTCGAGATAATACGACAAATCGGTATTCACACTTTGTGTGATCGTCTATGGATACGAGATCGAGACAATACAACAATCAAAGTGTGATTACTTGATAATAGGTTCAGACTTAACCAAACTCTATAGGATCACTATCAAGTAATACGGAGTTAACGTTTGTGTATTTTACTTTTAATTATAATAAACAATTATAATTGCGGAAATAGAAAAGTAAAATACACAACAAGATTTTGTTAACGAGGAAACCGCAAAAGCAGAAAAACCCCGGGACCTAGTCCAGAATTGAATACTCTCAAAATTAAGCCGCTATACAAAATCTAACAAACTTCGTATAGTTGAGACCAAGAAACTAAACCTATAATTCACCTAGTTTCTTCGGTATCCATGCGCTTCCGATATTCAATAAGTGCACGCACTGGAACAATTCCTTTGGATCGTATTTCAAAGAGTAAAGGAAAAACAAATCTGATTGGTAAAAACTCTCTTGATTCTTTCAGATGAAGATATCTCAAGTCATATGCAAAGGCTCTTCCGTTTAACCAATAAACTCGTTTTCCTGGTCAAATCAATCTATCCAACAACTACCGAAGTAGCACAGTTTAAATTTGCAATCAATCAATATAAAATCAAACAAGAAACTATAAGGTGATGTCGATCTTACACAACTAACCAATCGAATAAATCTGATTCTAGTTGGATCCCAGCCGATCAAGGTTTGTGCATACCCAAAGATATAGAAACCAAATCAGAAATCTTTTTTATCTTCAAATCTTCTTTAATCTTCAACAAACACCTGCACAACACCACTTGAATATCTTGTGATCAATCACGCACGGAACGGAGTCTGTTAAGAATGGATTATCACAAGACGTCTTTAGATCTACAAACAGTTCTAAAGATCTCGTCGACACTTCGATCTAGTTTGAGTGAATCTTATATCAGAAGAGAAGATTCTCAAGAATAAACAAACAAGGTGCAATCAAAGTTCGACAACCGTTAGTCAATCAAATCAATCGAAAACTAAAATAAACTGCAATTTTCTAGTTTCCCACCAATGGTACTCGTAGAGCTTCTTGATCCCACTAGAGTCTTTAAAGAAGCGGTCGTAAGAGATTTCGCCTTATTAGGGTACTTTCCTCTCCGGATAGACGGCTTCACTAGAAACAACAAGAAGATGAAGTTTGCCTGGCTCTTAGGATAGTTTGCTCCAAATGCAAAATTGGGTATTTATAGACCAAGGATGTTTGGACACCAAGGAATTTCCAGAACCGAATATTCTCGAGATATACAATAAATGCCCAAATCGGTTTTCATAATTCCTGGAAATGCTTTGTCCAATATTTCCGAAATCTCACTAGAAAATCTCCAATTAGTAAATGCACATTACCAATTTTTATTCTCCAGAGATATGCATTTAATTGCTGGTAATTAAAGCATATAAAACTAACAACCTAATTAAAATATTTTTAATTTATTTCGGTCCGGGATCTCCTTGAGTTATTAAGGAATATCTTTGAACAATAAAAGATAAGAGTTACTGATCATGTTCAAAGTATGTCGACATCTTTATTTTTAAATCCTCTTTCATATTTACAATCTTGGAACCGATTATACCATACTTCCAAACAAGTTTAGAATTGGTTCATCTGTATTCCAAGACAACTATGTGATTGATCAAATATCAAATCACTGATCATGGATTTACGGTTCTACCAAACACAAGGATCGGTTCTACCTTAATATGGTTTCTGGGACCGGTTACACCAGTTACCAGGATCGGTTACGTTAATTACCAGTACCGGTTACCATATACTCATGGTATTACTTGTGATCGGTTACACAAGTCACTAGGATCAGTTACACCAATTACTAGGACCGGTTACGCCAATTACAAGGATCGATTACACAACTCTTTTGTGATCAGTCACACCAATTACTAGGATCGGTTATACCATCTTAAGTAATTATTTAGGATCGGTTACACTAATAAAAGTCATACCAAATCATAAGTCAGGCACTATGACTAGTTTTACAAAGATACGTAACAAGTTATGATCGGCTCTACTAACTCACACATATTGGTAATCCAAAGATATGCAATGATTAATAATACTAATAAGCTTAGCGATTTCCCTTTCGATTCATAAAACAAGTTCATGAATGTACTTCCTTTAAACAAATCTAGACATTGTTTCCTAGGATGAAATCTCCACCTTTACTTATACACATAATCATAATAGCATTCATATGATTATGTCGATGTCTTATATACAAAGTTTAAAATATAAACGTTATACTTCGTATTCTAATTCCTTAACACTATAATCATGTGATCATGTCTCACTACTAGAGTATAATCATTCACAGTTTCACAGTTATGTTTTCAATATAACACGACTTGAAAGATACGTTAGGAATGAAAAAGTTCAAGTCAAAATATTACTAACCTCAAGAGGAAGGATGATGTCGTCGTTGTAGCTTGTTACTTCTTCAAATTCTTCAAGTCTTCGAGTAATACTTGTATGTCTCATAATCCTATACTTTCTAGTCTAACCTATACGAATTTGTCTCTAGTACATAATAAAACGACTCTTTAAATGAGTTTTGATTCACTAAAATATAACAACCAAACTTGACATACCAACGATTGGTGGGTTCAACCGAGCTATGCTCTAACAGAGTTGTTGACAAAGGCTCTTATGTTTAATCCAATAAATTCCTTTGTCTGGTTAGATCAATCTAACTTTAACTACCGAAACAGTCAAATATAGATCCCACTCAATCAAAATAAATCTCAAAGAGATATATTGAGAATGTTGATCTCACACAATTAATCGATCGAATAAATCTAATTCTAGTTGGATCCTAGCCGATCAAGGTTTGTGCACACAAATTCACAAGATACGAAAACCAATAAGAATTTTTCTTCGTCTTCGAATATTCTTTAATCTTCAATAACATGCACAACACCACTTGAACCTCTTGTGATCAATCACGCATAGAATGAAATCTGTTAACAACATATTATCACAAGATGTCTTTAAATTTACAAACAGTTCTGAAGATCTCGTCGATACTTCGATCTAGTTTGAGTGAATCTTATATCAGAAGAGAAGATTCTCAAGAATAAACAAACTAGGTGCAATCAAAGTTTCAACAACCGTTATTCAATCAAATCAAAGTTTCCCACCAATGGTACTCGTAGAGCTTCTTGATCCCACAAAAGTGTTTAAACGAGTGCGGTTGTAAGAGATTTCACCTAATTAGGATATTTTCCTTTCCGAATAGACGACTCCACCATAAATACAAACTTAGGTATTTATAGACCAAGGATGTTTGGACACCAAAGAATTTCCAAAACTGAAAATATTCTCAAGATATGCAATGAATGGCAAAATTCGTTTTTCATAATTCCACTAAATGCTTTTCCAATATTTACGAAATCTCTCAATAGAAAATCTCCAACTAGTAAATGCCCATTACTAATTTTTATTTTCTAGAGATACACATTAATATCTGGTAATTAATGTATATAAAATCAAAAACCTTAATTAAAAGATTCTTTATTTATTTCGGCCCAGGGTCACCTTGAGTACTGAGGAATATCTTTGAAGAATAAATGATAAGAGTTGCTGCTTGTTTTCAAAGTATGTTGACATCTTTTCACTGAAAATCATTATTTCATATTTACATGGATTTGTATTATTGGAATCGCCTATACCACACTTCCAAATAAGTTTAGAATTCGTTCACCTATATTTCAAGACTACTATGTAATTGATCAAATACAAAATCACATACGTGGGTTCAATCGGTTCTACTAAACACTAGGAACGGTTATACCTACATATGGAAATACTTGTGATCGGTCACACCAGTCACTAGGATCGGTTACACCAGTTACAAGGATCAGTTCCATCTACACATGGTATTACTTGTGATCAGTCACACCAGTTACCAGGAACGATTACCAATTAAAAGGATCGGTCACACCAATTACTAGGATCGGTCACACCAATTACTAGGATCTGTCACACCAATTACAAGGATCGATCATACCAGCACATGATGATTACTTAGAATATGTTACGCCAATTAATAAAAACTAGTCATACGAAATCATAAGTCAGGTATTGTGATTAGTTATACCAAGATACATAACCTAAGTTAAGATCGGTTTTACCATCTCACACATATTGGTCATCCAAAGATTTGCAATGAATAGCCTGACCAATAAGCCTAGTGATTTCCCTTTCGATTCACGAAACATGTTCATGAAGGTACTTCCTTTAAAGAAATGTAAAAAATTATTTCCTCGGATGAAATCTTCACCATAACCCATTCACATAATCACAACAATATATACAAGATTATGTTTATGTCATATCTACGAAGTCCAAAAGATAAACATTATAGTCGTAATCTAATTCCCTAATACTATGGTCATACTATTATGATCATGTCACATCACTAGAGTACTATACAATATGTACAGTATATACATCTTATCGGTTATTTTTTCAATATAGCACGACTTGAAAAATACGTTACGAATGCAATAGTTCAAGTCAATATTACTAACCTCAAGTGGAAGGATGATGTCGTCGTTATAGTTCGCTACTTCTTCACATTCTTCAGGTCTTCGGAGTAATACTTGTATGTTTCTATTTTGGGGTAAAAATTGATTCTGTTGTTTTTGGTAAATTTGGGTGTGTTGATGAGAAACGAATTCAAAACCTAAATAAATGTACTGCACATGAGTACTTTTAGATTCGAGAGATCAATCTGTAAGACTCCGGCCTAAACCAAGAAATGGTCGTTCCAGATTCAATTCGGTCATAAAGTGAAGGAGAATGGATTGATCTTGGGGAGGGAAGCGAAGAAAGTGTTTGAGATCATAATGTTGAATTATGAAGGTATGGCTATTTTATGACTTGTATCAGAATGTAGAACTGTCTTGCAGAACGTAAGCTATCAGTTCTTGGTGTTTCTGGATACTTGTGTTGATCACCCTTGTTCTTGTTGAAATAGGTTGAAATCCAATTTATACGAGTCATTGAGCGCACCTTGATCTCGTAGGAAGTGGAGACAGTTAAGTAGTGGAGAAGTGGGGTTGTGCGAAAGGTGGTGATCATCACATTTCCATCATGAGGGAAGACTGGTCACCCTTTCACCCACTACTCTCTCTGTTAACTGTCCGTCCTTTCCTGACACTTTCTCGTAATGGGCGCGTTGCACGCCGCACACTGTAAACCACCAGACCAGTTCCCCAATGAGCATCCCCCAGTTTGTGACGTGTTTGATATCTCGAGTAAATGGGTCAACCCGTGAGACTCGCCGCTAAAAGCAGCATATAGTGCTTTTAGGTCAAATAACAAAATTATTTGTGGAATCAATATTTATGAAACATCGTTTATAATCGATGTACATAAGGTATCGCTTTTAAACAAGCAGCTGAAAATAATCGATGTTCAGGAAACATCGTTATTTTAGAGCTTGTACAAATTAGTCGCGAATTGAACGGTCTTAAAATAGTAGCGTGATCTTCTACCTTTGGGCGATCGTTTGAGAACCCTATGGGTGAGCTACCACTTGGTTGATCGTTCCATGTGGAGGAAGGGTGGTCGTTGATCACAGCGTTACCCTGTTGACCTCCTGAAAATAAATCTAGACCATCCGACTAGGATAGAGAAATTGGATGGACGAGATGACTTGTGGCAGTTGCATACTGCCGTTGATGCAATTTAGGGATTTAGAAGCCGTGCGGCCAACCCAGTTTTAGGATATCAATTCAAAGCACTGGACATTGGTTTGAACAGGCGATCGGTCAGGTGCAAAGTCAGGCTGCCGGTGAGCATGTTGACGTCTTCTGGGACGCCTGAAATTGGATCTAAGCCGTTCAATTTGGCTGGCGAAGATGGACGTATGTGATTGATTTGCCACAGTAGCGTGTTTCCTCAACGCAAACTTGGGTTTCCAAAAAAGCGCGTTGACCCTAGTTTGATCAAGCGATTTGATGCGCTCTTGGTTTGCCATGAGCAAGTCGATCGACTAGGGATGGAGTTGGGTCGCCAGTGAACACGCCATCACCTTTTTGATCATTCGAAGAAAGATCTGGACCGTACAACTAGGCTAGCTAAGTTGGGAGTATGTGATGAATTTGAGACCATTGTGG
Source organism: Papaver somniferum (assembly GCF_003573695.1). Taxonomy (NCBI): domain Eukaryota; kingdom Viridiplantae; phylum Streptophyta; class Magnoliopsida; order Ranunculales; family Papaveraceae; genus Papaver; species Papaver somniferum. Next base: position 29,319,302 of record NC_039359.1, on the reverse strand, counting down.
TCGGTCTTAGCTCGTTTGAGCTTCTCTCAACAGCGCGATCATGCCCTGTTCTGTCTAGTGATTAGGTATGTCGCTGGCGGGTTTAGAGGCTTCTGATTGTCTGGCATGGTAGTGGGCCCGTCGGTGGACACCACGAAGTTTGCTCGGTCTTGATTGGAAGAGGCCAAGGTTGTTGAATCACCCGGAAAAATCGTGTGGCCGTGATTATTTTAAGGCTGACATGGGCAGTCTAGGCTTATTTTTTCTTAAAGAATTTAGGCACGTCGACCATGCTGACTTTTAACTAAAAGTGCATTGACACGAAAACCTCTTTATCGGAGAGTGGTGTAGCCTGAGTGTTTTCATGCGGGTCTCAATACTTACACTTCGGGAGATTCGTGTTACTTTTTTGCGAGTGAACATTAATCGTCATGTCATGCCAATATTGAGAGTTCATCTTGGGAACATAGCATAGGAAAATACCAGGAAGTCCATGTATTAGTGAATAATGCTGGTGGAAGATAAAATTCATAGAATAATTGGGATTGTTGCTACATGCACCATTCTGGATGAATTTCATATAAGTATATTGAATTTCTCAATACATACGTAAATAAAGAGGTGTAGACGCTCATTACTTTTAAGTGGCTCAGTTTCTTTGCAGAACGAAGCATCAAAACACAGGGTTTTCCAATTTTAGACCTGAACTAAAAACCACCATCAACATTAAGTCCCCTGCTTAGTACGTAACAATGACATTGTTGAGGGGTAAGCAATAGATGGTGACAGTCAAGAAAATTCATGAGGGAAGTTTGGCATACATTACCCGGATAGAAACCAGCTCGGTCCTTGGGAAAGATAAGTTATCTTCTGGCATACGTCAATTATTTCCAGGTAGATAAGAATCCATTCGATTGGCATCCCGCCTCTGAAGCCTTTATACATGGATGATAGAGATTCCTTTTCTTCCTGGGATCTTGCTGACTTGTAGAATATAAAAGGAAGCACTTGAGTCTTTATTTTCGTACCAATCATCATAGAGTTGCATTCTTCTTTGTTCCAGTTATTGCTTCATATCCTCATGTGATTTGATTTGATCTTTTTTTTTCACGTCGATTGTTGATAAAATCAGAATGCCTCTTTGTAGTATATGATTGGAACTGCTAGGGAAGATTATTCTTCTAATTCTCAAGAGAAAAGTTTCTAAATCAACAAACCCAGGGTTTCTGAATTCGAGGAGGTGCTAGCTAAGATAGATCATCCGTTTCATGAAGCTGGTCGCGCCATACGAGGTATGCCTCTCGCACATTTGCATATCATTCGAGAGCGTGTTCAAGCTTTCCTGACTTCGGTTAGCATGGAGGAAAAGTAGAGATGTGATGAAGCGTCTCAGCATGATGAAGCGTCTCAGCATGATGAAGCGTCTCCGCCACTGAGTGTCAGGGCTGAAAGATTCGCGGCTCGATTGAAGCGGCGGAGGATTGAGCATAAGCAATCTCCAGGTGGGAATAAGTACGATTATCCTATTCATAACGGGATCACAATTTTAGACTATGACGTGGAAGAACCGGAGCATCCTCAAAAGGCTGTTGGGGAAGTTTCTAAAAATGATATCGGTGTAGCTTCCAAGGAAGAGGTCGAAGTAGCTTCTATAGAGGATATCGAAGCGACTGCTGAAGGGATCGCTGAAGTGGATACTAAGGAAAACATGGAAGCGACATCTAGAGAAGATGTTGAAGCGGACTCCGAAGTGTATGTTGGCACAACTTCCAAGGAAGATGTTCAAGCGTCTGCTGGAGGGAATATTGAAGCAGCTGCTGAGAGAGGTGCTGAAGTGGCGTCTGAAAGGGAAGTTGAGGCGGCTTCTAGAGAGGATGTGGGGGAGCCTTGTGAAAAAGATGTTGAAGCGGCTTCCAATGAGGACTCTAGTGAAGGCAACATTGATCCCTGTGTTAACACCGATAAGTAGATTCCACTTTCTTTTCAGCATCTTTTCGTAGCTTGTAAACGTTTTTGGTATTCAGTTGTTTTCTGTTTATATGACTGGAGCCTGAACCTTATCAAATAATAGTTTTTCTATTAATGTTATCTTGAGACTCTAGTTGTAGCGCCCTCCAGTAGGGTTTCGATAGAATCTCCCCATTCTATCGAGGTGTGGCTGATGGGAATGCGACACACATAAGCGGTGATGTGTTTTCTTTTTATGTGACCGGATACCGCCTCCATGATAATCATATGTAACCATAATAATAAGGGGATGCAACGATAAAAATTAAGGATTGGCCACGAACCTGTAACTTCCCTTTAACATTATCCTCGTACATCAGATGTATTGCGCTTTCGTGAACAAGAAACTCAATTGATAGGTTGTTTCTTCATTGAAGAAGGTTGCACTTCAGGGTACAAAAGACGCTTTCCCCAAAAATCACATACTGGTTGCTTGACCATTCCCTTGCCCCTTCTCTTCTTTTATGTATTCCCTTCTTCGGTGTTTTTTGAAAGATATGACATGTTTCTTTCATGGTTTTGTTTTTCTGGTTTAAATCGATGAGTAATGATGAAGGTTCGGATTTGCTCGAGACTTTGCCTCATGATTCAGGAGTAAAGATATTTCTTAAAAGGAAATGATATTTTGATTAACTGACAAATTGAAAACCTGATTACGAATGCAAGCAGTGCAATCATTTTGGAGGAATTACAAATATTGCATGAAAAGGAAAATTGCTAGAGAAATACTAAAGAGACCGCTGGATGAAAAAGGTAACACAGCAGGTATTGAAAGGTTTTAGCCATCGTGAGTGTATTATCACGCCTTCTAGTTTGTCGGCATTGATGAGCTTGCGGTAATCTCGTAAGATAACTTCTTCCACTAGGTATGGCTCGTCTTACCCTTCCGCAGGCGGAGCAAGATGAGCGGCAACTTTCATTGTCGTATCTCCAACTTGAAATGGGTTTGGGTGTTGCACAACTACTTGGTTCTTAGACTTGTTGTCTTTGACTGAGACAACTTCTAAATTTTTGATAAAGTATTTGAAAGGACCAGCATCCCATTCACATCTCCTAGTGGCGGCTGGGTTGATAATTGGATCGAGTCCCCAAGCCTTGGCGGAAGGAGGGTGACTGGTTGTAAAAAGGGTTGTTCAATAAGACTTACTTGGGTTCGGAATCTTCGAACGTACATCGATGGGCTCTCTCCAGGTAGTTGCGTCACATTGGAAAGTTGTTGATACGAAAAAAAATAATTTTCGGGGTTGGACGGCTTGTTGGAAATCCTTTCAGGTATAGACACTGGCAAAGGACACACTCCTAGATTTGCTTTGTTGTCATGCATCCACGAAAGGCCCGGAATCATATCATAATTCGGGCATTCTTCAACAATATGAAACTTGCCGCGTGTTAGAGCATCTCCTACCTTGATTTCGATATTAATGTACCCATAAGCATTTTTTGTTCTCCTTCTGCACTTTTAATCACAGTTGGGCAGTGAACAACTTTCTGCTTTGAAATACTTGCGGATCTCAGAGTCTTGACGGTAACAACGTTGAAGTCAGAGGCCGCATCAATCAGGGAGTTGTCGAACTCGACGCCCTTCAGTTGGGCAACAACAGTTCCCAGTTGCATTTTCCAACAACGCCTTCTAAGAAAAGTTGGGGATTAGGAGTGGCTTCTCCGACTGAAAACAGCCGCTTGTGCGACACAATGCGATTGAGAGCTTCAAATATATCTTGACGCGGTGCTTTGGAGAATTAAAGAATTTCGCATACACATTCCATCATGGATTGCACGGCTTTGTGGACAGAGTCCCCAGAAAGTGCGCAGCTTCTGACTGGAAGAGGGTCTCTGTGAACTCCCTCAGTGCCTAGTTGAAGTTCTCCAGCATCTACCTTTTTTTAAAAAAATGCGCTTCAATTTGTTGGATTCATTGGTTGGATGATTGACGAACCTGTGGTAAAGACAATATTTGGGATTTGCCATTTCTTCTTCGGTTGGTGGGCGCCTGATAGGAGGTAGCTTGATGTCATCATCTTGAATCCATGCTTCTAGGAGATCGATTACTTCCTCAATCGGGAATGGGAAGTTTGGAGCACCATCCTCAGTTTCTTGTTGTTGCACAGGAGTCTTAGCCGCGGCCTTCCGGGATGAGGCCGTCTGGTACGCTGGTGCCGCACGTTTAGGTTGTTGTTCCGCCGCTGGATCTTTTATATTTCCTCCTTCCCCCACTACATTAACAGAGGGTCTTGTATTATATTGTTTGTTTATGAGGCGTCGGCTTCCTCGAGTTTCATGTGCATCTTCATTTCTGGTTGATCTGGTCCTTTCCAGTAATGTCGGTGTTGTCATGGCCGAACGCTAAGCGGCTTCATGAAGTTCAGGAAAAGTTTGGAAACGCAAGTTCTCCAATAGAGCGCGATATATAGTCACCATGTCGTTAATGCATGACTCTACCAACTATTGTTCAGTCACGTTTGGATCATGACAATCCAGCGCCTAAATCCTGAATCTCTTGACATAATCATTTGGATGCTCATTGTTTCGCTGGAAAATTCTCCCCAAGTCTGAAAAGGTGATTTGCTCGGACACGAAGAAATATTCCTTGTAGAAAGCGGTTACCATCTCACACCAGTTGGGTTTGTTGTTTGGTGCAATGTTGTTGTACCAGGTGTACGATTTTCCGGTAAGTGACTTTGAGAACTCTTTTAGGCGGAGGACATGATTGTATTCATGCTCTCCTAATGATTCCATAAAACGAGAGATGTGTTCACGAGCATTACCAGTACCATCATAAAGGGAGAACTGAGGAGAAGAGTATCCTATCGGGAAGGGAATTCTTTGCATATCAGGAGGATAAGGAGGTTGATGCTGGTGCAGGTCTACCAAGTTTTCCTTGCCTCGATTTTGGAGAAGTCGTTCAAGATCCTCACGCGTGACGAAATTGGATGGATGATTTCTTTCCAACGGATGTTTAGGAGAAAAATGAGCCTCTTCATCTATAAAGGCGCTCCCTGCTGAGGTGCCTGCGCCGGGAGTATTAAAAGTAATCCTTATTGGCTCCGTTTAGGGTCGACGTGGCTCTTGTGGTAGCCGCTCCATCAGTGTCTTGAGGAAAGTAAGTACCTCTTTCTGAGTTGTGGCGACGTCTGTCTGAGCCTTAGCGATAACGTCTAGTCTTTCCATCAAATCGATAATGGTAATAGCGGGTTGGCCTCCTATGGCTCCTCCAGTCTCTCGTCCTGATAGAACGACCGGGGGAATTACGCTCGAAAAAACATTGGGGGTGGCCGCAGCGGCTCTGGTTCTGGTGATTGGAGGTGTCATGTCTGAGGGAATGTTTCCTGCACCGCTGGTGTTGGTGGTTGAGGATGTAGTGCCATGAGATGTGTTGATCATACTGGTAGGCGGTACATTGGTGTCACCGGAAGGAATGTTGACACCAGGGGTGTTGTCAGCGCCAGTAACATCGGGATTTGTCGCTGATCCAGACCTAAGATCCACCATCTTGAATTTGAGAAAATTAAAATGAAATTGAAAATTGATCTTGCAACCGAGATATTAATCTCCCACTGTGGTCGCCAGTTGTTTTAGGGTAAAAACTGATTCTGCTGTTTTTGGTAAATTTGGGTGTGTTGATGAGAAACGAATTCAAACCCTAAAAAAATGTACTGCACATGAGTACTTTTAGATTCGAGAGATCAATCTGTAAGACTCTGTCCTAAACCAAGAAATGTTCGTTCCAGATTCAATTCAGTCACAAAGTGAAGGAGAAGGGGTTGATCTTAGGGAGGGAAGTGAAGAAGGTGTTTGAGATCAGAATGTTGAATTATGAAAGTATGACTATTTTATGACTTTTATTATAATATAGAATTGGCTTGCATAACGTAAGCTATCAGTTCTTTGTGTTTTCTGGATACTTGTGTTGATCACCCTTGTTCTTGTTGAAATAGGTTGAAATACTATTTATACAAGTCATTGAATGCACCTTGATCTCGTACGAAGTGGAGGTAGTTAAGTAGTGGATAAGTGGGGTTGTGCGGAAGGTGGTGATCATCACGTTTCCATCATGAGGGAAGAATGGTCACCCTTTCACCCACTACTCTCTTTGTTAACTGTCCGTCCTTTCCTGACACTTTCTCGTAATGGGCGCGTTGCACGCCGCACACGCCGTAAACCACCAAAACAATACCCCAGTGAGAATCCCCTTGTTTGTGATGTGTTTGATGTATCGAGTAAATGGGTCAAGTCGTGAGACTCGCCGCTAAAAGCAACATATAGTGCTTTTAGGTCAAATAACAAATTTATTTGTGGAATCATTATTTATAAAACATCGTTTATAATCGATGTACATAAAGCATCACTTTTAAACAAGCAGCTGAAAATAATCGATGTGCGGGAAACATCGTTGTTTTAGAGCTCGTTCGAATTAGTCGCGAATTGAACGGTCTTAAAAAAGTAGCGTGATCGGCCACCTTTGGGCGATCGTTTGAGAACCCTATGGGTGATCTACCACTTGGTCGGTCGTTCTATGTGGAGGAGGGGTGGCCGGTGATCACAGTGTTACCCTGTTGACCTCCTGAAAATAATTCTAGACAATCCGACTAGGCTAGCGAAGTTGGATGTACGAGATGACTTGCGTCAGTTGCATACTGTCGTTGATGCAATTTAGGGTTTTAGAAGCCGTACGGGCAACCCTATTTCGGGCTATCGATTCAAAGCATTGGACATTGGTTTGAACAGGCCAATCGGTCAGGTGCAAATGCAGGCTGCCGGTGAACATGATGACGTTTATGGGTCGCCTGAAATTGGATCTAAGCAATTCAATTTGGATGGCGAAGATGGACGGATGTGATTGATTTGCGACAGGAGCATGTTGCCGCAACGCAAACTAGGGTTTCCAAAACATCGCGTTCACCCTAGTTTGATCAAGCGATTTGATGCGCTCTTGGCTTGCCATGAGAAAGAAAATCGACCAGGGATGGAGTTGGGTCGCCGATGAACACGCCATCACCTTTTTGATCATTCGAAGGAAGATCTAGACTGTCCAACTAGGCTAGCTAAGTTGGGAGGATGTGATGAATTTGAGACCGTTATGTTCGGTCTTAGCTCGTTTGATCTTCTCTCAACGGCGCGATCATGTCCTGTTCTGGATAGCGATTAGGGATGTCGCTGGCGGGTTTAGAGGCTTCCGATTGGCTGGCATGGTAGTGGGCCCACCGGTGGGCACCATGGAGTTTGCTCGGTCTTGCTGGGAAGAGGCTAAGCTTATTGAATCACCCGGCCAAATCGTGTGGCCGTGATTGTTTTAAGACTGACTTGGGCAGTCTAGGCTTATTTTTTCTTAAAGAATTTAGGCGCGTCGACCATGCTGACTTTTAACTAAAATCGCATTGACACGAAAACCTCTTTATCAGATAGTGGTGTATCCTGAGTGTTCCTGAGTTTTTTCATGCAGGTCTCAATATTGACGCTTCGGGAGATTCGTGCTACTTCATTGCGTGTGAAAATTAATCGTCATGTCATGCCAATATTGAGAGTTCATCTGGGGAAAATAGCATAGGAAAATACCAGGCAGGCCATGTATTAGTGAATAATGTTGGTGGAAGATAAAATTCATAGAATATTTGGTATTGTTGCTACATGCACCATTCTGGATGAATGTCATATAAGTATATTGAATTGCTCAATACATGCCTAAATAAAGAGGCCTAGACGCTCATTACTTTTAAGTGGCTCAGTTTCTTTGCAGAACGAAGCATCAAAACATAGGATTTTATAATTTTATCCCTGAACTAAAAACCACCATCAACAGTTTCAACATTCCTAGACTTTCTAGTTTAACCTAAACGAAGTTGACTCTAGTATTTTTCAAGCGACTCTAGATGAGTTTTGATACTAAAATTTGACAACCAAACTTGACATACCAACGCTTGGTGAGTTCAACTGATCTATGATCTAACCATCTCCCCCTTTGTCAATTTTAGTGACAAACTCTTATTACATATGGATAAACAAATTACAAACGAATTCATTTTACATACTCTTGATTCCAAGTTTCAACAGCACAATAACCTGCGTATATTCAAACAGTAAATGTTGTTGTTGACATTTGAATAACAAAAGCTTTTACTCCCCCTAAAGATAATCTAGGTAAATATTCAATCCGAACATCTTTGTTATTCCCCTTTTGTAGTAAGAATTACTACACATCAATATGATATGTTTCTCCCCCTTTTTCAATGCTTTACTCTTTCGTTAAATATAAAGTTTAAGAACAATTGTCCTTTCCTTAGTGTTTACTCCATATATTTCTCCCCATTTTTGTCACAAAATGACAAAGGTTCGAGAAAAATAAAGGACAAACCAAAAGGATCTTACAAATCTAAAAGACTTGTAAACAACCTATAAGAGATAAGCACGGAGGTTTCACATACCACTTTAGATAACCAATATTAAAAGCGAAACTACAAAGTAATTTAGTTTCAATATGTTATCAAGGAAATAATTGCCCGAAGTAATTTTCCCTAATAGTTTAACAAATCGACTACGAAACTTAATTCCCTTGTTAAACCGATTGTGTATGTACAATCGCTATATCACCGCAATTGCACCGAATTTTCTTTAAGCAAAAACATTTGATACCCAACAATAAAGAAGATACCAAACAATAAGCCATATAAATACATACAGTTTTTCTTAACCGAAAAAAATTGAATCACACATACATCCATACACAATATAATGAAACATATCAGTTGTACCGAAATTTTGTTAAGCAAAAGCAAAATATATGCAATATAAACAGGCTTTTCTTAAACAGGAAAATGATTAAATAACAAATTTGTTACCTCAAATTCTGCAGCCTCTTCTCCCGAGAAAGATATATCATTAAGCGCAAGTTCAAATAAGAATTCTCCCCCAGTGTGTTGTCATCCTCTCGCAAGAACAAAATAAAAACAACAAAAGCAACTTTTACCAGAGAAATGTTGAATCGGTTTTAACTAATGCGTACCAATAAAAAAATTTGAAAACCCGAAACACATATTTTATGCTAAACACAACTCATGCAAACACAAATCGATTCAACATATTGTGACTTTTCACATATGAGTTTCAATCGGAACACCTTATGATCCTTTGATAAAGCCTACCAACATGGGCTAGAACTTAATCCCGCTAAATCAAAAAGCCACACAAACCATAAGGGTTACCTCATATGATATCGAATATTAAGGTTAATGAAAAACCGAAATCAGACATCCCATAAACCGAAAACACATAGCAAAAATATAAGCATTCATTCACAGGCTATGTAATCGGTAACTATCACAAGAAAAATTATAAAATAATAATTTTAAATGATGATAGTTTTATTCAAAAATAGACCTTATACAAAGATATCGAAATAAATAAATACATTGATGTCTATTTTCTTTAAATAAGAATCTAATCTTATTTTTATTCCATGAGCAACTTAATCCTTCCTATCAGTACTAGAGGAAGGCAGATTATTACTCCCAGTCTTGAGCTTGTGAATTTCTTCAAGAAGATAACCTTGTTGCTTGACCAGAATTTCTTGCAGTTGAAATGTTTTCGTAAAGGATTTTGCAAGCACATGTAATATTGTCTTTGATTGAACACAAAATTGTGTCAATAATTCAATACACTGATCTCTTTTCAGTATATTCTATCTTTCCTTATTGCTAAGCCAATCTCTCTTTTTGATCTTTCTCTTAGGTTTCTTAGCATCAAGAGATGGTGCAGACTTATCCTTAAAGAAATCTTTTAGATCAAGCACCTTTGCAAGAGAAGACATCGGATCCTGACTCATAGTTCGGACAAGGAATGACCAGAGAATGAGAGAGATCTTTTTATATTTTTCATACTGCCGAAAATATAATTCCTATAAATACGAATATCTTAAAATATATTTTCAATTACTAGATTTCATTCCCATAATCTACACATATGTTCCTTGATTTTTGCTTCCTTAGACACATAATCGGCGCACAAGGTGAGGATGCAATTTAATACCGATTAGGTGGTATTAGTATGATATTTTCTCTCATCATGGGATTTAGAAAAAATAGGGTGTTCTTGATCTAGTAAAGTATGGTTCAAATAGCTTCTCTTGTTACCTCGAATTAACGAAGTTTCCGGAGATAGGTTGGAATTGCATATGCAGTTATGCACTTCTTAGCAAACCTTGTTTTTGAGACAGTTTTGCAATTTGTATTATTTTTCCTTTCACCATTAGATCACTTTTCAACATCGGAAGACATTCCCATTTTAAAATGATTAAATCACTAATGGAACGTGAGGAGATTAAATTAACGACAAGTACAATATTAGTTGGTTCCTCTTCTTCAGAGTTATATGAATCAGAGGTCTCGTCTAGAGTTACAGCTAATGCCTTGCTTCCAGTGTATTTCCTTAGATTAGGATAGTCTTTATCCAAATGACCAAAACCTTTACACTTGAAGCACTGATATTCATCATCTTCTTCTTGACTCTTTTTGTTCTTGATTGGAACTCGATCATGGGGCCGAGAAGATCGATGAACATCTTTTATGAATATCTTATTTCTTTTCTTTAAGAGATCTCGAAACTGTTTTGTAATCAGTGATAATGTTTATTCTACATCAACATCAGAATTTTCTGCAATCAATTCATTAGAATCATCTAACAATCTATTTTTCTCTACTGGAGCTTTTGGAATTTGTCAGCTTTGAAAGCAATTCCTTTAGCTTGAATAGATTGTGATTCATGATCAAATATCTTTGAATTTCCAAAAAGTGTGCTTCGTGAGAGAGTTTAAAGATCATTTTCCTCTATGATTGCATGCTTCTTAGATTCGTATCTAGATGGCAACAATCTGAGAATTTTGCACACTATATCTTTTTTAAAAATAGTCTTTCCAAGAGAGAAAGAAGCATTAAATATCTCAGAGAGTTTAATATGAAACTCTTCAAACGTGTCGTTGTCATCCATTCGAAGGTTTTTCCAATCATAAGCGAGAGTCTGAAGTATAGCTTCATTTTTTGATTATTACCTTCAAATATGATCTGAATATTATTCCAAGCTTCCTATGAAGTTTGGCATGTGGATACATGATGTTGTAAATCACGGCTTACAGCATGTAAAATAGCATTCAAACCATCTGAATTATGCTTTGCAGATGCCTTTTCTTCAAATGTATAATCCACTAAACGTTTAAACTCAGTTTCCATACCTTCCATTTTCGGACGATTATAACCATCAACAACTAATAGCCAAGTATTAAAGTCGCATGATTGGAGAAAAGATTTCATAGAAGATTTCCACCACAGATCCGTCAAATCTTGGCGGTACATTAACTGAAATCGGTTCATGAGAACTCGAGTTCATTTCTTATATGTTGGATCGCACCAAATACAGATTGTTAGATCTTTTCGTGTCTTCCTGCTCTGATACCAATTGAAAAGACGAGGGTACCCAAATACACCACAATCTTAGTCTCATGATTGGAGAAAAGATCTCATAGCATATTTCCACCACATATCCATCAAACCTTGGCGGTACATTAACTGAAATCAATTCATGAGAATTCGAGTTCATTTCTTATAGGTTGGATCGCACCAAACACAGATTGTTAGATCTTTTCGTGTTTTCCTGCTCTGATACCAATTGAAAAGACGAGGGTACCCAAATATACCACAATCTTTTTGTTTCAACCTATAAGTCCTCTACCGAATATGATTGTCTACGGACAGAGTCAAGACAATACGACAATTCGGTTCACACTTCGTGTGATCGTTTATGGATACAAGATCGAGACAATACGACAACAAGATAACTTGTGTGGTTGACTATGGATACAAGATCGAGACAATGCAACAATGAATTTTTTTACTTGATAATATGTTCGGTAATAACCAAACTCTATAAGATCGCTATCAAGTAATACAGAGTTAACGTATATGTGTATTTTACTTTATTATAATAAACAATTATAATGCGGAAATAAAAGTAAAAGACATAACAAGATTTTGTTAACCAGGAAACTGCAAATGTAGAAAAACCCAGAGACCTAATCCAGTAATGAATACTCTCAGAATTAAGCCGCTATACAAAATCTAAACCAAATTCATATAGTTGAGACCAAGCAGACTACCCCTAGATACTTAGTTCCCTCAGTATCCTCGCGCCTTCGAATTCTAGAGTCACGCACGTGAATAGCAAGTCCTTTGGATCGTATTCCAAATAACAAAGGAAAAATCTGTTTGGTAGCCAGTCTAATCAATCTTTGCTACCAGATATAGATGAGTTGTTGATAAAGGGTCTTATGTTTAATCTAATAAACTCTTTTGTCTGGTTAGATCAATGTAACTTTAACTACCTAAATAGTCAATTATAGATTCACACTCAATCAAAATAAATCTCAAAGAGATATATTGAGAATGTCGATCTCGTGCAACTAATCAATAAATAAAGACGATTCTGGTTGGATCCTAGATGATCAAGGTTTGTGCACACAAATTCACAAGAAACAAAAACCAATAAGAAATCTTCTTCGTCTTCAAATCTTCTTTAATCTTCAATAACCTGCACAAGACCACTTGAATCTCTTGTGATCAATCACGCACAGAACGGATTCTGTTGACAATGGATTAACACAAGATATCTTTAGATCTATAAACAGTTATAAAGATCTCGTCGATACTTCGATCTAGTTTGAGTGAATCTTATATCAGAAGAGAAGATTCTCAAGAATAAACAAACTAGGTGAAATCAAAGTTTCAACAACCGTTAGTAAATCAAATCAATTGAAAACTAATAATACTGCAATTATCTAATTTCCCATTAATGGTACTCGTAGAGATTCTTGATCCCACATAAGTCTTTAAACGAGCGGTCGTAAGAGATTTCATCTAATTAGGATAATTTCCACTCCGAATAGACGGCTCTACCAGAAACAACAAGAAATGAAGTTTGTCTAGATTTTAGGATGGTTTTCTAAAAATGTAAACTTAGGTATTTATAGACCAAGGATGTTTGGACATCAAGGAAGTTCCAGAACCGAAAATATTCTCAAGATATGCAATGAATAGAAAATTGGGTTTTCATAATTCCAATAAATGCTTTTCCAATATTTCTGAGATCTCTCAATACAAAATCTCCAACTAGTAAATGCACATTAGTAATTTTTATTTTCTAGAGATACACATTAATTGCTGGTAATTAATGTATATAAAATCAAAAACCTTAATTAAAATATTCTTAATTTACTTAGGCACGGGATCACCTTGAGTACTAAGGAATATCATTGAATAATAAATGATAAGAGTTACTGCTCGTGTTCAAAGTATGTTGACATATTTTCACTGCAAATCCTTATTTCATATTTACATGGATTTGCATCTTGGAATAGGTTATACCACACTTCCAAACAAGTTTAGAATTGGTTCACCTGTATTCGAAGACTATTGCGATTGATCAAACAACAAATCACATGCATGGGTTCAATCGGTTCTACCAATCACTAGGATCGGTTATACCTACATATGGAAACACTTGTGATCGGTCACACCAGTCACTAGGATCGGTTCCATCTACACATGGTATTACTTGTGATCGGTCACACCAGTTACGAGGACCAGTTACACCAGTTACCTGGGTCGGTTACCAATTACAAGTATCGGTCAAACAACACTCGTGATCGGTCACACCAATTACTAGGATCGGTTACACCAATTACTAGGATCGGTCACACCAATTACAAGGATCGATCATACCATCACATGGTGATTACTAAGGATCGGTTACATCAATTAATAAAAACTAGTCATACCAAATCATAAGTCAGGCGTTGTGATTAGTTATACCAAGATATATAACTTAAGTTAAGATCGGTTCTACCATCTCACACATATTGGTCATTTAAAGATTTGCAATGAATAGCCGGACCAATAAGCATAATGATTTCCCTTTTAATTCACGAAACAAGTTCATGAATGTATTTAAAAAATGTAAAACATTGTTTCCTAGCATGAAACCTTCACCATAACCCATTCACATAATTATAACAATATATACAAGATTATGTCGATATCATATCTACGAAGTTCAAAACATAAGCGTTATACTTCGTAGTATAATTCCCTAATACTATAATCATACTATTATGATCATGTCACATAACTAGAATATTATACAATATGTACAGTATATACAGCTTCGCAGTTATGTTTTCAATATAGCACGACTTGAAAGATACGTTAGGAATGAAATGGTTCAAGCCAATATTACTAACCTCAAGTGGAATGATGATGTCGTCGTTGTAGTTCGCTACTTCTTCACATTCTTCAGGTCTTCGGAGTAATACTTATATGTTTCAACATTCCTAGACTTTCTAGTCTAACTTAAACGAAGTTGACTCTAGTATTTAATCAAGCAACTCTAGATGAGTTTTGATATTAACATATGACAACCAAACTTTACATACCAATGCTTGGTGATTTCAACCGAGCTATGCTCTAACATAAAGAAATAGGTATAATGCAAAGAAGTTTCGAAAATTTGGATATTAACCAAATCAAACCTGCAGTTAAGAAAAAACAAATAAGAGTTCAAGGCAAAGAAGAAGATAAAAACAAAGGAAACTCCATTCTTGAGCATTGATTGAATGTTATGTGAAATGAAGAAGATGAACAAGACGAAGAACATTGTCCCTGATTTTTAATTTTTAAAGTCTTTATTTTAAGTTATGATTGTCTAATTTATATCTTATTATCTAGATTTATGAAAGGCGCACTAATGTAAATTAATTCGAAAATTATATTTATGAACAAGAAGTAACGTTGAAAATTAGATGATATTTTTAATTTATCATTTAACATAATGCTATCTTAAAATTATATTATCTTAACTAAATGCATACAACTTACTTAATTAAAGGCATCATATTTGGACATACTTTCAGGATTTGATAACAACTTTCGAATTGGAAAGTCTTTCTTGTTTTTGTTGCGTCATTCCGCCCGACACCTTTGATCCACATCAAAAAAAAATCATAATTTATTCGGTTTCGATCGCTTAGCATAAGTAAGGAAACAAACAAGTTTACATCCTTTTTGATTAGTCGGAAGCGAGCACACTACTGATTAGCATCTCGATATTTCTTGAGATCTCTGGAATATGTTTTCTATTAAAGTGATTTGTTGTTGTTGTTGTGCACGATTTTAAGAGAAAACATAATTCCTGCAAATGCATTCATCTTCAGCTACGGAAAATATGTGAGTTTGAACTGCCATATTGAATTTTTACAATGAAATTATGGAAAATATGGAGTGAAGGTGTGAGTTGAAATGAAATTGGAATTACGCGTGTATGTATAGGGTGATTTATTTAGGACCATTGTATGGGATATACTGCACGGTCGAGCCTTCACCGCCGGCGGTCTTGATTTGATCGCTTGCTAGTTTGTCAGCTCCATAGCGGGAATCGTTCTCCTGGGATTGATATTTATCCGAATAACTTCTCATATTGTTATATATCCCAAATAAACAACTAGATTCTTGATAAGTTTTTATGAGAATTCTTATTATCTTATCTCCTTTTCTTCCAGGATTTAGAATTATCTTAAATAACTATAAAATTCCATGTTGATCCTCCCTCTTTCTGCTAGGATTTATATTTTTCTTGAATAATAATTAGAATTATCATAAATTATAATTATAATAATAATAATCTTCATGTTGTAGGGCATCAGACCCATGTATGCGCAACCCATACAGATGTAACCAGGGTTTCTCTCTCGACAACAACGGATCCATAGAAACACCATCATCATCAACAAGGGAGCGACATCAAAATCTACAAGGAAAGTTGAAAAAGTTCAAGGTTTACAAGCAACGGATCAAGAAAAGAGTAAATTTCATATCCAAGTAAAGCAACATAAAATGTGCGGATTTTTATATATACATGTTGAATACTTACATAGCAATGAGCGTAATTCTATATCCAAATATGAAGACTTATTTACAAGAGCAAAGAGAATAAAAAGGTGAGAATTATTGAAGTTTATGATTTCGAGACGATACAAGTTGTGAAGAATCAAGCGGTAAAATAATTCTCCCACGCGCACGGTTTGTTTTATTTTCACTTTGTTTTGTATTTATTTCTCTTGTCTTAATCAAAAAAAAAATGAAAAAAAAAATGAAAAAATGAGACAAGAGAAAAATTTATCATTGTTTTACTTTTTATTTAATAAGCCGTGGGGAAGGAAAATCTATAAGGAAGTTTCAAGCGACAAGGATTTAAGGTAAAAAAGTTACAAATTATCAAGGATCTACGAAATTCAAGAGTTTATCATCAATAGTTTAAGCCGAAGACGAAGACCAAGAAGATAAAGACGAGGAGCGGAAGACGTTTCTATTGGATGTTGTGAGAGTGGTGTTATCATCATTGCAATCGGATGTGAAGGTGATTAAGTAATCTCATTCTCGATAATAGTGGTTGATTTCCTTTCTTAGAGATCGTCAGAAAAATGGTTTTTCAAAACGTTAAAAGATTTGGGTTTTTAAAATATTTCGGAAGTTTTCCTTCCCACCATTAAACGTGTTGCAGGATTTCTCTCTTCATTCCTACCTGCACACATGTGAGAACCATAAAAGTACGTTTTTTGAGTGCAATTTCATAAAATCCTTTTTGATGAGGCAGAAGTCGAGGCGAAATGCTTATTGATCGCTCTCAAACACGCGTTCTCTCATTATGGTGTGGTTATTTATCACTCAACTTTTAAGAATGAGAATATGTTCTTTAGTATTTCTAACTTCTTATTACTAGCATGCGAAAACTCTGTCCTCATAGGTGGTGGGCCCGGAGACGTGTAAAATTAAGCGCAATAAAAACGGGTCTACAGTAATACCGCAAGTGCACGGTCGTCAGTTGTAGCTCGTGAAAGTACGGGTCGATCCACAGAGACTGGGTGTGTTTGGAGTTTCTAGCTATTTTGGGCTCTAAAATTGTTATTGGGCTTCTAATTGTGCTTTGGGCTTAGTGGGTTTGTTTGATAATGAAGTGAACTGAGCTTGGGCTCAGTTGGTCTTGAAGTGCACTAGGCTTGGCCTTTGAAGTAAAATAAAATGGGCTTGGTTTCAGTGAACTGATTTGAGCTTTGGGCTCAACAGTTCAACTGTGAATTGGGCTCAGCTTTTGGAATTACCAGTGAGTGGGCTTTGAACCTGGGCTTTTATCCTTTGGTTTCAATGAACTGAACTTGGGCTCAGTGTTGAAGTGAGCTTTGGAGCAGCAGCAGACAAGGCTGGGCTGGAGAAGAAGCAGCAGCAGCAGTGGTGGCTTCTGCAGCAGCAGAAGCAGTGCACAGTAGCAGCAGAAGCAATGCACAGCAGCAGCACAACAACAGCAAGTAGTAGCAGCAGCATAACAAGGAGTAGTTGAAGTAGCAGGAGCAAATAGCAAACAAAATGAAGGACAAGTGAAAGTAAAACAGTGGCAGTGAAGGAATGAGGAAAAGTGACAGTGCAATGAAACTAAACAAGAACAATGGAAGTAAACCAAGGCCTAAGCCAAGGGCAGGGGTGATGGTGAAGGTGAAATGGTGAAGGTGAGCCTAGGCATACTACTAGAGTGGGAAGAGAACTAGTTTGCTCACAATCACTAGTGAGCACTAGTTTCTCCCCACTGCTCAATCAACACAATGCTCTAAAGGCTTTAGCCTAACATTCACACAAAACAGTAAACATGAGTGATGAAAGAACACTAGGATGTTGAATCCACCATTAACCTAGGGGATATTCTACTCACAGCTAAAATAGTTACCAAAGTACTAATTGTCTGATTAAAGTACAACTAGTCTAAGGGCTTAACAACATTGGACAAGAGCTTCACATGATGAAGACTATCTTATTGATTTATGGTTTCATCTAGTCCTAGCATTTGAGGTTTAGAACATACATAACAAGAACATTATAGAACATGATACAAACATTACAGAAACATAACATAACAGGAATATGGGAGTGACAGCAGAGAACAAACATAACAAAACAGTGGAGTTCATAACAGGAACAACACATAACAACATCACAGTGACATAAAATGGAGAAAATCAAAACATTAAAATGGATAAATAGTGAACAGCAAAATGAACATTTAACAGAACTAAGTTCTGGACGCCGGCTATTTCAGGCATGAGCTTTACATCACACCCACAGTCCCAATTTATAGTTTACAAGAGAAGTCCCCAAAAGCCCCAAAACAGTGTAATTAGGGTTTGGTGAAAAATTGGAATTAGTTTTACCTAATCACTGATGATTGCTTCTGACTTCGACCCACGCCTCTAATTGTTCTCCTGATGTTATCCACGCCTCCAATTGCAACTCTATTTCACCTAATTTGTCAATTTCACCTCTAGGGTTCCTGACATGGGAGAGGCGTGAAATTGAGTGATTAGGAGGACATAGAGTTGGTGAAAGGGGAAGTAATGATGTGGGATAGGGTTGTTGAGTGATTTGAGAGCTCGTATTGAGCTGGTGGTGGTGGCAGATGGAGTGGGTGGCGGAGCAGGTGGTGGTCATGGGGTTTGCAGTGAAGAAGAGGGGAGGAAGAAGAAGGAGCCCGATAGAAAATAGGTTAGGGTTTGTTTGGTTTTTGGGTATAAGTATTGGGTACCTATGGTGTGTAGCGGGATCATCGAGGTTAGATGTTGGCGAAGCTGAGCCATTGGAACCGAAGCTGGTAGGTGAATCGGACGGCTCCGCCTGAAGAGGCTGGTATCTACCGTCGGATGTCTTGATACAACGAAGTTAACGGCTCTAGATGGGGTTAGGTGTTGAAGTGTTAAGCGGAAGTATCGAGATTTGATGCGCAGGAAAAGAAGCGATCGTTGGATTCAACTATAATCTAATCTGAAGGCTTGGAATTTAGGCGCTGTGGTGTTTGGAAGAGACTTCAGATTTGATGATCTATGAATGAGCGACCGTAGGATGATGAGTTGGATCCAATCTGACTGCTGAGAATGGAGGCGGTTTTGGTTATAGAAAATGGGTTTGGGTAAGGGTTTTGGGCCTTGGGTATGCCAAGCCCATATCTTCTTTAAGAGCAATTCTTCCTTCTTGAGCCCATTTCTAGTCTTTTGGGATTATGCGCACCATTCTTTGCGGCTTCCTTGCGTAATTTCTTCCGGCTTTTCACTACTCTTCAACTCTTTTCCGCTCCGCAAGTTATCCAGACTTTATTTATTACCTAAAAATGCAAAATTAAGTAAGAAAAATATTTATTCTTGAAAATAAGGAAAATACAGAATATGGGATAAAATGTAGAATTAATGCACAAAAGATGAGTTAAAATGCCAACAAAAAGGGATAAATATATACAATATTAGGCACTCATCAAATACCCCCAAACCTGAATTTTACTTGTCCTCAAGTAAAACAAAACTAAGGAAATCCTAACTATACCACTGTCGCTGGTCTCTCGAATGCATTTAGCGTATGCACTAAGCCTTTTAAACCACTAAGTGTCCCTAGTGGACGAGTTGAAGTCTCGTGAAGGTTTGCTTAGAACGTACCTACAAAGTTCTAGGTCAAAATATAAGCTCAGATTCCATCAAATGTGACATGTGCAAGTCAGTTTAAGCTCACAGCAAAATGGAGATGTCAATCTAGCTATCAAAGGCACAAACCTAGCACTGATAACAAAAAAAGACATGTGATAAGAGTGTAAAGTGTATCTACACATGTGTAAAGAAAGATCTGAAGTTATGACTACTAATCACCAAGAGATAGTTTCTCAGGCTAAGACCCGAGGTCGAAATCTAGCTAGCTGTCCGGACTTTACGAGAATTGTGAATGAGTTGGAGGTATTTCACAATTACTCGCGTTGTACATCAATGGCATACACCCTTCCTTGCTTATTACAATAAAACACAAAAGATGACTCTTTACATGACTCTTATTTACATTGACTATTCTCTTTTTATTTTTGGAACAAGAGATGATGGAATTGATAAATACTTGATTTTTTTGTATTTTTCTGATATTTTTTCTTTTTTTTTTCTTTTTTTTTCTGAATATATACATCGTTTTTTTTTTTTTTTTTTTTTTTTTTTTTTTTTTTTTTTTTTTGCAGAAGAAAACACTTTTGATACACATACAAAAGGAAACAAAAAATTACATGACACTTTGCAAGAGGTAGCCCTTTTGATGTACCCAGTTAAATTCGATGGTTGTCTTCTTAATGTAACTCCACCTTTATCCCAACCAACCAAAGAACAAGCTAGTCAAGTTTCGTTCAGTATTCTAAAGTGATTGGCAATCGTAACTTCCTATCAAACACCTTGAAGATCGAGGCCATACATGTATTGGTAGATCGTGCGTGTGCAAATTTCTTATCACTATGTGAATTGTGCTAGAATCAGGGTGCCTAAATATCTAGACTAAGACTCCTAAAAAATACATATTTGCACAAGAGTCAACATTTCAAGGTAAATGAGCTCCATTTTTTATGTTGTTTTTTTTTATTATTTTTTAATTTTTTGTTTGAATTTTTTCGATTTTTTCAAAAAGATGGAGTTGTTTTTTAATTATAACATGTTATCTTGGTATCTACTCTATACCCCCAAACCTAAACTAAACATTGTCCTCAATGTTTCAAAATATGGAAAGAATTAAAATGCAGCATATGGAAAGGGACATGCTGAGTAGAGAAAAAGGAAAGAGAATACCCGATTTCGGCGAAAGCAGAATTAAAACTCCGTTATCCAAGGCAAAACTCCAACATATTCGGAGTCACAATGGATGAGCACAAAATATATACAAAAGGAAATTGAACTAACACATTATCTACAAGAAAATTTGGTTTTTAATGGGATTGGACTTTTTGGGAAAATTTTGGTTTTGTCAGGAGACATTTGGTTTTGATGGGAAAAAGAAAAATTTTGGTTTTTAGGGAAACATTTGGAAAACTTTGGTTTTTATGGGAGAAATTTTTGGTTTTTGAAATTGGGAGCAAAAGAAAATTTTGTTTTTTGTTTTTTTTTTTTTTTTTTTTTTTTTTTTTTTGTAAGAAAATAAAATTTGGTTTTTGAATGGGAGCAAAAGAAAATTTTGTTTTTTTTTTTTTGTTTTTTTTTGTTTTTTTTTAAGAAAATAAAATGAAGAAAATAAAATTTGGTTTTTGAATGGGAGCACGCCCACTTGGTTTTGTGTTTGCTGTGGCTCAGCTGGTTTGAAAACGTTTGGTGAAACTGAGTCCAAAATCTCGGCCTAGAATTTGGGTACTCGGCCCACTAACGAGTTAACCTAGCGTGATCGGTTACAAGCTCCGCTGGGTTTAAAAACCCAGAATACAAAATACAAGTCCAATTTAAACAAGCCCACAAAAATTAAATACACAAGCCCATAATCAATGTAAACAAACAAGCCCACAAATAAATTATTACAAACCCAACAGAAAATAAGAGAAGCCCAAAAATTGGCTTTAATATTACAAGCCCACAATTAAAAAATTGGAAGCCCACAATTCGGGTTCTCTTAAATGGGTTACCTTTTAAGCACAGCCCAGCTGCTCTGATATTGTTGCAAAAACCCAGTTGGGCTTTGGTTCTTTTCCTTGGTGGCGTCCCAGCAGAGGAAAAACAGGTTCAGAACAGCAGGTCCAACAGCAAATGAAGTGAAGCAGATGCAGATGCAAATGCTATGCAGTGAAATGAAAAAATAGCTAATAAAACAACAAGAAAAACACAGCACCAATCCCTGGCAACGGCGCCAAAAACTTGGTAGTCCCGAAGATATTATATTTAAATGCAAAATGGTCCCCGGCAGCGGCGCCAAAAACTTGGTGGGCCCGGGAAAGCGTGAAATTAAGCGAAATGAAACGCGGGCCTACAGTAATACCGCAAGTGCACGGTCGTCAGTTGTAGCTCGTGCAAGTACGGGTCGATCCACAGAGACTGGGTGTGTTTGGAGTTTCTAGCTATTTTGGGCTCTAAAATTGCTATTGGGCTTCTAATTGTGCTTTGGGCTTAGTGGGTTTGTTTGATAATGAAGTGAACTGAGCTTGGGCTCAGTTGGTCTTGAAGTGCACTAGGCTTGGCCTTTGAAGTAAAATGAAATGGGCTTGGTTTCAGTGAACTGATTTGAGCTTTGGGCTCAACAGTTCAACTGTGAATTGGGCTCAGCTTTTGGAATTACCAGTGAGTGGGCTTTGAACCTGGGCTTTTAGCCTTTGGTTTCAATGAACTGAACTTGGGCTCAGTGTTGAAGTGAGTTTTGGAGCAGCAGCAGACAAGGCTGGGCTGGAGAAGAAGCAGCAGCAGCAGTGGTGGCTTCTGCAGCAGCAGAAGCAGTGCACAGCAGCAGCAGAAGCAATGCACAGCAGCAGCACAACAACAGCAAGTAGTAGCAGCAGCAGAACAAGGAGTAGTTGAAGTAGCAGGAGCAAATAGCAAACAAAATGAAGGACAAGTGAAAGTAAAACAGTGGCAGTGAAGGAATGAGGAAAAGTGACAGTGCAATGAAACTAAACAAGAACAATGGAAGTAAACCAAGGCCTAAGCCAAGGGCAGGGGTGATGGTGAAGGTGAAATGGTGAAGGTGAGCCTAGGCATACTACTAGAGTGGGAAGAGAACTAGTTTGCTCACAGTCACTAGTGAGCACTAGTTTCTCCCCACTGCTCAATAAACACAATGCTCTAAAGGCTTTAGCCTAACATTCACACAAAACAGTAAACATGAGTGATGAAAGAACACTAGGATGTTGAATCCACCATTAACCTAGGGGATATTCTACTCACAGCTAAAATAGTTACCAAAGTACTAATTGTCTGATTAAAGTACAACTAGTCTAAGGGATTAACAACATTGGACAAGAGCTGCACATGATGAAGACTATCTTATTGATTCATGGTTTCATCTAGTCCTAGCATTTGAGGTTTAGAACATACATAACAAGAACATTAGAGAACATGATACAAACATTACAGAAACATAACATAACAGGAATATGGGAGTGACAGCAGAGAACAAACATAACAAAACAGTGGAGTTCATAACAGGAACAACACATAACAACATCACAGTGACATAAAATGGAGAAAATCAAAACATTAAAATGGATAAACAGTGAACAGCAAAATGAACATTTAACAGAACTAAGTTCTGGACGCCGGCTATTCCAGGCATGAGCTTTACATCACACCCACAGTCCCAATTTATAGTTTACAAGAGAAGTCCCCAAAAGCCCCAAAACAGTGTAATTAGGGTTTGGTGAAAAATTGGAATTAGTTTTACCTAATCACTGATGATTGCTTCTGACTTCGACCCACGCCTCTAATTGTTCTCCTGATGTTATCCACGCCTCCAATTGCAACTCTATTTCACCTAATTTGTCAATTTCACCTCTAGGGTTCCTGACATGGGAGAGGCGTGAAATTGAGTGATTAGGAGGACATAGAGTTGGTGAAAGGGGAAGTAATGATGTGGGATAGGGTTGTTGAGTGATTTGAGAGCTCGTATTGAGCTGGTGGTGGTGGCAGATGGAGTGGGTGGCGGAGCAGGTGGTGGTCATGGGGTTTGCAGTGAAGAAGAGGGGAGGAAGAAGAAGGAGCCCGATAGAAAATAGGTTAGGGTTTGTTTGGTTTTTGGGTATAAGTATTGGGTACCTATGGTGTGTAGCGGGATCATCGAGGTTAGATGTTGGCGAAGCTGAGCCATTGGAACCGAAGCTGGTAGGTGAATCGGATGGCTCCGCCTGAAGAGGCTGGTATCTACCGTCGGATGTCTTGATACAACGAAGTTAACGGCTCTAGATGGGGTTAGGTGTTGAAGTGTTAAGCGGAAGTATCGAGATTTGATGCGCAGGAAAAGAAGCGATCGTTGGATTCAA
This sequence comes from Papaver somniferum, assembly GCF_003573695.1. Classification (NCBI taxonomy): domain Eukaryota; kingdom Viridiplantae; phylum Streptophyta; class Magnoliopsida; order Ranunculales; family Papaveraceae; genus Papaver; species Papaver somniferum. The sequence continues at coordinate 29,295,443 of NC_039359.1, read as the reverse complement.
CTATAATCTAATCTGAAGGCTTGGAATTTAGGCGCTGTGGTGTTTGGCAGAGACTTCAGATTTTGATGATCTATGAATGAGCGACCGTAGGATGATGAGTTGGATCCAATCTGACGGCTGAGAATGGAGGCGGTTTTGGTTATATAAAATGGGTTTGGGTAAGGGTTTTGGGCCTTGGGTATGCCAAGCCCATATCTTCTTTAAGAGCAATTCTTCCTTCTTGAGCCCATTTCTAGTCTTTTGGGATTATGCGCACCATTCTTTGCGGCTTCCTTGCGTAATTTCTTCCGGCTTTTCACTACTCTTCAACTCTTTTCCGCTCCGCAAGTTATCCAGACTTTATTTATTACCTAAAAATGCAAAATTAAGTAAGAAAAATATTTATTCTTGAAAATAAGGAAAATACAGAATATGGGATAAAATATAGAATTAATGCACAAAAGATGAGTTAAAATGCCAACAAAAAGGGATAAATATATACAATATTAGGCACTCATCAATAGGTCTTTGGATGCTTGGGACGCTGGAACGCTTTGAAGTTGTAAGTTTTAGTTTGATTTGCTTGAGGACTAGCAAAGTCTAAGTGTGGGGGAATTTGATAGGTGTAGAATACACCGTATTTATAATCTATTGTTTATGCTTTCTTTGTTATTTTTCTTGTGAATTATGTATTTTACGCGTGTTTTTGAGTTATTAGGTACTCTGGAGTCGCACGGAGGAAAAGTAGAAGAAATCACCCAATTTAAGCAAAAAGGGCATAAAGTCATTTCTCAGCGTCCGATAGTGGCAGTCGAGCCAAGGATAAGAGGCAACTCTCTTTTGAAGAAGTATTATAAGACAACCAGTAAAGGTTAGGGGGATGCTAGATGGGTATCCCTTATCAAGGTGACCGGGAATCGAATATAACCTTCTTCTATAACCCTAGATCGAGAATTTATTTCTCAATCATTCCCATTTCCATTTTCCTGAAAGTGAGAAAAGAAAGCAGCGCAGCTGCTGCCATTATTTCCGAGAGAGGAAATCAAAGTACAAAAATAAGAATGAGTAGCGGCTGTTGTCGTTGATCTAGATTGAGGATATGGCAAGCTTGAGGTTGGAACTGTGATGATTTGCAGTTGGATTTCGAAGTTCAGAGACAAAATAGAAGGGTTTGGTGAATTTCTGATGAACTGAAGAGGAAAATTGATTGTGGAACTGGTTAGGGTTTGATGTTGAATAGAGAGAAGAGATGAAACCGCTCCTGTTAAACCTAGAAATTGAGATTGAATCTGGGAAACAATGGGTTGAAATTGGTAGAAGTTGGAGGTCAAATTGACATATGGGTTCGAGTGAAGAAGAATATGTTGATGTCTATCTCATAGATGAGAGTATCGTTGTTGTTCGAATCAGGGAAGAAGGTGGATTAATTGATGGCTCTAATGGCTGCTGTGGAATCGAAAAAGGGTTTGTTGTTGCACTTGAATTGAAGTTAGATGAATGGATTCCGTTGTTGTTGCTGTTGTTCAATTGGAGCTGAGATGGATGAATTTGGAAATTGGAGTGTGTTGCTGCTGAATGATGAGATAGGAAATGGGTTCGATCTGATTTACAGTATCGAGATTCTGTTGAAATGGGTATGGATTCTGGTGAGCTGAAATTGTAGGGAAGAGTATGAGGTAGAGCTGAAGGACAAGGCGTTGTGGAATGGAGTTGCATATGCTTGAATGAATACTTGACAGTTTAGATGAATGTTATGATACATGCTGTGCAGGAACTGAAGAAAAGTGAGGCCTGAATTCAGTCGGGAATAGCCAGAAAATAAACGGAACTCTTTCGGATTTTTATACCGACGAGTTAACTCAGCGAGTCCGTTAACTGATCCATACCTGTAATTCAGACCAGTAAGCTCAGTAAGATTGACTGAGAAGATGATTCAAGATGGCTGACTCCTCCTCCCCTTGACTTTTTGACTGATGGTTGACCAGTGTAAACTTTAACTGCGCTGTTACGGAATATTTCGTTATCAGAGATTAATATATCAGCGACCGGTAGGGATCTTTCTGGCCGATTTCCGGTGATCCTAAGAACTATTCCGGTGACCCAAAATTATAGCTTTTTGTGTGGATTCTTCTCATGGGTGTGAAGACTTAGACTTGGAATTAGATGAAGAATTTGGCTCGAATTTGGAAGGAGAAGGTGGAAGAATTTTACAAAGACTTGAACTTGGAAAGAAGACTTACAAAGGAAAAGGGATTCTATTTCTAAGAGGATTGCAAGCAAATTAAAGCCTATCAATAGAGAAGTTTTCTACTTTTTATACACTTTTGCACACCTCTACACACACAACACTTGTGTTTTGGTTTCTTTCAAAATTCTTTTTTTAATTATTTGTGTGAACTTTAAAAATTCTCCCTTTAATTATTTATGTGAATTTCAAAAACATGAGTAGCTAATTTTCTTATTGATTGAGGATGAATTCCTAGTTCTTAACATGTTTTGAGTTTTGTTTTTAAATCTACTTTGAAGTTTTTCACATGATTATCGTTTGTTTTTACTAATAGGAATGTTTATACATTCATGGTTGATTGATAGATTGTTTAGGTGGCCAACTAAATTGATTTGTTAATTGATCTAAAGTTAGTGAAAGTTATGGATAAGTAATCGTTTCTTGACTCTTTACACAAGTAGCAAACACGAGACCTTGCGGAGGGATTCCGTGGAGCAATTGTGTATGAAAACAAGGTTAGCAAGTAGACCTTGAGCTAAGAGTATAACTACTAATATCAACCCAATAAATTCATAAATCTTAATGCGTTTAACTAAATTACATCTTGAGTGAGCTACTACTAGGTGGTTTGGTGAATAGAATCTGGTAGTCGAGAACTTCTGTATCCGGTGATACTAGGGATTTAGGGGTTTAGCACTGAGCTAGCTGTTTTACCTACGGTTGGTGATAATTTGTGACTAATAAAAAGTGGAAAAGAACATAACTTGATTTATTATTTTGCAACGAAGAAGGATTTCTTGATCTAATCTCTCTTGTTGGTTTCAACATACACTTTTAATTGCTTTGTTTATTTTCTTTTGCATTTCAAAACCAAACCACCCCCCTCTCCCCCCCCTTTTCGTGACAACTTTATAACTAAAAATCTCTTGCTCCCGTGGGAACGAACTTGACTACACTATATTACTTGTTAATTAGTTAGTAAAATATTAATTAATTTGTTGTGGTTACGACACGCATCAAATTTTGGCACCGCTGTCGGGGAGCAACACAGTATCTTTAGTTGTTTTTATTTTTGTTTTTAACTTTGTTTTCTAGAATTTTTATTTCAGGTATCGGTTTTCCATGTACGGTGGACAATAGCAAGCATATTACAAAAATCAATACGGTTTTCAACCTCAACATTATGTCAACTTCCAACCATCCTTAGGATACAGACTTTATGGATATTCGCATACATGTCAACAACCTTATGACGGGTATGTAAGTGAACAATCACTAGGAGGGGAGGATAGTTATGCTTCTAAATCTATGTGTGATCTCCTTGGTGTAAGGCAACCTAGTTTGAGGGAACTTGAGATAAGGTTCTATCAATTGATCAATGAAGGTATAGCATAGGATGAAGAAATTCTTCAAGCTAAAAGAGCTTTAAGAATGGAGCGTGAAAAACGATATTATATGGGTTTCGATGATGATTTTGAACCTTTTGAAAATTATTGTAACAAGGATAAAGTTATTCCAACTCCGGATCATAATGACGATCATTCACCTATTCAAAAGGAGGAGATTGGGTGTGACTTTCCTATTGCTATAAACGGCGTAACACCTTCACAAGAAGATCTTACAATCTATACCGAAGAAAATCATTTTAGTGAATGGCCCGATTCCGATGATGAAGATGTTGAAGATATGATGCTCGATAATGAAACCAAATTGATTGAATTCGTGGAAGACCCAATTGAACTTTCCAATGATTTTAATAATGTCGAGGCTTTAGTTGAGGAAAAGATGGATGAAGAATGGTTGCAAGGTTTGATAGAGGACCACGATATACATGAGGTAAGTAATTCACTTGAATTTTCTAAGGATGAAGAGGATTCCGTAAAACAAGAGATTGTGCAAGGTTTGTCTAACACTTTGCATATTGATTCTTCTCCTTTACCTCTTATTGGTTTGAATGTATGTGCTTTGAAAGTATTTTTGGATGATTTTGTTTCTAGATATCCACCATTGGAAACACTTGATGCTAACACTATGAAGGTTTGCCAAGAGGAATACATGGAAGTTCCCAAATTCTATGTTCTTTATACACTTCCGAGTGTGGACAAGAATAATTGTGGGGGAAATTTCTATCGAGCGATAACATTATTACTATTTTCTTGTGCTAACATTTGTATGAAGCTATTGTGTACAAAACAGGTACTATGGGTGGATCCCCAAACTTTCCGATTGTTAGTATATGGGGAGTGAATCTTGCAAGAGCTAAGTCGGGCCGTCGACTTTAAAACAAGCGCTAAATGGGAGGCAACCCATAGGTTTTGTATTTCTTATCCTTATCCTTTTGCTTTTTATTTTTGTTTGTTTATTTTTCTTGTTCTATATCATGTTAGGATTTCCCACCTTGACTTTACTAGGACGATTCAATTACATTGAGGACAATGTAAGGTTTAAGTGTGGGGGAGTGGTTAAGCATATTTAAAAAAAAAATTGCATAAAACCTCCAACTTTTAGAGATTCTATAGTCACTAGCATACTTCTAGGTATGTTTACATAGAGAATTCTGACCGACATAACTGAACTTGGAAGTGTTAGGGAACTACGTTCAGATTTCTTGCTTGTTAGAGTGTTAAATAATGGATTTAATCATGCCGGTGATGCAGATTAGGAGCAGGGAGACATGCATTATTAGAGTTGCTGATCAATCATTAGTGGAGACTACCCTATTTATATCATGCGAGGCACCGACCATATTTCTTTATAAATAATTAAAGAGCTTTCTTTTGAGTGTGTGTCATTGTACGTTAATTCCGGGTAGAATGGTGAGCTACCCAACCTCCCACCAATAGAAGCACTACTCTTTGATCTCTTGAGTGCTAATTTTTTCAATCATGAGGGTGACGTCTATAGATGAAAGCCTCCTTCTTGTAGTTCGATTTGCATTTAGCACCATTCTCTCTCTCGACAACAACGGATCCATAGAAACACCATCATCATCAATAAGGGAGCGACATCAAAATCTACAAGGAAAGTTGAAAAAGTTCAAGGTTTACAAGCAACTGAACAAGAAAAGAGTAAATTTCATATCCAAGTAAAGCAACATAAAATGAGTAGATTTTTATATATACATGTCGAAGACTTACATAGCAATGAGCGTAATTCTATATCCAAATATGAAGACTTATTTACAAGAGCAAAGAGAATAAAAAGGTGAGAATTGTTGGAAGTTTATGATTTCGAGACGATACAAGTTGTGAAGAATCAAGCGGTAAAATACTTCTCCCACGCCCACGGTTTGTTTTATTTTCACTTTGTTTTGTATTTATTTCTCTTGTCTTAATCAAAAAAAAATGAAAAAAAAAATGAAAAAATGAGACAAGACAAAAATTTATCATTGTTTTACTTTTTATTTAATAAGCCGTGGGGAAGGAAAATCTATAAGGAAGTTTCAAGCGACAAGGATTTAAGGTAAAAAGTTACAAATTGTCAAGGACCTACGAAATTCAAGAGTTTATCATCAATAGTTGAAGCCGAAGACGAAGACCAAGAAGATAAAGACGAGGAGCGGAAGACGTTTCTATTGGATGTTGTGAGAGTGGTGTTATCATCATTGCAATCGGATGTGAAGGTGAGTAAGTAATCTCATTCTCGATAATAGTGGTTGATTTCCTTTCTTAGAGATCGTCAGAAAAATGGTTTTTCAAAACGTTAAAAGATGTGGGTTTTTAAAATATTTCGGAAGTTTTCCTTCCCACCATTAAACGTGTTGCAGGATTTCTCTCTTCATTCCTACCTGCACACATGTGAGAACCATAAAAGTACGTTTTTTGAGTGCAATTTCATAAAATCCTTTTTGATGAGGCAGAAGTCGAGGCGAAATGCTTATTGATCGCTCTCAAACACGCGTTCTCTCATTATGGTGTGGTTATTTATCACTCAACTTTTAAGAATGAGAATATGTTCTTTAGTATTTCTAACTTCTTATTACTAGCATGCGGAAACTCTATGTCCTCATAGGTCTTTGGATGCTTGGGACGCTGGAACGCTTTGAAGTTGTAAGTTTTAGTTTGATTTGCTTGAGGACTAGCAAAGTCTAAGTGTGGGGGAATTTGATAGGTGTAGAATACACCGTATTTATTATCTATTGTTTATGCTTTCTTTGTTATTTTTCTTGTGAATTATGTATTTTACGCGTGTTTTTGAGTTATTAGGTACTCTGGAGTCGCACAGAGGAAAAGTAGAAGAAATCACCCAATTTAAGTAAAAAGGGCATAATGGTCATTTATCAGCGTCCGATAGTGGCAGTCGAGCCAAGGATAAGAGGCAACTATCTGTTGAAGAAGTGTTATAAGACAACCAGTAAAGGTTAGGGGGATGCTAGCTGGGTATCCCTTATCAAGGTGACCGGGCATCGAATATAACCTACTTCTATAACCTACTTCTATAACCCTAGATCCAGAATTTATTTCTCAATCATTCCCATTTCCATTTGACTGAAAGTGAGAAAAGAAAGCAGCGCAGCAGCTGCCATTATTGTCGAGAGAGGAAATCAAAGTACAGAAATAAGAATGAGTAGCGGATGTTGTCGTTGATCTGGATTGAGGATATGGCAAGCTTGAGGTTGGAACTGTGATGATTTGCAGTTGGATTTTGAAGTTCAGAGACAGAATCGAAGGGTTTGGTAAATTTCTGATGAACTGAAGAGGAAAATTGATGGTGGAACTGGTTAGGGTTTGATGTTGAATAGAGAGAAGAGATGAAACCGCTCCTGTTAAACCTAGTAATTGAGATTGAACCTGGGAAACAAAGGGTTGAAATTGGTAGAAGTTGGAGGTCGAATTGACATATGGGTTCGAGTGAAGAAGAAGATGTTGTTTTCTATCTCATAGATGAGAGTATTATTGTTGTTCGAATCAGGTAAGAAGGTGGATTAATTGATGGCTCTAATGGCTGCTGTGGAATCGGAAAAGGGTTTGTTGTTTCCCTTGAATTGAAGTTAGATGAATGAATTCAGTTGTTGTTGCTGCTGTTCAATTGGAGTTGAGATGGATGAACTTGGAAATTGGAGTGTGTTGCTGTTGAAGGATGAGATAGTAGACGGGTTCGATCTGATTTACAGTATCGAGGTTCTGCTGAAATGGGTATGGATTCTGGTGAGCTGAAATTGCAGGGAAGAGTATGAGGTAGAGCTGAAGGACAATGTGTTGTGGAATGGAGTTGCATATGCTTGAACAAATGCTTGACAGTTTAGATGAATGTTAGGATACAAGATGTGCAGGAACTGAAGAAAAGTGAGGCCTGAATTCAGCCGGGAATAGCCAGAAAATAAACGGAACTCTTTCGGGTTTTTATACCGACGAGTTAACTCAGCGATTTCGTTAACCGATCCTACCTGTAATTCAGACCAGTAAGCTCAGTAAGACTGACTGAGAATCTGATTCAAGATGGATGACTCTTCCTCCCCTTGAGTTTTTGACTGACGGTTGACCAGTCTAACTGTTAACTTTAACTGCGTTGTAACGGAATATTCCGTTATCAGAGATGAATATATCAGCGACCGGCAGGGAGCTTTCTGGCCGATTTTCGGTGATCCTAAGAACTATTCCGGCGACCCAAAATTATAGCTTTTTGTGTGGATTCTTCTCATGGGTGTGAAGACTTAGACTTGGAATTAGATGAAGAATTTGGCTCGAATTTGGAAGGAGAAGGTGGAAGAATTTTACAAAGACTTGAACTTGGAAAGAAGACTTACAAAGGAAAAGGGATTCTATTTCTAAGAGGATTGCAAGCAAATTAAAGCCTATAAATAGAGAAGTTTTCTACTTTTTATACACTTTTGCACACCTCTACACACACAACACTTGTGTTTTTGCTTTCTTTCAAAATTCTTTTTTTAATTATTTGTGTGAACTTTAAAAATTCTCCCTTTAATTATTTATGTGAATTTCAAAAACATGAGTAGCTAATTTTCTTATTGATTGAGGATGAATTCCTAGTTCTTAACATGTTTTGAATTTTGTTTTTAAATCTACTTTGAAGTTTTTCACATGATTATCGTTTGTTTTTACTAATAGGAATGTTTATACATTCATGGTTGATTGATAGATTGTTTAGGTGGCCAACTAAATTGATTTGTTAATTGATCTAAATCTAGTGAAAGTTAGGGGATAAGTAATCGTTTCTTGACTCTTTACACAAGTAGAAAACACGAGACCTTGCGGAGGGATTCCGTGGAGCAATTGTGTGTGAAAACAAGGTTAGCAAGTAGACCTTGAGCTAAGAGTCTAACTACTAATATCAACCCAATAAATTCATAAATCTTAATGTGTTTAACTAAATTACATGTTGAGTGAGCTACTACTAGGTGGTTTGGTGAATAGAATCTGGTAGTCGAGAACTTCTGTATCCGGTGATACTAGGGATTTAGGGGTTTAGCACTGAGCTAGCTGCTTTACCTACGGTTGGTGATAATTTGTGACTAATAAAAAGTGGAAAAGAACATAACTAGATTTATTATTTTGCAACGAAGAAGGATTTCTTGATCTAATCTCTCTTGTTGGTTTCAACATACACTTTTAATTGCTTTGTTTATTTTATTTTTCTCTTCAAAACCAAAACCACCCTCCCCCCCCTTTTGGTGACAACTTTACAACTAAAAATCTCTTGCTCCTCGTGGGAACGAACTTGAATACACTATATTACTTGTTAATTAGTTAGTAAAATATTAATTAATTTGTTGAGGTTACGACACGCATCACCTGTATAATGGAGGCTTAAACATATGTAACATGTAACTTATCTCTAATCAGTAGCATTTCTCTTCTGTTTTTCCATATTCTATTTCTACTTCAAGACGTTATCAACACGACTCTATCAACTGTGCAATTTTTTTATCGTTCAAGATCGATGATGGATAACTTCTGAAAGATTGGCGTGGTTCTAATATTATTTTTTTAATATTACCGATGTGTTACCAGGTATTCCCCTTTTAGCAAAAGAATTTCGTTTTCATAGTATTTACTAGGGTTCCAGGGATGTATGATTGTCGAACATAGAGATTTCACTGTTAGATTTTCATGAAATTTTAATATCTTCAACCCAATTTGGTATTACGTAGCCGTTAAACATTTCAATCGAATCGGAATATGATGCAATCTCCAAAACTGGATTTAAAAGAAATTGTTCACATTCCAAAAAACCTATATTTATAACAACGTATTTATATCATTGTAATATGATGTACTTTTAGTATGTATTACATATTGTCTTTCTTGATATATTTTAAAAAATTTATAAAGATCCAACCATGGGAATTACTCCAAAGTACGTGATATTTTCAGCTATGTCCATAAAAACATTAACTGGAACAGTTATACGACGTCATGAATATCTATTTATCTAGCCGTTGGATTTCCTTGAAATTCTTTTATGTTTGGAGAAACATTATAATAAATCTTCTGAAAATTTCATCACCACTGGACATGTTAAAAAAAAAAATCTGATTATACAGTTGGATGACGAAATTTCCAATTTCAGGGTTAACAATATATTTGGGCCTATATGCTAATAGTTTCAAGTTTATTATCAATGGTCATGAGTAGTTCATATATAATGGACCATATATGTGCAGTTTTATTAATCATGACCTAGTCAACCCAATGGACCGGGCCTTGACCAAACAGTTAATCGGGTTTTGACTAAGCCAACCCAATTCGAATTTGACCTTTTGGATTCAGAAGTACTTGACCTCCCTCAAAGAATCTCTGATACAGAAGTCGTTTGTGTCTATAAGGGTTATACTTCCATCATAAAAACCTTCAATCAATACGATGTATTGTTCAAAAGATGAAGGTATAGCTTCTACGTTTTTAAGGCGACATATTGACTTTACGCGATGAAATGCTCTGAAGGAAGTTTTTGAAACATTCACGAAATTTTTCCCCCCGAAATTTTAAATGTTCATTGGGTTTTAATCCTCTTATTAGAATTTTAGTGATTCAATAATTTCAACAAAGATATGTTGCAAATTAGTATGTCTCAATTTTTGTGCAAGAAACTCACAAAAGTTTTCTTGAGTCAGAAAAATATTTCCATTTATATATTTTGTACTTCATCTGTTAAACCAAAGCACCAGTATAGGTTGAAGTACGTGGCAAGAGATTCAAGATCTTTACTAAGATATTCAATCTCAAATACAAGTGGCTGAGAGGCATGTCAGATTCTCTTAAACAACATTGTTACACCTGTTGGAATAAAGAAAATTCTAAACTTAAGATAACCATGGAAAGGTTAAACGTGTTGAACCATACCTAATGTTGGTATACTGGAACTTGTGAAAGAAAACACATAAATTATGGTTGAAAATTATAGATGGGGAAAAACGATTTGCTGGTTATTACAGAATTGAGGAGACGACCGTGCGGAGGAGACTCCTTAAACTGAGCGAAATGTTTAACCAGATGCACTGAAAGAATGGAGTGCTTTAAGTTCGAGAGAACAATCTGTAGGACTCCGTCCTAAGCCAAGACAATGGTCGTTCCAGAGTCAATTCGGTCACAAGAGAGGATGGGTCGATATGTAGGAGGGAAGCTGAGAAATGTGTGAGATCAATGTTGATCAAGGATTATTGGTGTGTTGTGTATTTTGCGTGAAAATAGTTTCTGAATGATTGAGTTTACTCAGTTGAGAGTAATTTCTAAGACGATGAGTTCGTGTAGACGAAAGACTGTCTATCAAGAATTGTCTCTTGTCTCAATCATGATTCAGAGATTTATTTATATTGCTAGAATTGTAAACACCTTGATCCCATGAAGTGTGACAGTTGATGGAGTCAAAGAGTGGGGAAGTAGAAATCGTGTTAAAACCAGTTGCTCATCGTGCGGAGACTTGGTTGATTTTCTACCCACTACTTTGCTAACTCCTTCAACTGATTGCACGGCGTGCTCACATTCTCATCGTGGGTGAACACACGTGCCATAGGACGCCAGACCAAAACCCTAGTTAATATCCCCCCATGTGACACGATTGATGTCTCGTGATTGTGGAGTCTGCAAGGCAGACGTGTATTTAGTTAGTCAGTTGCTGACTTTATGGGACGATGAGTCCTCGCATTCCTGAGTCTAACGTGATTTAAAAATGTTCTAAGACTCGTGAATGGAACGTGTCTGTTGAGACAGAGGTATAATTCTCGAGTAAATGTTGATAGTTAAGGTGAGAAAATATTGCTCATTCGATGAATTGTTAAATATTGATAGTTGAACCAACATTCCTTAGTCTGAGCAAATATTGCTTATTTGAGCAGATGTTGCTCGTTTGATGAATTTATTGGTAGTAGGACCAAATAAAATATTAAGTTAAAATACTGGTAACTGAACCGAGTATAATTAATTAGAATGTTGATCATGGGATTAACGTAAAATTATTAGTGTTTGAATCTGCACAGAATTATGTTTTGTAGAGCTTTAAATCCAAAACCCTAATTTTGATCAATTGCTGATCAATTGATGATTCATTGAAAATAAACCACGGAGTAAAGGAGGGATCGGCCACATGGGATGATGAGTCGACCATGTAACGCCCAGATGCTTGAGTGAGCAAAATACCAAAGTCTCTTGAAGACCAGTTGGTGAAAAGATGATTAAATGCTGGTTTAATCATTTATTCAAATAATGTTCGTTTGAACCTTAGGTGATAAAACCTAATAAATTATGAAGAGATGAAGGACCGACCAAGGGGTCATGAAACCGTCTCTGGTTGGTCACGGGATCAACTGACGATCATTTTATGAAATTCCAAGTCGTTTGGAAGAGTTCTGGACCTAATGCGTGCAATTGTGCAAATTAGGTCAAATTGTGAAAATGCGAGGGACCGGCTCCTTGCAAGCCAAAGAGACAACCTTGGTCGGTCAAAGTAATATGCTCACGTCGCCAAAATGTCTGTGTCTCAGCCCTGAGAATTTTGATATTTTTCAATGTGCTTTTGAGCAACATTTTCAGAAAATATGAAGAAATCAAGGATTTTGCTGAAACTGAGGAAACTTCATAAGATGAAGGAAATAATAATAAAATGAAGGAATCATGAAGTGTGGGACCGGCTATGGCCTAGGCATGGCCGGCCAATGAGCCCGGTCCCATGTCACTTTTCCTAATTTTGTATTATTTCATGATTTTAGGGAAATATCATGAAATCAAGGAGTTTGTTGAAATCAAGGAGTTTCCTTGAAGTCAAGGAGTTTCCATGAGATGTGGGAAAAAATAATATTAATAATAATAAAATAAGGGCGTGTGGGACCGGCTTGGGCATGGTCGGCAGGCTAGGGCCCGGTCCCGTGAGTCTCCCCTAATTTTATATTATTTTCATGATTTGAAGGAAATATCATGAAATTAGGGGATTTCCATGAGATGATGGAAATAATTAATAAAATAAGGAATTACAAGGTGGGGGACCGTCACGGCTAGGGCATGGCCGGCCGGCTAGTGACCACGGTCCCGTGACACCTTTCCTAATTTTATGTAATTTTTTTATAATTTCCTTAATGTGAAGGAAATACCATGAAACGAAGGAGTTTCATAGGATTAAGGAATTTCCATGAGATGATGGAAATAATTAATAAAATAAGGAATTACAAGATGTGGGACCGGTCACGGCTAGAGCATGGCCTGCCCCTTTCCTAATTTTATGTAATTTTTGTACAATTTCCTTAATGTGAAGGAAATACCATGAAACGAAGGATTTTCATAAATTGAAGGGATTTTCATGGGATCAAGGAAAAATAATAAAATATGATAAAATAAAGGGAGAATCGTGGGACCGACCACGGCGGCGTGACCGGCCGGCCGGTGGGCTGGGTCCCCTTAGACGCCTCCTTTAAGTATTTTATTATTATTATTTTCTCCACGGTTTGATCGTTCCTTCGTGTTATTGATGTTCGTGCATTCAGGTTCTCGTTAGTGCATTTATTGTTGAATACATTTGCACCATTTTCTCGGGGCTTACTCGATGGTGGCTCAGATGCCCGTACGTTGGATATTTATTACTAACCCATGGAATTCTGCTGGGAAGAGCCATAAATTGAAGTAACGAAATATTATACAAAACGTAGAATGTTTTCTAGGAATTAAATTGATGAATTTTGCAACTAGAAATAGTTAATTGATGGCTCTATACTAGCAGGTATGCTATCTAGGAGCATTATAATTATTAGAAAATCGAGGTATGAGCTAGTTGAAGCATAACGCTTGACTTGAATATTTATTCTGTAAAGTCAGGGAACATTGCGACGTCCTGAATACGTAGTGCTCTATACTAGTGAGTAATACATCTAGGAGTCGTCCAATCATTTCGATTCTTTATAGAGGTGATTACTGAAATTGCTCAGTATTTATGAGATATGCCGTTTCCTCAGCTGAGAGACTACACATCTACATATACTCTGAGAGACAGTATTCTCAGTCAGAGATTCTTGTGGCATGAGCTTTCATGCTTCGATGAGAGACATGAGCCTCAATACTCATCTGATTGATGGATCAGGAGTATGTATAATTATGGTTTTATGATTTTAGCCCTTGTCGAAAATCCACCATTTACAAAAATATAAATATTTTTTATATGTGCAAAGATATAATTCTGGCTTCAGTAATAACGATATAAAGTAAATGTATCTACCGAGCGTGGAACATAGATGAAACTCTGAATCATACCAACTGGAGTTGGAATACAAGCACTGTGATGCAAGTGTTATATAATACGAAATATATAAGGAGTTTGAAGGACAAAAAACTCATTACATCCTTGGAAAAGGTCATAACCCTAGTCGTTAACTTTCGTGGCAACAAGAAATTTGTTCAGTCAATAGACTCACACAAAAAAAATCTTAATTTATTATCTTTATTCGATCAAATTTTGTATGGTTTAATTTTAGATTTTGTATGATTTGATCCTAAACTATTGGTTACATGATAGTTTAACCGATAATTCGTCAACTAAAAAAAAAAAAAAAAAATTTGATGAATTATATTCGTTTTCTGCTCTTATGAATGAAAAGTATATCATTTCCATGAGATTGAAATATTCAAAAGTACTTGAGATATACTCTAAAGAACTTGATTTATAAGGATCATTCGTGCATCATAACAAAAGTATATTATCTTCATGAATTGTAACACTCTAAATTAAATGAGTTAAATTTTATTTGTTACGTAATAAGGCTAAACCACTTATTACATGAAGCTCTTAAGGTAATATATAACTGCTTATTGAATTGTTTCCTTATATAGTACATGCGATGATTGGATCATCACAAGTAACAGTCAAGTGAAGCAATGATCAATCTTTGTTGCCTAATTGGTATAAATATTAAAAGTTACATGAGATCTGTAAAAACTAAGAGCTAACCACACTTTGTTAAGTTCTTTCGAAATCCATGCAAACGGTTATCGTACGGAAACTCACACTGAGAAAATGCATATATAAATTGTCTCTAACGAATGTGAAAGAAATAACATTTTAGAGAAAATAATGAACCAATTAGTCTAGTGAACTGTAAATCACTAATACTTGGATAATTAAACCCATCTCCTCAACCGATAATATAATGATGGGGATTGACTCATTCGGGTTTTGACATAGCCATAAAGACACTTTGGTTGTGACATGATGTTCTGTTTTGAAATAACTCAAATGGACATCTCTTTATTAGAGTGGACAAGAAAATGTGAATTACAAAGATTGAAAATGCAAAGTGACATCATCTCTCACAATCAACGTTTTCTAAAGTATTGGAAACACCACCTCCCCTCCTATTATGTTTAAAGTAATAGAGCATGTCACTCATTTTACAAATTATTTCTTTAGTAAATAGGATTGAGACCATCCTAAGATGTAAATGGTAATCCACTCATTCTTTCAAAATAAAAAATTTGATATTTGTGAACATATCCATGCAGAATGCGGACCATTCAAGTGATTTATGGCTCTGATGGATGATTCGAAGTGCTGATTTAGTTATTTTCCACAAGAAATGATGCGTTTTTGAAACAATCCTAACACATATAATACAATTTAAGGGATCACCACTCTTGTTAATGCTATAGAGTTTACATCAAAATAACTTGATGATTATTGCATGTTTAACAGGAT
The DNA here is from genome assembly GCF_003573695.1 of Papaver somniferum. NCBI lineage: Eukaryota > Viridiplantae > Streptophyta > Magnoliopsida > Ranunculales > Papaveraceae > Papaver > Papaver somniferum. The sequence continues at coordinate 29,280,106 of NC_039359.1, read as the reverse complement.
CAATGTAGAGCATCATGTACCACATGGTCTCGCAGAGGCTACCATCAAAGGTTATAGATGGTTTATAAGCATACGTTATGCATAGCAACCTTCCTATAAATGCTTGTGGGATATGCAATATTATAGGCATCTTCACTTATTCATTTTACAACCCATAATTAGTCAACCATTTCTGTCTACCAGTTGGACTGGATCTAAGACTAACGTTATATTCTTACGCCTTTTTGGTTGTGCCACATATATGTCATTACGACCCCACATCGTACCATAATGTGTCACTAAAACAATTAAGTAATAATGTTGGATATGTATTCCCAAAAATTATTCGGATTTTAAAACCTTAGGCAGGCGATCTCTTAAACCATTAGATTTACAAATCCTTACTTTGAGACAATCTTCCCGTCATTAGGTGGAGACTGGAAAAATAAAAGAAAGACATGAACTATCATTGGTGTGTTTTCATTTTATCTCGTATTGATTCTTGTGCTCCACAAACGCAATTGTGAATTTTTTTTTTTATCGATTTTCAGAATATGCACTGATATCAATAAAGTGACAAGATCATACATAACAGCCGCAAATGTGCCTGCAAGGTTAAAAATCCCCAGTAAAGGATATACACCATAGAATAAGGTATTGTGATTACACTTGGTGGAAGTGTAGTTCAGGTTATGGCTCTATCAAGGAAGATGGAGAAAACACCAGTTTCTCAAAACGTAGGGGTACCAAAATACACCACCAACTTTTTCTTAGGCAACATGTATGGACTAAACTTGAATACAATTCCGAGAGTTCAACTTAATGAAACTCAATCAAGGAATTATATGAAGAGCTTATATATCTTTCTATCACAATTAGAAAGTTTACATAACCAAGTTCATGAACCTAATTCTGTGTGAGAGTACTTGGACGATTCCAAAGATCAATATTCAACAATCAATCAAGTCGTATTTCAACAAACAAGGATGGATGTATCTACTTTGATTGATTAATGGACAACTTGTGATATTTCAATTATAAAGATAAACAATATAAAGCGGAAAAAGAAATAACACAGACACCAGAAATTTTGTTAACGAGGAAACTGCAAATGCAGAAAACCCCCGAGACCTAGTCCAGACTTGAAACACCAAATTGTATTAAGCCGCTACAGACACTATCCTACTATCAGAACTTCAGACTGGAATGTAGTTGAGACCGAATTAAACCATCACAACAATTTAGTTACAGTCGGGCTCCTTACGCCTCTTGAATCCTAGCAGGATTCTGCGTAAATGATTCCCTTAGCTAGCGTCCTTTATAGCCTAATAGTCGCTTCAACTCAATTAAAGACTTTAAACCAATCTGCCTCCCACAGATAAGCCTATATGTGTGATTTATGTTCTGATAATCAAGATGGGGTGGGAAATCGATTGCAATAAACAAAGTCTAGCAAACCTCAAAATCCGGTCTTATGACTCCCAAAGATCAGCCTAGATTATTATTCACCTCACAAGTCGAAACTTGTGGAATCACAAAGTCCGTGACGAAGAAACTTTGTGTTTCTATCTATCTTGTTTGAGTGAGCAGCTCAACAATCAAAACAAGATAAGGATACACAAACTATCAAGATAGAGATAGATGGACCTGGCTTCACGAATCCCGAAGCGAAGTTTTTTTTGCACCAAACCCTAGAAGGGTTTTAAGGAGAGGACGACTCTAGTTTACAACTAGGATACACAAGAATAATGTCAAGGATTCAAAAATTTCAGTTGTTTGAGGTTATCCTTTTATATATTTTCATGCGGTCAAGGTTGCTTTAGATTTAAGCTAAGATAGTTGTGTAACCAAGCAATCAATAATCATTGTTAGATGAAAAACTTCACTATGAGATTAACATAGTAGAATATACACTCTGGTTAGGATGGACCATAACTGAACCGTGTACAATGACATGTTCATGTAGGTTAGCCGAAGCTAGCCAATGAACGATAAACTTAACCATTTTCATATAACACTTTAATACTTTTCTTGAATCACACATATGATCAAAAATATCTAGACAATGTTTTTAGAGAGTTGTTCAAATGCCAATTATCTCATAGAAACAATTTTGATGCATCTGAAAATATTCAAAAGGGTAAGTATGTGTACCGGGTACATGTACTATACCTGTTCGTGAATGTTCTTTACATAGTACTGTACCGGGTATGGATACCCTTAAGACAAAAATGAGTTTAGGAACTCACAGATCTTTTATGGCATGCGTACCTGATTTGGTTTTGAAACCAACAGATATTTTCCGGTTTGCATATTAGGTATGCATACCTTTCCTTGTCCACGATCAAAAAACTTTATATGGTATGGATACTGGGTATGCGTACAAAAAATTTACTGCCAAAATATAGCTAAGCCGGTACGTGTACTGGGTATATGTACTCCGGCTCTGGACTTATAACAGTTCTCCCAGTATGTGAATTGGTATGCATACTATCTTGTATCCAGATTAACAATAGTTTTATATCTCTCTATTTATCAATTCGAAATATTCCCGAACAACATCAATGACACATATCACTCTTCCAGACTATTTTCATATGATTAAATCTTGAATCGTTATTAGGTTATAAACAATAAATTGTTCTAAACCAAATTCATCAAGTATGAACAAATGTTATTTAAGATTAATGTCATATTTCGAGAAGATATACAAGATAAACCTGACTCGAATTTTTTTATTATGCATGTACTGTCTAATAGTCATGCGACACTGTATCAAGGTTAGAAAGGTGAAAACTTTATATACAGGTGGTTCAGTCTTCATTTACCTATTCATGTTGAAGTTCTCCACAGATCATGTTGATTTTTTCTCCTTCAAACGGTAGAACGCAGTTATATCCAAATCCAAACTACACACTTCTATCCGAATCTTATACATGACTAAATGTAGACTAGAAATCAATATATAGTTTTAACAACTAAATTTGACAACAAGCTTCAGATAGCAACACTTATGAGTTCGACCGATCAATGCTCTATTAGGTTCGATCAATGATCACCTAGAAAGGAAGTAGATGAGTAAGGCACAACCTAATTCATATCATCAATGAAATCATCTCATTCAGTTGTCTCTGATTATGTCCATGAGTCAAACTGGAGGACGCTCCAAAGTTTAATGATTCCAAAAAATAATGAAATCCTAAAAGATTTTGAAAAATCTCACTAAAGATAATGCACGCATATTGATTATATTTTCATATATAATTTCTCAAATAAATTGAGCCCAATGAGATCGAACCACGCTCCTTATTGCTTAATATCAACTGGAGCATGTTTTTCCTACACAATCCATGAAGAACTTTGGACTTTTAAAAACACACATGTATTTGGTGTGTTAAAGCCTGTGGACATACATGCTTATTTTTCACAAAGTACAGTGAGAATAATGTAGTCGTAAAGTATAAAAAGTCGCCTAGTTATGCGAGGTTTCTCACAAAGCCCTGGAATTCGTTATTTTGTTGTAATGAACGTTGTAACGTTTTTCTACTTAGTTAGTTTGTTAGTTTCAAAGGACTTTAAATGAAGAAGTGATCGGTAGCCTTTTGTCGCCCAAATAAAATGACTTTAAACCACGGAGTGCATATGCAATTAGATTGGAATGGTTACTTATGAATTAAAACAATCAGGGGGATTTGGTATACTCATATAAGTAACTATTTGATTGGGAAGGGATAAACAAGTAAGATACTTTTCTTTGCATACTCACAAAGAAAGTTCTTTATTTGGAATTATAGATATTTGTGCCGATGGTAGGGACATGGTATGTACTTTTAAAGAAATAAGAGATTTTATAAGCTGCTTGAAATTCGAATTTGAGATGGGGAAAGCTCGATTGAACATCGATCTTGTGGTATAGTATTCCACCAGTTTGCATATGTCAAAGTTGTCAGGCAATTTAACAAAGACATGCATCCTGCTAGTACTGCCATGATTATTTGAGGTTTAAATGTAAGTAAATGACCATTTCGTCTAAAGGAAGATGACGAATATGTGTTGGGAGATGAAATTCCTCTATCTAAGTGCAGTAGACGCATTTTGATATCTATCATAATGTACTTAAACAAATATTTCATCCCAGTAAACTTATATAGCACACTCTCGATGTAGTGTATTTAAAAAGTTATAATGAATGTAATCATATATTAAAAGAAACCATTTACATGAATTTGTTTTATCCCTACAATGACAAAAATAGGACTGCTAAATGAAGTGCAACCTAAAATTTGTTGATTATAAAGGACCAATAATCTTTTATCCCATGAAAGTAATCATGGGGAGACGTGACTGACTAATTTACTAAGTCATTATGTATTTTCACTTTTGGAAAGTACATGACTGAAGGAACTGTCTGGAAATTCCTCTCAATGGAATCAGTCGGAGATGCCGACACCAGGGGGAAGATCTAAGGATATGAGGTTTGTTAGAGCATTGCTTGAGTAATGTTGAAGATTAGGCATGTGGAATAGGAGCTACAAAAGTTTATTTATATATTTTTTGTATTACATATGTATTGATAGTTTTGTCACTAAAATTGACAAAGGGGGAGATTGTTAGAGCATTGCTCGGTCGAACTCTCATGCGTTGCTATCTCAAGCATGTTTTTCAATGTTAGTGATCAAAACTATAGGTCTTGATTTCTAGTTTATTATAGCTAAGGTCTCGGACTAGGATAGAAAGTGCAGTTGAGCTCAAGAATTGCATGGCAATCATCATACAAGAAGAAGGACTACTCAAGGAATTGGTGGATCTTCGTCGACTAAAAGGTATGTAGAGACTTTAACTTATCTATCACTCAAAAGTCTATTTATCTCCTATCTTGAGACAAAATTCGTTTTGCTATATAGACTTAGATTATACACATTTGGTATTTCAAGACGAGTTCATCTCTCCTATCTATTTCTCGAAATATGTGTTGGTAAGCTTTCGCTTTAACCAAGTTCATCTTTACCTAGTGACGAAAGTCATGTTATGTTTCAATCACTTTGAAAATTGCTCTGACGAAAAATGGTTTGTGAATAACAACTATATAACGTCCTCTAAGAATGTTTCAATGATTGAAATGAGAGTTTAGATTATATAACTATTGGAGGATATAAGCATTGTTGTGGAAACACATATATGTACAAGTCCTTATTCCTTGAACCGAAGTTTGCGAACTTTGTTGATCAAGTGAATCGGAGTAGTGTGTGAGCTATGTCCGCGAACTGGCGAAGTTCTCAAACCCGAGAATTTCTTCTGGAGTTTGTAAACTCCATCCGGGAACTTAAGTCCGCGAATCCAGTCCGCGAACTTGAGTAGGTTATATCTAAAAGCGATGTTTGTGAATTTATTCATATTAACTAAGGAATGCAATTGCAAACCGTGGTTATATAGTTCATGAAGCGATTCAAGTGGATCACAGCGTTTTTTCTTCAATTGTGTCTTGTGTAGTACATAAGATTTCCTTGCAATTGAAAAACTCTCTAACTAGTTCATTTGGGTCATTTGAACTATTTATGGTGAAGAAGAATATGGTTGATATGAAAGTAATCATATGGCTAACCGTTTTGTTAACTATTATTGAACCAACTAATGTACAAGTTTGGGTACGGTTACACAAGCCTAGAGACGTGCATTTCATTTGTGTATAACAAGCTATGTTTTCGATCTAACGGTTGATAAATATTATCTTGAATCTAATCAGGTTTTCATCTAACGGTGAATATTGAATGCTTTGTTACCAAGATAAAATTGATTGCAAACCCTGATTTGAAAGACTATATAAAGGAGAACTCTAGCAACTGGGAAACCTAATCCCCACACATTCTCTGTGATACTAGTTGTTCTAATCTAGAGTCGATTATCCTTTAACCTTTGGTTTCTTCTTCTAAACCAGGTTAACGACTCAAATACTTCATTGGGATTATGAAGCCAGACCGATACTACTTTCTTGTAGCTGTGTGATCTGATCTTTCTGTTTCTATCGTACGAGTACAATTGTAATAATTGGCTTGATATTTCTATCTCCGATAGAAAAGATTAAAAGTAATCACAAACATATTCGTCTCATCGTTTGTGATTCCACAATATCTTTTTTCGCTGCGTCGATTAAGACTATTATGAGGTGATTGATAATAGTAGGCTGTTCTTCGGGAATATAAGTTCAGACTATCAATTGGTTCATGTTCACCTTGATTTATCAAAAAACGGAACAAAAATCGTAGGTATATTCGTGGGAGACGGATTTATCTAGTACTGTAGACTTTTCTGTGTGATACGGATTTGTTTATTAAAGTCTTCGACTTTGGGTTGTATCAACTCTTGGTTGTGGGTGATATCAGCTAAGGGAATCAAGTACGTAGTATCTTGTTGGGATCAGAGATGTAGGAGCATAACTGTACCTTGGATCAGTGTGAGATTGGTTGGGTTTCAACTACATTCCAGACCGAAGTTAGTTTGGAGTAGGCTAGTGTCTGTAACGGCTTAATACAGTGTGTGTTCATACTGGACTAGGTCCCGGGGTTTTTCTGCATTTGTGGTTTCCTCGTTTACAAAATTATGGTGTATGTGTTATTACTTTTCCGCATTATATTTTGTTATATAATTGAAATATCACAGGTTGTATGTTTTTCAATCAATTTGAATGTCCGATCTTTTGGTTGTTGATTTAAATTGATTGACACTTGGATATTGGTCTTTGGTACCATCCAAGTTATCTCTCTTTGATGAAGACTCACGGATTTGTATTTGCTTGAGTGTAGATCAAATCGAGAGATTGAGATATAAAACTCTTTGATGTACTTTTATCTAGATTGAGTCTGACTGTTTAGTTGATTCTCTAGAAAGTATATTGGAGTTTGTCCATACGGATTGCTAAGCGAAAGATTGGGTGTGGTTGTTAGACCCCCGCTTTTTCAATTAGTATCAGAGCAGGCAAACACGTTTAAGACCTTACAAGTCTGTATTTGTAGCGATCTAACTCTATGGACAGAGGTGCTATCTCTATTGACGTACCACCAGTCTTCGATGGATCTAATTACTTATGGTGGAAAATTGCTATGCGAGCATTTCTTCAAGCGTGTTATTTTCAATCATGGGTATATGTAGTTAATGGATATAATGCTCCCATTGTGGCAGTTGGAGATGTAAACGTTCCTAAGGACATTGGTGAATACACCCCTGCCGAGATAAATGCTGCAAAGCAAAATTCCGACGGTTTGAATGTCATTATACATTCCATTACCCCAAATCTTCAGCACCATGTGTCAAATTGCACTAAGTATAAAGAATCTTGGGATATCTTAGAAACCGTTTTCGAAGGAAATTACAGTGAAAAGGAAGCTAGGCTTCAAAACCTTAATTCTGATTGGGAAAACCTTTGTATGGCATATGAAGAAACATTTGATGACTTTAATCACAAAGTGTCTGAAATTTTTAATGCATCTTTTGCATTGGGTAAGACTATTCCTGAAAAGGATATTGTGATGAAAATTCTCAGATCGCTGCCATCAAGATACGATTCTAAGAAGCATGACATCGTTGAGGGAAATAACCTTGATAATCTCTCTAGAAATACGCTGGTTGGGAACCTTAAGATCTTTGATCACGAACATTCATCCAAATCTAAGGATGTTGCGTTCAAAGCACTAAAGGACACTAAATTACTTGATAAAAGTAAAAAAAGTGTATATCTCTGAAGATTATCACTCTGAGACAGATTCATCAGATGAAGATCTTGAAAAATCAGTCTCGATGATCACAAGACAGTTTAAGGATCTTCTGCTGAAGAGAAGTAAACGGTTTTCCAGAGATAAGCCTAAGGCATCAGTCAAACCTCATAATCGTGTTCCTCATAAAAATAGGGATATTGATGAAACTGATGACGAGGATATGCCTCAGTGCTTTAAGTGTAAAGGATTTGGTCATTTTGCAAACGAGTGTCCAAATCGTAGAGAATACACCGGGAACAAAGGTCTTGCTGCAACTCTTGATGAAATGTCTGACAATTATGAGTCTAATGAAGACGAGAAATCAAGTGTTTCACTTCTTGGTAAAAATATTAATTTTGATATTTGTAGCAATACATACATCAATCTTGATATTCTTTCAGAAGATAATCCAACTAATCTGGAAGATAAATTTGACCCTTTCTTTGGAAACTATGTTTGTAATGTTTCAGGTTCCACTATGTGCCTAAATGCATGCACATCTCAAAAGCCTGACTTTTATCCTAGCTTGATGTGTTCTTATTGTTCTCTAAAGGGTCATGAACTTTCAAGGTGTTACAAATACAAACACCAACGAAGGCACGTCAACAAACTTCAACGAAGAGCAAATCATTTAGCAAGGAAGCTTAAACTTGCTCAGAAGACCACTGAGGTATGTAGGATTTTATCTTCGTCTAAGAAGTTAGTTTCCAAGGATAAACCAAGACCATTAGAGAAGAAAGTATGGTCAAGTCTTTTTGATAGACAAAAGTCTGTGGATTCCTCTCAAGAGGGAAATGGTGGACAAATTGTTGTTCACCACAACGCAACTTGATTGTGTTCTCTTTGAAATCTTGTCTCATGTGACTGATCAAAAGAGACAATGATTTTTTACCTCACATGCTTTAGGAAAAGTTTTTTTTCTTTTCTTTGTCCTTTTAGGAATTCCCGTCTATCAATAAAGGAGGGTTATTATCGACAATTATACTCTTCATAGGGTTGTGAGTTGGTCGTGTACGAACCTGTTTAAAGGTTTCGAAACCCTACATTCCTTTTTCCTTCTCTGTAACCTCTTTTTTATCTCAAGACTACTTGTTGAGAAAATTGTGATTTCCTCTCACAAACCCATACGTTTATGGATATTCCAAGCATGATGTCTTCTGATGAAAAAGATGTTAATATGATTGTTAATCCATCAATCATGAAGGAAAAAGAAAAATCTCCATTATCTCCAACATTGAAAAGGAAAAGAAGGAATGTGAGGAAGCCAAGAGTCGTTCCTTCAAATTCTCAGAAGTTTTCTGATGTTCTTGAAGTGTTGAAGGAGATGCGAAAGGAGATTCAACAAATAAAGTATTTTGTGTATAAGACTCATGAGATTCAAAAGGCCCTGGTTTGACAACATCAGCCAAGAAGGTTTATTGATATAAACTCCTACCTTAATGAACCTTATGTTCCAACGGCTGTTGACGACAAGGAGTTCGGGGACGATAAAGAATTCTTCAAAGGTATTATTGCCTAGTAAATCTTATATTTTTCTTGTTTAGTTTAGAAGAATAACTAGAGATTGGAATATCCATTATTGTGATTACACATAGATATGTCCAACGTCTTCATCTTCATGTTTTTAAATTTATTGGTTTAATTCTATAATTGTTTGGAAGATGATTTTTGTAGTATTAATCTTTATGGTTTTATATACTGCAATATTATTATGGGATATGTATGTTTGCGTCCGTGAACTTGATTGTCCCATACCTTGTCAAAAGTAAAGTCGTTCGTGAATTGATATGCATGTATCGATAAAAGAATGAATGGACTTTTGACAAATACAAAAGTTAAGCCTATTATGTCAATTTTTGATGGAAGATAGGTTAAAATATATTGTGTTCAAGGATTATGTCTATTGAATGTCATTGTGCAAATGGAGATGGAAAATAGAATGATTCCTTGCTTATTCCACGGTATAAGGTCGATCTCCGATCCACAATTTTTGTGTACATACTGTGTTGTTCCATAAGGTGTCTTATGTTGAGCTCTATCAACTGAGTCATTATTTTGACATAATTATTGTACAATGAGATACTTTGTGTCGAGCATCACCAATTAAATTGATTACTTTTGTGATTAGTTTAGTTGTGTATTTCGATTAGATTAATTATGGCATTTATTGTGATTAATCTAATTGAGTGTTTTTAAGTCTCCATAAGTTTACTTATGTTGAGCATATTTGATTACATCAGTCATGTGTTCTCTTATGGTTAATTTAATTGAATATTTTGGATTCAAATTCATACTTGTATGTGATTTGTTATGTCCAAAGAAATCCTTATTTTCTTTTTGAAATTAAGGTCGCTCTTGTTGTTCTATCAGGAATGACATTTTATGGGGAGAGTTCTTAATTGAACTTGTGCTTAATTGCCAAATCTTTGTGGGGAGTGCGGCTGTGGAATATTATAGGGGTTATCTTGTATCTTTATAGACTCCTTGATGAATGTATTTAGCTTCGGATTTATGATTGCATCTGAATAAGATGATATATGCTTTCTTTTGGTCATGAAATGTCTCTTTCGGAAATTTCATTAGGATCCCGTTCTTGTACCTTTGCCAATTTTATTAACAAAAGGGAGAAGAATTAATATGTAGTTCACACTACAAATACATATGGTTTTGGGATCATTATGTAAGGGAGTGGTTTCCAAGTGCGATGGAGTATTGACTAAGGGGGAATGACGTATCACCATAGTATTGTTGTTAAAGTTGTGATACAATTGAACTTTGACGTTGTGTAATGATACTATGAAACTGTATAACAATGATTGAGAACTCTTGTTTTCTCGTTGTTATAGCTACGGATTTTCAACAACGTTGATGCTAAACTTACAACCTTTGGGATCATTGGAGTACTTGGAAGTGACGAAGATTTCGAGTAATGTTGAAGATTAGGCATGTGGAATAGGAGCTACAAAAGTTTATTATATATTTTTTGTATTCCATATGTATTGATAGTTTTGTCACCAAAATTTTCAAAGGGGGAGATTGTTAGAACATTGCTCGGTCGAACTCGCATGCGTTGCTATCTCAAGCATGTTTGTCAATGTTAGTGATCAAAACTATAAGTCTTGATTTCTAGTCTACTATAGCTAAGGTCTCGGACTAGGATAGAAAGTTTAGTTGAGCTCAAGAACTCCATGGAAATCATCATACAAGACGAATGACTACTCAAGGAATTCATGGATCTTCATCGACTAAAAGGTATGTGGAGACTTGAACTTATCTATCACTCAAAAGTCTATTTATCTCCTATCTTGAAACAAAAGTCGTTTTGCTATATAGACTTAGATTATACACATTTGGTATTTCGAGCCGAGTTTATATCGCCTATCTATTTATCGAAATATGTATTGGTAAGCTTTCGCTTTAGCCAAGTTCATCTTTACCTAGTGAATAAAGTCATGTTATGTTTCAAACACTTTGAGAATTTCTTTGACGAAAAATGGTTGGTGAATAACAACTATATAACGTCCTATGAGAATGTTTCAATGATTGAAATGAGAGTTTAGATTGTATAACCATTGGAGGATATAAGCATTGTTGTGGAAACACATATATGTACGAGTCCTTATTCCTTGAACCGAAGTTTGCGAACTTTGTTGATCAAGTGAATCGGAGTAGTGCGTGAGCTATGCCTGCGAACTGGCGAAGTTCTCAAACCCGAGAATTTCTTCTGGAGTTTGTAAACTCCATCCGCGAACTTGAGTAGGTTATATCTAAAAGTGATGTTTGTGAACTTATTCATATTAACTAAGGAATCCAATTGCAAACCGTGGCTATATAGTTCATGAACCGATTAAAGTGAATCACATCGTTTTTGCTTCAATTGTATCTTGTGTAGTACATAAGATTTCCTTGCAATTGAACAACTCTCTAACTAGTTCATTTGAGTCATTTGAACTAGTTATGGTGAAGAAGAATATGGTTGATATGAAAGTAATCATATGGCTAACCGTTTGGTTAACTATTGTTGAACAAACTAATGTACAAGTGTACGGTTACAAAATCCTAGAAACGTGCATTTCATTTGTGTATAACAAGCTATGTTTTCGATCTAACGGTTGATAAATATTAGCTTGAATCTAATCAGGTTTCCATCTAACGGTGAATATTGAATGCTTTGTTACCAAGATAACATTGATTGCAAACCCTGATTTGAAAGACTATATAAGGGAGAACTCTAGCAACTGGGAAACCTAATCCCCACACATTCTGTGTGATACTAGTTGTGCTAATCTAGAGTCGATTCTCCTTTAACCTTTGGTTTCTTCTTCTAGACCAGGTTAACGACTTGAAGACTTCATTGGGATTATGAATCCAAACCGATACTACTTTCTTGTAGTTGTGTGATCCGATCTTGTTGTTTCTATCGTACGAATACAATTATAATAATTGTCTTGAGATTTCTATCTCCGATAGGCAAGATAAAAAGTAATCACAAACATCTTCGTCTCATCATTTGTGATTCCACAATATCTTTTTTCGCTGCGTCGATTAAGAATATTGTGAGGTGATTGATAATACTAGGTTGTTCTTCAGGAATATAAGTCCGGATTATCAATTGGTTCATATTCACCTTGCTTTATCAAAATACGGAACAAAACTCGTAGGTATATTCATGGGAGACGGATTTATCTATTACAGTAGACTTTTCTGTGTGATACAGATTTGTTTATTAAAGTCTTCGACTTTGGGTCGTAGCAACTCTTGTTTGTGGGTGAGATCAGCTAAGGGAATCAAGTACGTAGTATCCTGCTGGGATCAGAGATGTAGGAGCATAACTGTACCTTGGATCAGTGTGAGATTGGTTGGGGTTCAACTACAGTCCAGACCAAAGTTAGTTTGGAGTAGGCTAGTGTCTGTAGCGGCTTAATACAGTGTGTGTTTAATCTGGACTAGGTCCTGGGGTTTTTCTGCATTTTCGGTTTCCTCGTTAACAAAATTCTGGTGTCTGTGTTATTTCTTTTCCGCATTATATTTTGTTATATAATTGAAATATCATAGGTTGTGTGTTTTTCAATCAATTAGAATATCCGACCTTTTGGTTGTTGATTTAAATTGATTGACACTCGGATATTGGTCTTTGGTACCATCCAAGTTATATCTCTTTGATAAAGACTCGCAGATTTCTATTTGCTTGAGTATAGATCAAATCGAGAGATTGAGATATAAAAGTCTTTGATGTACTTTCATCTAGATTGAGTCTGACTGTCTAGTTGATTCTCTATAAAGTATATACAGATTGCTAACCGAAAGATTGGGTGTGGTTGTTAGACCCCCGCTTGTTTAAGGTTGACATATTTTAGTTCGAAATGTGAATCTCGAGATTATAAGGTTTGAAAAAGCGGGGGTCTAATAACCACACTTAATATTTCGCTTAGCAATCTGTATGGACTAGCTCCAATATACTTTCAATAGAATCAACTAGACATTCAGACTCAATCTTAAGAAAAGTATATCAAAGAGTTATATCTCTATTTCTGAATTCAATCTGCAATCAAACAAACAGGAACTTGCGACCCCGATTGAACATAAGAAATAACTTGGACGGTATCAAAAACCAATATCCAAGTGTCAGTCAATTCAATTAACAAACAAAGGTTGGATTCATAATTGATTGAACTTACGCACAACCTGTGATATTTCAGTTATATAAATAAATATGATGCGGAAAAGAAATAACACAGACACCAGAAGTTTTTTTAACGAGGAAACCGCAAATGCAGAAAAACCCCGGGACCTAGTCCAGATTTGAACACCACACTGTATTAAGCCGCTACAGACACTAGCCTACTCCAAGTTAACTTCGGACTGGAATATAGTTGAGCCCTAACCAATCTCACATTGATCAGGTACAGTTGCACTCCTTACATCTCTGAATCCCAGCAGGAATGTACGCACTTGATTCCCTTAGCTGATCTCACCCACAACTAAGAGTTGCTACGACCTAAAGTCGAAGACTTGATAAACCAATCTGTCTCACACAGAAAAGTCTATTGAATAGATAAATCTGTCTCCCACAAATATACCTATGAGTTTTGTTCCGTCTTTTTGTAAATCAAGGTGAACAAGAACCAATTGATATACCAGACTTATATTCCCGAACAACAGCCTAGAAATATCAATCACCTCACAATAATCTTAATTGTATGGTAGAGAAACTAGAAATTGTGGAATCACAAATGATGAGACGAAGATGTTTTTGACTACTTTTTATATGGCCTATCGGAGATTAAAGCTCGAGCAAATCTTAGAGAAGATAGTACTCAATCACGACAGAAAACAGCAAGATCAGAACACGCAACTACAGCAAAAATAGTTGGGTATGGCTTCACAATCCCAATGAAGTCTTCAAGTCCTTAACCTACAGGGTTTTGCAAAAACCTAAGGTTAAAGGAGAATCGACTCTAGTAGCAACTACTATCACACAAGAGGTGTTGGGATTAGGTTTCCCAATTGTTAGAGTTCTCCCTTATATATTCTTCAAATCAGGGTTTGCAATCAATGTTACCTTTGTAACAAAGCATTCAATATTCACCGTCAGATAAAAACCTGATTAGACTCAAGCTAATATATTTCAACCGTTAGATCGAACTTTGCTTGTTACACACAAATGAAAATTGACTTCATTTAGATATGAGTAACCGTACCTAAATGTGTGCACCTTTGTTGGCTCAACAATAGTTAATCGAAATTAGCCATATGAACACTTTCATATCAACCTTATTCATCTTAACCATAACTAGTTCAAATGACTCAAATGAATCTAGTTCTAGAGTTGTTCAATTTATTATATTCTCATAAGTGTATACAAGACACAATTGAAGCAAAATCGATTTTAATTCACTCGAATCAAGTCATGAAAATTATATCCACGGTTTGAAAAAGATCGCATTCCTTACTATATAAATGTATTGGTTCATGAACAAACCGATTTTAGAACATAACCCACTCAAGTATGCAAACGGGTACGCATACCTTTAGTAGTCGGACTAAGTTTGGGTTGGCCAGTATGTGAATGGGTACACATACCACTAAACTCAGTAAAGTCCCGGAACTTGAACCTCACACCAGTACGCGTACCGGTATGCGTACTTAGTTCCCGAACCTCTACTAAACCAAACAGTACACATACGGGTATGCATACCATGTTTCCCGGACTTGGATTACACATATGCAAGTACGCATACTGTGCTTATATCTAATTGTTCTAAACTCTCATTTCAACCACTGAAATATTCTCAGAAGACAACAATAGCTGTCTCACACAAACTATTAGCTTTAAAGTAATTTTCATGTTATCGAATGATCAATACGAAATATTCTGAGTCTACATCAAATGACTGTCTCACACAAATCATATAAGATTTTACGAGGCGATTTTCACATGATCATATTTTGACTTTCGTCAAGAATATAAGATGAACTTGGCTAAAGCAAAAGCTTACTAACACATATTTCGAGAAATATGTAAGCGAGTTAAAGTCAGCTCGAAATATCAAATGTGTATAATCGAAGTCTATATAGCTATACGACTTTTGTCTCAAATAGGAGATAGAGTAGATATACTTTAGAGTGATAGATGAATTCAAGTCTCCACATACCTTTTGTTGATGAAGTTCCACAAGCTCCCCTTAGGAGTTCTTCGTCTTCAATCGATGAACACCATGAAGTCTAATGCTCAACTACACTTTTTATCCTAATCCGAGACTTAGATATAAGTAGACTAGAAATCGAGACTTATAGTTTTGGCAACTAAACTTGACAACAAGCTTGAGATAGCAACACTTGCGAGTTCGACCGAGCAATGCTCTAACAATCTCCCCCTTTGTCAATTTTATTGACAGAACTATCAATACATATGGAATACAAAATAAATAAACTTTATAGCTCTGAATCCAAATGCTTGATTTCCTTGGTTCTTCAACATTACTCGAAATCTTCGTCACTTCCAAGTACTCCTGTGATTTTGAATGTGTTCAACTCAACATCATAGTTGTTGAAGATGCGTAGCTATAAAAATGAGAAAACAGTAGCTCTCAATCATCGTTATACAGTGTCATAGTATTATTACACAACATCAAAGTTATTGTATCACAACTTTGACAACAATACTATGGTGATATGTAGCACTCCCCATTAGTCAATACTTCATCTCACATGAAAATCACTCCCTTTTACATAATGATACGTAAACCATATGTATTTGTAGTTTGTGTTAGAGCACTTCTCGGTCGAACTCGCAAGCGTTGCTATCTCAAGCTTGTTTGTCAAGTTTAGTTGCCAAAACTATAAGTCATGATTTCTAGTCTACTTATAGCTAAGTCTCGGACTAGGATAGAAAGTGTAGTTGAGCTCTAGACTCCATGGCGTTCATCATAAAAAGACGAAGAACTACTCAAGGAACTGGTGGAACTTCATCGACTAAGAGGTATGTTGAGACTTGAACTTATCTATCACTCAAAAGTCGTATTGCTATATAGACTTCAATTATACACATTTGTTATTTCGAGCCGATTTTATCTCACTTATCTATTTCTCGAAATATGTGTTGGTGAGCTTTCTCTTTGGCCAAGTTCATCTTTATTAGTGACGAAAGTCATATTAGTTTCAATTACTTGAAAACCGCTTTGACGAAAAATAGTTTCTGAACAACAACTATATAACGTCCTCTAAGAATGTTTCAGTTATTGAAATGAGAGTTTAAATTATATAACCTTGAATGGATATAAACATTGTATATGAACTCATACTTGTGTAAGTCCATAATCCTTGAACCAAAGTATGCGTACTTTGCTGCTCAGGATAACCGGAACTAAAGTCCGCGTACCTGTTCGCCTACTGTCGGAAGTTCACGTCCCGTGAATTTCTGCTAGAGTTTGTGAACTGAAAAAAAACTTAATCCGGGTACTTAAGTATGCGTACGGTTATGCATACTTGAGTGGGTTATTTTCTAAAAATAGTTTATTCGTGAACTTAAACTTATATAAACCAAGGAATGCATATTTGCAAACCGTGGCTATAAATTTCATGAATTGATTCGAGTGAATCAAAATCGTTTTTGTTTCGATCGTGACTTATATACTTCTATGAGATCTAAGCAATTGAGCAACTCTCTAACTAGTTCATTTGAGTCATTTGAACTAGTTGTGGTAAAGAAGAATAAGGTTGATATGAAAGTGCTCATATGGATAACCATTTGGTTAACTATTGTTGAACCAACTAGGTTTACACGTTTAGGTACGGTTACACAAACCTAAATGAACGTTCATTTCATTTTTGTATAACAAGCTAAGTTCGATCTAACAGTTGAAATATATTAGCTTGAATCTAATCAGGTTTTCATCTAACGGTGAATATTGAATGCTTTGTTACCAAGGTAGCATTGATTGCAAACCTTGATTTAAAGACTATATAAAGGAGAACTCTAGCAACTGGGAAACCTAATCCCCACACCTCCTGTGTAATACTAGTTGTATAAGCTAGAGTCGATTCTCCTTTAACCTTAGGTTTCTACCGAGACCCTGTAGGTTAACAACTTGAAGACTTCATTGGGATTGTGAATCCAGTCCCAACTATTTTCTCTGTACTTGTGTGATCTGATATTGCTGTTTCTATCGTATTTGAGTACAATCATAAGATTGGCTTGATATTATGGAATCATTATTTGTGATTCCACAATATCTAGTTTCACCATCATAAGATTTAGATTATTGTGAGGTGATTGATATTTCAAGGCTGTTCTTCGGGAATATAGGTCCGGTATATCAATAGGTTCATGTTCACCTTAATTTATCAAAAGACAGAACAAAACTCGTAGGTATTTCAGTGGGAGACATATTTATCTATTTCTGTAGACTTTTATGTGTGATACAGATTTGTTTATTAAAGTCTTCGACTTTGGGTCGTAGAAACTCTTAGTTGTGGGTGAGATCAGCTAAGGGAATCAAGTGCGTAGTATCCTGCTGGGATCAGAGACGTAAGGAGTGCAACTGAACCTTGGATCAGTGTGAGATTGATTGGGGTTCAACTACAGTCCAGAACAAAGTTAGTTTGTAGTAGGCTAGTGTTTGTAGCGACTTAATACAATGTGCGTTCAATCTGGACTAGGTCTCGGGGTTTTTCTGCATTTGCGGTTTCCTCGTTAACAAAACTTTTGGTGTCTGTGTTATTTCTTTTCCGCATTATGTTTTGTTATGTAATTGAAATATCACAGGTTGTGCGTTGAATCGATCAATTGGTAAATCCAACCTTTGGTTGTTGATTGAAAATGACTCATACTTGAACATTGGTCTTTGGTACCGTTCAATTTAATTTCTCTTGTGTTCAATTAGACTCGCAGATTTCTATTTGCTTGAGCAAGTACTGAATTGAGAAATTGAGATATAACTCCTTAATATACTTTTTATTAAGATTGAGTCTGACTGTCTAGTTGATTCTCTTAAAAGTATATTGGAGTTAGCCCATACAGATCTCTAAGAAAAATATTGGGTGTGGTTGGTAGACCCTTTTTCAATTGGTATCAGAGCAGGCAAACACTATAAACCTAATAAGTTTGTGTTTGACTGTTTGCTAAAGACTGTCCCTATGGGAAATTGCTTTAGGAAGCTTGCTCTTGGCATTTGTAACACACGCCAGAATCCCGTAAAGATTGCTCAAAGATTGTTGATTATACCTCTGGTCTTTTGTGATAATCCTGACTCGTCTATGACATTGGAAAGCTTAGATGATGAGAAACAATCTAAAGGAAAAACTAAAAAGAAGGAAAAATTGAAAAAACGTTCTTTACGCTCAAAGATTTGAAAACGTTTTTTGATTCTTAGAAAAGCGCAACTCGGTTAAGAATAAGAATCGATCTGATAAAAGTTGCATACATGTAAAATCATGTAATCATGATGTACGAACTAAACACAGTGTCAACTCTGGTGAGTCTAATAAAACGGGTTCTTAGGTTGACACAGGTGTAAGACATCGGAAGAATCTTTTTTTCTGATCATATGAAAAGGAATCTAGGAAACTCTGTTGACCCTGATTATCATCATTACTATGATTATATGGTACTGTTCACAAATATCATGTAGTGATCTACACTACAAATTAGCTCAGAAACAACTCAAATCTCTAAGGATAGAGATTTAGAATGGGTAGAGAAGAAGTGTGAGAGAGAAAAGCAATTTTAGATTAATAATTCTTCATAACCAGAAGAGAATCCAAAGTACAGACTTATACCTTCACACACAAACAGCGTGCACAACACGTGTGAAAGTCACGGACACTACTAACGGTTAAAAGATTTAAACTACAATAATTTGGGTTATTACCAGGGTGCCATAATAATTCAGGGGTGTGCTCTTAATGAGAGTATGAAATTTGAGGTTTATGACAAACCCCTTTACTTCTCCAAATTCTTGTCCTCAAAAATCAATTTTGGAAACTGTGTTTCCATGAAACATTTGTCCTCCCAAGTAGCCTCAGCAGCATTTACTCCCTCCCATTGCACTAGTACTTGAGTAACATTCTGGTTATTCTTTCTGATTTCTCTTGTACTCAACACCTGCAGTGGTATCACCTTCATTTTGCCATCTTTGGTCATGGTTGGTAGTGTTGTCTGAGGGAGTACTCCAGTTCCTAGCTTTGGTTTGAGCTGAGAAACATGGAAAGTATGATGAATTCTGGACTCTACTGGCAGCTTCAGTCTATAAGCTACTTGTCTGATCTTATCTTAAACTTGATAAGGACCAAAAAAATTGGCTGAGAGTTTCAGGTTCCTTCTTAGCTGAACTGATGATTGCT
This sequence comes from Papaver somniferum, assembly GCF_003573695.1. Taxonomy (NCBI): domain Eukaryota; kingdom Viridiplantae; phylum Streptophyta; class Magnoliopsida; order Ranunculales; family Papaveraceae; genus Papaver; species Papaver somniferum. Next base: position 29,260,535 of record NC_039359.1, on the reverse strand, counting down.
TGTAAGGTTGCAGCCTTAGGTACACCTAGTCTCTTACTTCAAAAGACCTCCCTGACCTCTTCTTGTCTGCTTGGCTCTTCGTCCTATAATGAGCTGCTTCCAGAGATTCCTTGAGTAAAAGCTGCATGGCATGTCTCTACTCAATATAATCATCCACTGCAGTGCTGACACCTTGAGCACAAGAAGAAACACCAAACTGTGGAGGTGCATAGCCAAACAGTGCTTCAAATGGGGTAAGCTTTAGATTTGTGTGGTAAATGGTGTTATACCACCATTGTGCCATTGGAGACCAAGTCACCCACTTGCTAGTATTGAAACTAGTCATACACCTTAGATAAGCTTCTAAACAAGCATTCACTCTCTCAGTCTGGCCATCTGTCTGAGGGTGATATGCAGAACTCAAATGTAGAGATGTTCCTAGCCTACTAAACAAGGCTTTCCAGATATTGCTCACGAAAAAACCATCTCTATTTGAAACTATGGATTTAGGAAGCCCATGGAGTTTGAACACAGTGTCAATAAATACCTTGGCAACTGATGTTGCAGTGTAAGGATAGCTCAGAGCTATGAAGTGACTAAACTTAGTGAGTCTGTCCACTACTACCAAGATAACCTCCCTTCCTTATGACTTTGGTAGTCCTGAGATGAAATCCATGCTTATGTGCGGGAATGCTTGCTCAGGGTTTGGTAGTGGCTGCAACATACTTGCTGGAGAAGTGTTGAAACTCTTGTTCTGCTTGCAAATGTCACAAGTTCTGACACCTTCTTGGATATGCCCCTTGATTCCAACCCAAAAGAAGTACAACTTAGCTCTTTGGTAGGTAGCCTGAGCTCCATAATGTCCACTAACAGAGGAGGAATGGGTGGATATTATAATTTTCTGTCTCAAGTTACCATTCTGTCCAATGTAGATCCTCGCTTTATACCTCAGTGCCCCTTACTAGTAGTTATAATTCTCTACAGTCCCTTCTTGAACAGTCAGTTGGGGAATTATTGACTCAGAATGTGAGTCATTTTTGTAGCTTTCCTACACTTGTAGGTACCATCCGGGTTGTAATTGAGTTAAACTGAGACAAGAAGCTGGATCTCTTACTTGAACCCTTGATAATGCATCAACTACTTGATTTTCAGTTCCTTTCTTGTACTTTAGTACATAATCATACCCCAATATCTTAGCTAGCCACTTTTGTTGTAATAAGGAATGGATTCTCTTCTCCATAAAGTACCTGATGCTTTGGTCGTCAGTGTAGATGGTGAATTTGTTTCCTAGCAGGTAAGACCTCCATTTGGTTACTGCCATCACCACTGCCATTAGTTCCTTCTCATATGTAGACATGTCTAGGAACGTTGGCCCCATACCCCTGCTGAAAAAAGCTATAGCTCTTCCTTATTGCATTAGCACTGCTCTTACTCCAGTATCACATGCATCAGTAGACAACTCAAAGGTTTTACTGAAATCTGGTAGCACCAAGATAGGTGTAGTTCTGACTATACTCTTTAAGTTCTCAAAGGCCTCTTGTGCTGTGGTGCTCCACGGAAAGCTATTTTTCTTCGATAACTCTGTCAATGGCTTTGCAATAAGTCCATAATTCCTTACAAATTTTCTATAGTACCCAGTCAGACCTAAGAACCCTCTCAAGTCTTTAATATTTGCAGGCACAGGACATCTTGTCATGCACTCTATTTTAGATGGGTCTGCAACAACCCCTTCACCTAATATGATGTGTCTTAGATACTTCAGTTTACCTTGTCCAAATGAGCACTTACTGAGATTTGCAAATAGTTGATTCTCTTTGAGGGTATTCAAGGTTAACTGTAAGAGCTCTTGGTGGGATTCCATGTCTGGGTTGTACAATAAGATATCATCAAACAACACCAATATGAATTTCCTCAAGTAAGGCATGAACACATCATTCATCAAGGCTTGAAAGCTGGCTGGGGAATTAGTCATGCCAAATGGCATAACCATGAACTCATAATGCCCCTGGTGAGACTTGAATGCAGTATTTTGAGTGTCCCATGGAAATAATCTGATTTGGTGGTACCCTTCCTTCAAGTCAATCTTCGAGAAAATAAAGGATCCCTTGAGCTCATATAATAATTCCTCAATCATTGGAATGGGGTATTTTTCCTTCACTGTTATCTCATTAACCTTCCTGTAGTCAACATAAAATCTCCAACTCTCATCCTTCTTCTTGACTAGCAGTATGGGTGAGGAAAAGGGGCTATGACTAGGTTTAATCACTCCAGATTGGATCATTTCTTCTACCAATTTCTCCACTACTTTCTTCTGTACATATGGAATCATGTAGGGTCTTTGGTTAGGTGATACTGCATTAGGCTTGAGGGGAATATGGCGATCATGAGTTCTTAAGGGTGGTAAGGCAGTGGTCTCTTGGAAAATGGAAAGAGTATTGTGTGAGAAGTGGTTCAAGAACTTTTGGAGTCTCAGGTTTGGGCACCGCTGCTGTAATGGAAAATAAGTGGCCTGCAAACCCATGTTTGTTCTTCTTTATGTATTTCTGACAATCTCCCACTGACATAGAGGACACTCTCACTTCTTCAATAATGCCCTTAAGCTCCACTTTTTTGCCTTCCTGAGTGAAGGATATTGTCATCTCCTTGAAGTCAAACTTCACATGGATGATGTTTTTCATCCAGTCCACTCCCAAAACCATGTCACACCCTCCCAATTCTAAGACCCTGACATCGTAAACAAAGGGGAGCCCTTGCATCTTCCAGCTAAATTGTGGGCACTTAGCATCACTGATTACCTTGTTACTATCAGCTACAACTACTTGTAAAACTGCAGTGGGTTTTATCAATGCCCCACTAAGCCTAGCCATTTCTGGATCTATGAAGCTATGGGTGCTACCACTATCAATCAAAACAGTGAAGGTCCTCTTATTCTTAGTAGTCCCCTGAATTTTAATAGTGTTGTGGGATACATTACTAGATAGAGAATGTAGTGATACTTTCATCTCTTCTTCCATTTCTTGTATGACTGGTGAGATTCCAGGGGAATCTTCTTCAGTTGAAGCTGCTTCCTCTTCCTCACCAACCAACATATAAAGTTGTTGCTTAGTACACTTGTGGCCATATTTGTACTCCTCATCACAGTTATAGCACAATCCCTTCTCCCTCCTTTTCCTCATCTCAGCATAAGTTAATTTCCTGATGGTGTTGATGGTGGTTTTTACTTCAGGGCTAAAAATGTAAAACCCTATATTTAATGCGTCGTCTGTAAAAAGACTGAGCCATATTAAAGTAATGAGTGCTCGGTCCTCTCTACTCACACGTACTGAGCAATTCAGTATATTTATTCAGAATGGTGCATGTAACAACAATTCCAAACATTCTGTAAACTCTTGCCTACATTACTCATTAGTGTATGGTTTATTAAGTGTTTCCCTATGTTATGTTCCCCGGCTGAACCCTTAATATTGATATGACATGACAATTAGTGTTCACTCGCAAGCTGAGTAGCATGAATTTCCCGAAGTATCAAGGTTAAGGTTTGCATAAAAGTACTCAATCAGAAGCGTGCTTCTCTCTGTAAATAAACTTAAAGATCTCTGTGTCAACCCACAGAACTCACCGAATTTAATAAATTTTGTGATAATTCACAACATTCGAATATAAACCTAATTAATTTGCAAAAATTAGGTTTTGCGCCCTGCGCAGTATATCAGGCCCTGCTGGTCGAAACTAAACCTAGGCAAACTAGGTAATTGATCCTCCATGGATTAGTAGGTGCAAAGTCCTACCCGAAATCAGAAAACGAGGAATAAAAGAGGAGACGTAACAAGGGTAGGTGTGGCCATGCCATAAGCCAGCCGGCGCCACCTGCAGATGGCCACGCCCCCATGCTGCTTGTCGGCCCTCCTCTTTCCCATATACGGTCACTTTAAATGCGCCACGAGCACTAGAGGTGTGGTCGCGCCATATGTTTGGCCGACCCCTTTTCTTGACCAATCAGGTCGCTTTAAACCTGCCACATGCATTAAAGGCCAAATATGCCCTGCCACGCCACCATGCTAATTGGCATCCCAAACGCGCCCTACCATGCCACCATTCTAATTGGCATGCCAAACATGCCCTGTCGCGCCAACATCCTAATGGACATGCCAAACATGCCATGCCACGCCGACGTGCCACAACAAGTGCAGCTACATGCTAACCCACTTTTTGTTCGTGGCCAAAGCCATAACAAACTCCAATTAGGGTTTTATGATCAAAAAATGACTTTTGCTTCAGTGGCATTAGTCGAAACCCTAATTTCTAGTCGTGGCCCAGAATTACGCCACTTTGGCCCCACAACATGCCACGAGCCATGTGGTCTCAGGAAACCATAGAAATGGCGTGGTGCCATGGCCATCCATGCTTATCCTTGCGCCTGTGGTCATTCCCACACTACGGCCCTTCCATAATTCCTTTTATGCGGCCATGGCTCCATATGCACAAAAAACGTCACCCTGTCGCGGCCACATGACACACGCGCTAATTAGGGTTCTGGCATGCCAAACCCTAATTTAAGTAAGGCCGCTACGCCAACCACGCCAAATAATGCTACTTAGGGTATTAGGTTTGATACATCAACATGAGCCACAATTGTCGAGACATATTTGGATCCAACACCAATATGCCAAGGTATAACGACCACGGCTACACCAGGTGCTACTCGCGCCACTATGCCACTGGCGTATGCCAATGGTGCCACTATGCCACTGGCATGTAGCAATCACGCCATTACGCCACTAGCATGCTCAAATCATGCCACCATGCCACTGGCGCCATTATTTAATCACCAGGTGCTAACGAAATGTGGACATAATCAACAACCCCCTCCTCTCATGAATTACGAATCTCGGCCGTCCAAATCCGCCACGGAATTGACCGGCCCATGGTAAGGCTTAGGTCACCAACCGAGACTAACCTAATATCATCACACGCTATTCTACTGCGGCAAGTCTCCTAACTTGACTTGCCACACATGGTTATCCGCCACCTAGCTGGCATACAATTAATCAGAATAATAAGGTCTTGCATACAAGACCCACTCATAAATCTGCTGCACATTTTCCATGAAAATACTCGAGACATCAAACATGTCACAAACTGGGGGATGCTCATCAGGGTATTGGTCTGGTGGTTTACAGCGTGCGGCGTGCAACACGTCCATTATAATAAAGTGTCAGTAAAGCGGGCAGTTAGTGACGGCAAGAAGTAGTGGGTGTAAACTAACCCGTTTCCTTCATAGTGGGGACGTGGTTTCTAGCACTTACACATTACCCCACTTCTCCATCAATCAACTACTCCCACTTCCTACGAGATCAGGGTACGTTCAATTATGACTTGTATAAATAGGTTCCTACCTATTTCGACCAAAGAACAGTTTTGGTTAACAACAACACAAGTATCCAGAAAAACACCAAAGAACTGATAGCTTACATTCCACAAGCCAGTTCTACATTCTGATACAAGTCATAAAACAGCCACACCTTCAGAATTAACCATTCTGGTCTCAACACCTTCTTCGCTTCCCTCCCTAAGACCAACCCTTCTCCTTCATTTTGTGACCGAAGCAAGACTGGAACGGCCATTTCTTGGTTTACAGATTGATCTCTCGAATCTAAAGTACTCCCGTGCAGTGTATTTGTTTAGGTCTAAACTTGTTTCTCAGCAACACACCCAAATTTACCAAAACTGGTAGAAACAATTTTTACCCAATACAGATGGGAGGTAACTTTGAGGTGCATCTACCTTTGGGAGATGGTGAATTAGACTTTGGAGGAGTTATAAAGCTACTAGAGTTGTTGTTGGTCGTTGAGATTGGGGGAATCCTTGAGAAAAACTTGGCCTTCCTAGCTATCTTCTTCAACACATCTTCCTGCATCCTAGCCAAGTACATGGCATGGTTGAGTGTAGATGGTGAGTGCATTTGAAATGCCAATATGATTTCTTCCTTAAGCCCACTGACAAAGCTGGATGTAAAGTAAGCTTCATTCAAGTAGCGATTCTTAGCAATCATTAGAGCCTTGAGCTCTTCAAAGAGATCTTGATACTCAATAACCGTACCTTCCTGGATGAGTTTGTTGAATTCACCCACCACATCATCATGAACTAACTCTTGAAATCTGAAATTGATATCATCATAGAATTCTTCCCATAATATCATTTATTTTCCTACTTGATAATCCTGATACCACGCATCAGCTCTACCCTCTAGATGTAAGGAAGCAATCATAACTTTTTGTTCCTCGTCCATCAGATGCAACTGAAAGAACTTGTTGCACTTACGAATCCAAGATCTAGGTTTATTGCCATCAAATTTAGGGAAATATATCTTAGGTTTATGAGTATTCGTGAACTGATTAGTTTGAATTTGATAGTTACCATTCCCAGGATCGTTATCCCTTGTATGGTTATGAGATTTGTTGGGGGTTTCCAGTACTCCATCTCCATCGTTCAGTTTATTCAGTATCTTTGCTTCAAGGGTTTCCATCTGAGTCTCGAATAATTTTCCCAGTCCTGCTAAGAGTGCCGACGATAGATTGTTCTGAGCACCATCAATGTTTTTGCTCAAATCCTTAAAACCTTCATTCTGATCTTGAGATAACTCATTCACACGCTTTTGGAGAGCGTCGAATTCCTTTTGGGTCACCATTTTTAACAAAGGAACACTCGGATCGAGTTCTATGATACCAATTGTAGTGATCTACATTGCAAATTAGCTTAGAAACAACTCAAATCTCTAAGGATAGAGATTTAGAATGGGTAGAGAAGAAGTTTGAGAGAGAAAAGCAATTTTAGATTAATAATTCTTCATAACCAGAAGTCAATCCAAAGTACAGACTTATACCTTCACACACAAACAGCGTGCACAACACGTGTGAAAGGCACGGACACTACTAACAGTTAAAAGATTTAAACTACAATAATTTGGGTTATTACCAGGGTGCCATAATAGTTCAGGGGCGTGCCCTTAATCAGAGTATGAAAATTTAAGGTTTATGACATATCAACGGGAAATTATGCATAGGAATCTCTCTGCACATCTCGCCACTTGGTAACTTGTTGGCGTTACCCCATGGGTATATATATTGAGATGGGGTAAGAAACGGTTTGATTTGTTTGTACTTGGGTTAATTTTCCTTTTGCACTGTCATTTTGCACGTTTATGTATCCTTGTGGGTTGCATTACCTTGGTATTTGCAACACCCAAGAAATCCTACATTTCTTTTTGTGGGTCGCGGTTCATAAACGGGTCCAAGCCCATTCTTGAGTCTTTAAAAGGAAGTGGTACGTGTACCTTCTTCTTCCTCTCAACTGTCCGCGTTCGTGAATGTTTTAGGGTTTTTTATGATTTCTCCTTTAATCATCTTTGAAGATCATAAGGAGTGAAAGGGTTGTCATAAATTTATCAAGTAAGTCATCTCTAGCACTAGTCTCTTGATTTTTAAGATCTCATGAAGAACTTCAAGGTTTCAAAAGAGGGTTCAAAAAGCTTGGGTTTTTCATCTTCTTCTAGCATGAATTTACCAATAGACCAAAATTCCATTAGAATTAGATTTTTTAATGATTCTTGTGAGAATATTTTTGAAAGAATTTCTTCTAAAGGGTTTATTCTAGAAAAGAAGTTGGATTTTACTGGTAGGCATAAAGAGGATTTGTTTTGAAAGATTCAATCTTGGTAACATCTTTAATGGTCATGGTGAAGGTTTTGGTACTCTCACAAGAATCTTCTATGCTAAAATCCATGATGTTGATCTTGATGACATGGAATTCAAAACCATGATAAATAGCAAAAAGATTCTTGTTAATAGAGAGTTAATTTCAAGGATTACTAAAATTCCTTTTGGTAATTTTTGCCTCTCTAGACCAAGTGATGAAAGACCATCATATGAAACCATCTCTCATGGTCTTTGTGTCAAGAGTGTTGATTGGATTATGGGAAAATTTCCTACCAATAGTCTTAGTCTTCCTTTGATGTCCTTTGGAAAACTTGGTATATCTAACCTTTTTCCCTCCACGATTGAAAATTCTCGTTGGAGTCGTGAGTTTGCGGAGTTGGTCTATTTCCTTGAGTTGGGAACTCAAAATCTTGATATTTGTGGTTTTATCATTTATCAAATGTTGTCAATGACATATCCAAACAAGAAGTTAGGCTATCCATGCTTGATTGAGCAAATTTGTCGCACCTTCTCCATTGCTTCGATCGGCAACTCCATTGGAACTCCCAAGCTAGTTCGTCCATGTACTTTCAAACGTATGAAGGAGAATGCTTGCAAGAGACGAAGATGTGACAACCTTGATGGCTCATGTGATACTTCCTCTATGAATCTTCTTTATCAAATTCTTAAAGGTGTTGATAAGATTAGTGCGAAGGTAAGGTGTGTCCAAGAACAATTACTTGTGATTGCTACTAAGTTCCCTGAATTAAGGATGACATGGATAATATTCAAGTTATTCTTATGGTCTCTGATGATGAAGATGGTGATTATTATTTCATGTTTTATTGGTTTTTTTTGGGTTTTGGACTCTATTTTTTTTTTGTCTAGGAAAGCTTCTTATGAGAATTTTATTCTTGTGTTTATAATAAGAATAACTAGAGTCTGGAATAGCCATTATTGTGATTACACATAGCTATGTCCAACGATTTTCATCTTCTTTGTTTTTAGATTTATTTACTTAAATTCTAAAGTTGTTTGGAAGTTAATTTTGCAGTATTAATCTTTATGGTTTTGTATATTTCAATATGTTATGGGATATGTGTGTTTGCATCCGTGAACTATGATTGTCCCATACTTGGTCAAAAGTTAAGTCTTTCGTATGTCGATATGCAAGTATTGATAAAAGATTGAATGAAATTTTTACAAGAAAAAGTTAAGCATTTTATGTCATTATGCCTGATGAAAGAAAGGATGAGCTTTTGTTTACAAAGGTTAAATCTATTATATGTCATTGTGCAAATAGTGATGAAAGATAGAGTGAATCTTTGTTTATTCCGCGGTATTGATCTTCCCTGATCCATATTTTTTATGTATATAATGTGTGGCTCCGTAATTTCTCATATGTTGAGCATTTCCGATTAAATTAATCATGGGTTCTCTTGTGGTTAATTTAATTGAGTATTTTGGATATAATTCATATTCTTATGTGATTTGTGTTTTCCGAAGAAATCCTTCTTTTCTTGTGAAAGTAAGGTCGCTCTTGTTGTTCTTTCGGGAATTAAATTTTATGGGGGAGAGTTATTAATTTAACTTGTGCTTAATTGCCAAATCTTTGTGGGAAGTGAGGCTGTGGAATATTATAGGGGTTATCTTGTATCTTTATAAATTCCTTGATGAATGCATTTAGCTTCGGCTATATGATTGCATCTAAAAAGTTGATATGTTCTTTCTTTTGGTCATGAAGTGTCTCTATGGAAATTTCATTGGGATCCCACTAGTTTTCGTACCTTTGCCAATTTTATTGACAAAAATGGGGAGAATTAGTGTGTAGTTCACACTACAAATACATATGGTTTTCGGATCATTATGTAAGAGGGAGCGGTTTCCATGTGAGATGGAGTATATTGACCAAGGGGGAGTGATACATATCACCATAGTATTGTTCTCGATGTTGTGATATAATTTGTTGATGGTGGTTTTTAGTTCAGGGCTAAGATTGTAAAACCCTGTATTACATGCGCTGTCGTTCTACAAAGAAGCCGAGCCGTTTAAGATTGATGAGTGCCCAAGCCTCTTTACTTACATATGTATTGGGCAATTCAGTATATGTATATAAAATTTATCCAGAATGATGCATGTAGCAACAATCCCAAATATTCTATAAATTTTATTAAACTCCCGCTTGCATTATTCACTAATGTACAACCGGTTGAGTAATTTCCTATGATATGTTCCCCAGCTGAACTCTTAATATTGGTATGACATGACAATTACTGTTCACTCGCAGCGGAGTAGCATGAATTTGCCGAAGTGTCATTATTAAGATCTGCATGAAAATACTCAGGAACACGCAAGTTGTACCGCTCTAGAATAAAGAGATTTCTTGTCCCAACGCACAAATAGTTTATCGAAAACAGTTTAATTTGGTGTCAGCTCACGAAATTCAATTTTCTAACCTAATTTTACCTATTTGTAAAAATTAGGTCTTTTGTGCCTTGTGAAAATATCTCAACCCTATTGGTCGAGGCCAAACCTAGGTAAACTAGGAAACTGATCCGCCATGGAGCTAGTAGGAGCAAAGTCCTACCAGAAAAAAAGAAACAAAAGAGGAATTGTGGAAAATAAGAGCAATGACAAAAGAGGCGCGTCCACCCCACATAGCCGGCCTCCAAAAGGCGTCGCCTGTGGTCGTTGGCCACGCTTCATTTTCTCTTGTCGGCCCCCTCTCCCATCAACAAATCAGGTCGCTCTAAATGCGCCACACGCATTTAGAATGAGGTCGGACCCATGCTGTTTTTCGCCCCCCCTTTCCATCGACCAATCAGGTCGCTCTAAATGCGCCACCCGCATTTAGAATAAGGTGGCCCCATGCTGCTTGTCGTCCCCCTTTCCATCGACCAATTAGGTCGCTCTAAATGCGCCACACGCATTTAGAATGAGGCCGGTCCCATGCTGCTTGCCGGCTTCCTTTTCGTCGACTAATCAGGTCGCTTTAAATGCGCCACACCCATTTAGAATGAGGCCAAACTGCGCCAACACCTAGTGGTCATCGCGTCAACATAGACACACACACTAATTAGGGCTTTGACATGCCAAACCCTAATTTGGTTAAGACCGCTATACCGTCCCATGCCAAATAACATCACCTAGGCATTAAGTTCGATGTGGCAACTAGAGCTAATATCACTGAGACATATTTGGATCTAACACCAATATGCCAAGATATAGTAGGCGCCACTTCGCCACTATGTCACTGGCAGGTGCCACTTTGCCGATATGCCATTGGCAGGCGCCACTTTGCCACCTTGCCAGTAGCCATTGGCAGGCGCCACCTCGCCACTTAGCCACTGGCAGACGCCACTTTTCCATTGTGCTACTAGAAGGCGCCACTTTGCTACTACGCCACTATGCAGGCGCCACTATGCCATTAAGCCGCCTAGCTTGCGTGCAATTAGTCAGAATAACTAGGTCTTGCACATTAGACACACTCAACAACTTGTTGCACATTTTTCCATGAAACACTCGAGACATCAAACATGTCACAAACTGGGGGATGCTCATCAGGGTATTGGTCTGGCGGCGTGCGGCGTGCAATGCGCCCATTATAAGAAAGTGTCAGGAAAGAGCGGACGATTAATAGCAGTAAGAGAATAGTGGGTGTAAGGCTAATCAGTTTTTGGTTAAAAACATAAGTATCCAGAAAAACACCAAGAATTGATGGCTTATATTCGGCAAGCCAGTTCCATATTCTGATACAAGTCATAAAAATAGCCACACCTTCAGAGTTAACCATTCTGATCTCAACACCTTCTTCGCTTCCCTCCCTAAGATCAACCCTTCTCCTTCACTTTGTGACCGAAGCAAGGATGGAATGGACATTTGTTGGTTTAGTCCAGAATTGTACAGATTGATCTCTCGAATATAAAGTACTCTCGTGCAGTGCATTTGTTTAGGGTTTAGATTTGTTTCTCGGCGGCACACCCAAATTTACCAAAACCAGCAGAATCAGTTTTTACCCATAAACATAATTGAACTTTGATGTTGTATAGTAATACTATGACACTGTGTAACAATGATTGGGAGTTTTTGTTTTCTCATTTTTATGGCTACGGATTTTCAACAACGATAATGCTCAACTTACAACATTTGGAATCATTGGAGTACTTGGAAGTGACGAAGATTTCGAGTAATGTTGAAGAACCAAGGAGATCATGCATGTGGAAGAGAAGCTGGAAAGTTTATTTATTTTGTATTCCATACGTATAGATAGTTTTGTCACTAAAATTGACAAAGAGGGAGATTGTTAGAGCACTGCTCGGTCGAACTCGCAAGCGTTGATATCTCAATCTTGTTTGTCAAGTTTAGTTGCCAAAACTATAAGTCTTGACTTCTAGTCTACTTATAGCTAAGTCTCTGACTAGGATAGAAAATGTAGTTGAGCTCTAGACTCCACGGCGTTCATCATACAAAGACGAAGAACTACTCAAGGAACTGGTGGAACTTCATCGACTTAAAGGTATGTGTAGACTTGAACTTATCTATCACTCAAAAGTCTATCTACTCTATCTCCTATCTTGACACAAAAGTCATATTGCTAGATAGACTTCGATTATACACATTTTTATTTCGAGCCGAGTTTATCTCGCTTATCTATTTCTCGAAATATGTGTTGGTAAGCGTTTGCTTTGTCCAAACTAATTTTTACTAGTGACGAAAGTCATATTAGTTTCAATTACTTGAAAATCTTTTTGACGAAAAATAGTTTCTGAACAACAACTATATAACGTCCTGTAAGAATGTTTCAATGATTGAAATGAGAGTTTAGAATATATAACCTTGAATGGATATAAACATTGTATGTGAACTCATACTTGTGTAAGTCCATAATCCTTGAACCAAATTATGTGTACTTTGCTGCTCAGGATAACCAGAACTAAAGTCCGCATGCCTGTACGCGTACTATCGGAAGTTCACGTCCCGTGAATTTCTGCTGGAGCATACTTGAGTGGGTTATTTTCTAAAAATGGTTTATTCGTGAACCTAAACTTATATAAACTAAGGAATGCATATTTCCAAACCGTGGATATAAAATTCATGAATTGATTCGAGTGAATCAAAATCGTTTTTGTTTCGATTATGTCTTATATACTTCTATGAGATCTAAGCAATTGAACAACTCTCTAACTAGTTCATTTGAGTCATTTGAACTAGTTGTGGTAAAGAAGAATAAGGTTGATACGAAAGTGCTCATATGGCTAACCATTTGGTTAGATACTGTTGAACCAAGTAGGTGTACATGTTTAGGTATGGTTACACAAACCTAAATGAACGTGCATTTCATTTGTGTATAACAAGCTAAGTTCGATCTAATAGTTGAAAGATATTAGCTTGAATCTAATCAGGTTTTCATCTAACGGTGAATATGGAATGCTTTGTTACCAAGGTAGCATTGATTGCAAACCCTGATTTAAAGACTATATAAAGGAGAACTCTAATAACTAGGAAAACTAATCCCTACACCTCCTGTGTAATACTAGTTGTATAAGCTAGATCGATTCTCCTTTAACCTTAGGTTTCTACCGAGACCCTGTAGTTTAACGAATTGAAGACTTCATTGGGATTGTGAAGCCAGGCCCAACTATTTTCTCTGTAATTGTGTGATCTGATCTTGTTGTTTCTATCGTATTTGAGTACAATCGTAAGATTGTCTTGAGATTAATTTCTCCGATAGGCAAGATAGAAAAGAAGTCACAAACAGCTTCGTCTCATCGTTTGTGATTCCACACTATCTAGTTTCGCCATCATGCGATTTAGATTATTGTGAGGTGATTGATATTTCTAGGCTGTTCTTCGGGAATATAAATCCGGTATATCAATTGGCTCTTGTTCACCTTGATTTATAAAAAGACAGAACAAAACTCATAGGTATTTCCATGGGAGACATATTTATCTATTTCTGTAGACTTTTATATGTGATACAGATTTGTTTATTAAAGTCTTCGACTTTAGGTCGTAGCAACTCTTAGTTGTAGGTGAGATCAGCTAAGGGAATCAAGTGCGTAGTATCCTGCTGGGATCAGTGACGTAAGGAGCACAACTATACCTTGGATCAGTGTGATATTGATTGGGGTTCAACTACATTCCAGACCGAAGTTAGTTTGTAGTAGGCTACTGTCTGTAGCGGCTTAATACAGTGTGTGTTCAATCTGGACTAGGTCCCGGGGTTTTTATGCATTTGCGGTTTCCTCGTTAACAAAACTTCTGGTGTCTGTGTTATTTCTTTTCCGCATTATATTTTGTTATCTAATTGAAATATCACAGGTTTTGCGTTGAATCGATCAATTGGTAAATCCAACCTTTGGTTGTTGATTGAAAATGATTCATACCTGAACATTGGTGTTTGGTACCGTTCAAGTTAATTTCTCTTGTGTTCAATTAGAATCGCAGATTTCTATTTGCTTGATTAAGTATTGAATTGAGAAATAGAGATATAACTCCTTGATATACTTTTTATTAAAATTGAGTCTGACTGTCTAGTTGATTCTCTTAAAATTATATTGGAGTTAGCCCATACAGATTGCTAAGAGAAATATTGAGTGTGGTTGTTAGACCCCCGCTTTTTCAGTGTGAACTACACATTAATTCTCCCCCTTTTTGTCAATATAAATTGGCAAATATACGAAAACTAGTGGGATCCTAATGAAATTTCCATAGAGATACTTCATGACCAAAAGAGAACATATCAACTTTGTTTCGATGATTTCACATAGTCGAAACTAGTGTATTCATCAAGGAGTTTATAAACATACAAAAAAAACTCCTACAATATTCCGCAGCCGCACTCCCCACAAAGATTTGACAATTAAGCATAAGTTCAATTAAGAACTCCCCCCCATAAAATGTCATTCCCGAAAGAACAACAAGAGCGACCTTACTTTCACAAGAAAGGAAGGATTTCTTAGGACATTAAAAAATCACATGAAACATGAATTTGTATCCAAAATACTCAATTAAATTAACCACAAGAGAACCCATGATTAATTTAATCGTAAATGCTCACATAAGAGAACTTACGGAGCCGCACAGTACGTACACAAAGATGTGGATCAGGGAAAGACCAATACTGCTAAATATTCAAAGATACATTCTATTTTTCATCAATATTTGCATAGAGACATGAAATAGACTTAATCTTTGCAAACAAAAGTTCATCCTATCTTCCATCAATATTGGCATAATGACATAATAGGCTTAACTTTTGTTGTCAAAAGTTCATTCTATCTTTTATCAATATATGCATAAAGACATATGTTAGACTTAACTTTTGAGCATATATGGGACAATCATAGTTCATGGACGCAAACATACATATCCCATAACAAGTTGTAATATATAGAACCATAAAGATTAATACTGCAAAATCATCCTTCAAATAAACTTTAGAATTTAAATAAATAAATCTAAAAACATTGCAAGATGGAAATCGTTGGAAATATCTATGTGTACTCACAATAATTCCTATTACAAACCCTAGTTATCCTCTTAAAACGCAAGAATAAATTCTCATAAGAAGTTTCCTAGACAAAACAAAGACAATAAGCAAAAATCAAAAAACTTCTAAACCATCAAAACCATCAAAACCGATCACGGACAGAAATCAAAGCTCACATCTGGAACCCCCATGAGTCTTGAGACTTTCGAGCTTGTGATTGACACCATCCACTGCTTTTTCAGAGAAGTTATCCTCACTGAGAAGATCTTTAACATGTGTCTTCATAAGAGCAAGGTCATAATTA
Organism: Papaver somniferum; assembly: GCF_003573695.1. NCBI lineage: Eukaryota > Viridiplantae > Streptophyta > Magnoliopsida > Ranunculales > Papaveraceae > Papaver > Papaver somniferum. Next base: position 29,245,066 of record NC_039359.1, on the reverse strand, counting down.
ACCCTTTTCTGAAGACATCCGTGACAAGTAAGGCATGGGTACCAGTACGAACACAATCCGAACCCAAATAAAACAACAAAAAAACTAAAACGAACATACCTTTTTACAAGACAAGGTAACAAAGTACATTTTTGCTACGTGAAAATTTTCTTTCACAAAATTTTGGCTCAATAAATTTTATATCTCCATAAAGAAACAATTTATAGCACAAGAGTAGCAGGCAACATAGTCGCAACAAAAACTTTTTCAAAAACAAAAACAATCGAAGAAATTCCTGAGACCCAACCAATACTTAGGAATTGCTGTCTGTGGATAATAGTTTACCTATGGAAGATAAGAAAATAACTCAACTAATCAGAAAGCATTTTTGCCGAAAGTATACCCGATTATTAACAAATCTTACTCAACGGAATTTTTATGAGTAAGCATTCAACCCTTATGATTAATTAGCCCAAGTATGAGCCCTAAGCTCATTAAATGAATGGTGTTGACGATTGAGTCTTGTTTTTCTTCCAATTCTAGGAGAAATTCCTTTTTGATGTGAAAAATCATCATAAAACATGTTGTCATCAAAATATGAGACTAAGTTAGAATCCTTACCAGAAGAGATTTGTGTGGAGGATTTTGACATCCTGTTGATTAGATCCTTGTATCCTTTAATTATCAGATTAAGGTTGTCCTTCATATCTCCACTTTAGCATCCATCTACAGGAACCTTTTTCACATATTGAGCATCATTCTTCTCATAAGGTTGAGAGGAACCTTTCTTAAATCTCTTTGACCAAATTGTATTAGAGTTACAATTTGTCCGAACATTCGTTGAGTATATTGAACTGACTTTCCTGGAAGAATTCACAGGGTGACTACTAAAACCAATTGGTTTAGACATGTGAATGTCAGTTACACCTTTGAGAATTAAATCTAAGGTGTGTTGAAGTTGAGCAATAGAATTGTCATTCAACCTAGATTTGCTTTTTCTTTCAACATGTTCTTTTGAATCACAGAAGAGACACCCTTTCTGATCACCTGAGTGATTAGAGTGAACAGACTTAACAACATTGTTAGGAGATTTCTTCCTTCCGAGCGATGTGAAGTTTCCTTGATTATAGGAATATACAAGCACATCTTTTCTAATCGAAAGAGATTGTGATTTATCTTTTGGAACTGAATTTTCAGTTGGGACAGAAGTGATTGGTATAGTGAACTCTTTAGAACATCCTCGAATAGAGAGTTTATTTAAAAGACGTTCAATTTCCAAGGAACCCTTTTTGAGTTTTGCCTCGAGTGAGGAGCAAACTTTGTTGTTTCCTCGCTAAGAGCCTTTAAATTAGAGTCACGATATTTTACTATACCGATGAGTTCATTGACATTGTTTTTCAACCGATTGATTCTATCAGCCTGGATTCTAACAAGATTTAGAATAATTTTACTCTCTTCGGATGCATCCCTTTCTTCAAAAGAGTCAGACTCGTTCGAAAGGTAATCGAGAAAACACTTACCAGCGCAATCTTGTTTTGTTGGAACATAATGTTCATCTAAATTCGAGATAGACGAATCTTTCTCTTTAATAGATTTTATCGAAACAGAACTTTTGTCTCTGGTGATGTGTTTATCAGAGATATCACTTCTGTCCATAGAGTCAGATCGCTATAAACACAGACTTATAAGGTCTTAAATATGTTTGCCTGCTCTGATACCAATTGAAAAAGCGGGGGTCTAACAACCACACCCAATATTTCGCTTAGCAATCTTTATGGACTAACTCCAATATACTTTCAAGAGAATCAACTAGACAGTCAGACTCAATCTTAAGAAAAGTATATCAAAGAGTTATACCTCTATTTATCAATTCAATATGCAATAAAAAAATAGGAATTTGCGACCCCGATTGAATATAAGAAATAACTTGGACGGTATCAAAAACCAGTATCCAAGTGTCAATCAATTCAATCAACAACCAAAGGTTGGATTCACAATTGATTGAACTTACGCACAACCTGTGATATTTTAATTATATAAACAAATATAATGCGGAAAAGAAATAACACAGACACCAGAAGTTTTGTTAACGAGGAAACCGAAAATGCAAAAAAAAAAAAAAAACCGGGACCTAGTCCATATTTGAACACCACACCGTATTAAGCCGTTAAAGACACTAGCCATCTCCATGTTAAATTCATACTCGAATTTAGTTGAGCCCTAACCAATTTCACACTGATCAAGGTACAGTTGCGCGCCTTTCGTCTTTGAATCCCAGCCGGACTCTACGCACTTGATTCCCTTAGCTGATCTTACCCACAACTAAGAGTTGCTACGACCCAAAGTCGAAGACTTGATAAACCAATTTGTCTCACACAGAAAAGTCTATTGAATAGATAAATCTGTCTCCCACAGATATACCTATGAGTTTTGTTCCGTATTTTGATAAATCAAGGTGAACAGGAACCAATTGATATACCGGACTTATATTCCTGAAGAACAACCTAAAAATATCAATCACCTCTCAATAATCTTAATTCTATGGTAGCGAAACACGATATTGTAGAATCACAAACGATGAGACGAAGATGTTTGTGACTACTTTTTGTCTTGCCTATCGGAGATTAAATATCGAGCAAATCTTAGAGAAGATAGTACTCAATCATGATAGAAAATATCAAGATCAGAACACGCAACTACAGAGAAAATAGTTGGGTCTGGCTTCACAATACCAATGAAGTCTTCAAGTCTTTAACCGACAGGGTTTTGTAAAAACCTAAGGTTAAAGGAGAATCGACTCTAGTCGCAACTAGTATCACACAGGAGGTGCAGGGATTAGGTTTCTCAGTTGCTCGAGTTCTCCCTTATATAGTCTTCAAATCAGGGTTTGCAATCAATGTTACCTTGGTAACAAAGCATTCAATATTCACCGTTAGATGAAAACCTGATTAGACTCAAGCTAATATCTTTCAACCGTTATATCGAACTTAGCTCGTTACACACAAATGAAAAGTGACTTCATTTAGATATGAGTAACCTTCCCCAAACGTGTGCACCTTTGTTGGCTCAACAATAGTTAACCGAAGTTATACATATTAACACTTTAATATCAACCTTATTCATCTTAACCATAACTAGTTCAAATGACTCAAATGAAACTAGTTCTAGAGTTTTTCAATTGTTTATATTCTCATAAAAGTATACAAGACAAGCAAAATTGATTTTGATTCACTCGAATCAAGTCATGAACATTATAGCCACGGTTTGCAAAAGATTGCATTACTTATTATCTAAATGTATTAGTTCATGAACAAACAGACTTTAGAATATAACCCACCCAAGTATGCAAACAGGTACGCATACCTTCAGTGGTCGGACTAAGTTTGGGTTCGCCAGTATGCGAATGGGTATAAAGTCCCGGAACTTGAACCTCACACCAGTACGCATACCGATATGCTTACTTAGTTCCCGGACCTCTAGTAAACCAAAAAGTACGCATACGGGTATGCATACCATGGTTCCCGGACTTGGATTACACATATGCAAGTACGCATACTGTGCTTATATCCAATTGTTCTCAACTCTCATTTCAACTATTGAAATATTCTCGGAAGACGGCAATAGCTGTCTCACACAAACTATTAGCTTCAAAGCAATTTTCAAGTGATCGAATGATCAATACGAAACATTCCGAGTCTACATCAAATGATTGTCTCACACAAATCATGTAAGATGTTACCAGGCGATTTTCACATGATCATCTTTTGACTTTCGTCAAGAATATAAGAGAAACTTGGTTAAACTCAGCTTGAAATATCAAATATGTATAATCGAAGTCTATATAGTTATACGACTTTTGTCTCAAATAGGAGATAGAGTAGATAGACTTTGGAGTGACATATGAGTTCAAGTCTCCACATACCTTTTGTTGATGAAGTTCCACAAGCTCCCCTTAGTAGTTCTTCGTCTTCAATCGATGAACGCCGTGAAGTCTAATGATCAACTACACTTTCTATCCTAATCCGAGACTTAGCTATAAGTATACTAGAAATCAAGACTTATAGTTTTGGCAACTAAACTTGACAACAAGCTTGAGATAGAAACGCTTGCGAGTTCGGCCAAGCAGTGCTCTAATAGGGTTTTTGTTACTCGATAAGGTTTTTTGTGAGACAACAACATATACACTAGGAAAATGTCGAATATTGAAGATCTACATATAACACATAGATATTACTAAATAATTGAATCAAAAAAATGAAACATGATAGTTTTTAAAGCGAAACCGCTTTCAGAATCATCATAACAAAGCAAGGAGTATCGCCACAGTTTTCAGCACAAGTCAACTAGTAGTAGCGATATTACTATTACACATCAATAATGGGCTTTCACGAATCACTCATGAGAAGTAGAAAGGGTGTTGTGTATGAGTATTTGTTCAAAGTTTTAAGGAGGCAATATATGTGAGTTCAACTTTGTTCAAAGTTTTCTTAATATTATACTCTTTATCCTTAATTCAGGTTTTGTCCCTCTAGGTTTTCCTGGCGAGGTTTTAATGAGGCATTAGACTTAGATACGGTGGTAACCGAGGAGAGAACTACATATGAAGTACTATATATGATGCATTAATATAAGACCACACAAGGAGGGGGGAGGGGGGCGTTGTAAGGCCTTGGTCCCATGTATGTGTGGCCCATTGTTGATATGTAAACACGAAATTCTGGTTTTTTAATAAAATTGAAGAGTTTTACGATAGGCGGATCCGCAATTAAGCAAATTGTTTAAAACTTTAACAGATGTACTGCACGGGAGTACCTGAACTCGAGAGATATGTTAGAGCACTGCTCGGTCCAACTCGCATGTGTTGTTATCTCAAGCATGTTTGTCAATGTCAGTGATCAAAATTATAAGTCTTGATTTCTAGCCTATTTATAGATGTCTCGAACTAGGACATAGATTGTGTAGTTGAGCTTAGTTTTCACGGCGTTCATCATTTGAAGACGAAGAACTAGTAAGGGGAGCTTGTGGAACTTCATCGACAAAAGGTATGTGGAGACTTAAACTCATCTATCACTTGGAAAGTCTATTTCTACTCTATCTCCTATATTGAGACATAAGTTGTATTACGATATAGTTTTCGATATACACATTTGATATTCCGAGATGAGTTTAACTCGCTTACATATTTCTAGAAATATGTCTTGGCAAGCTTTGGCTTCGACCAAGTTCATCTTATATCATGTGAAAATTGTCGAGTAACATCTTACATGGTTTGCGTGATACAATTATTTCGTGTTGTCTTGGAAAGTTTTGTAATGATTATTTCAATAACTTGAAAATTGCTTTGATGTTAATAGTGTGTGAAAACGGCTATTGTCATCCTCTAAGAAAGTTTCAATGATTGAAATAAGAGTTTAGAACACTTAACCATTATTGGATATGTCATGTTGTGCACTCTTGCACATATGTAATCCATGTCAGGGAACCATAGTATGCGCACCCGTTTATGTACCCGTTGGTTTGAGAAATTCGGGAACCTAAGTATGCGTACCCGTTTGCAACCTGGCATACAGGTTCATGTCCGAGAATTTCTGTTGGGATTTGAAGTTCGTGTACCCGTTTGCGTACTGGCATAACTCAATCTTAGTCCGGGTATTTCAAGTATGCGTACCCGTTTGCATACTTGAAGGTTAAAGTTCTAAAATCGGTTTTAAACATGAAAATAAACATTTACATAATAAGGAATGCAATCTTTGCAAACCGTGGCTATAATGTTCATGATTGATTCGAGTGACTCAAACCGATTTTTCTTCAATTGTCTTCTTGTATAATTCTATGATAATATAGCAATTAAAGAACTCTTTAACTAGTTTCATTTGAGTCATTTGAACTAGTTATGGTTAAGATGAATAAGGTTGATATGAGAGTAATCATATGGCTAACCTCGGTTAACTATTTGTGATTCCGCAACATCTTGTTTCACTACCATACGATTAAGATTGTTGTGAGGTGATTGATAACTCTAGACTGTTCTTCGGGAATATAAGACCGGATTATCAATTGGTTCCTGTTCACCTTAATTATTATCAAAAGACGGAAGAGAACCTTTTAGGGTTTATCTGTGGGAGACAGATTTGTTTATTGTCAAAGCCTGCGATTTTGTGTCGTAGCAACTCTTAGTTGTGGGTGAAATCATCTAAGGGAATCAAGGGCACAGTATCCTGCTGGGATAAGAGGCGTAGGGAGTACAACTGTACCTTGGATCAGCGGGAGACTGATTGGGGTTCAACTACAGTCCAGTCCGAAGTTATCTTGGAGTAGGCTAGTGTCTGTAGCGGCTTAATACAGTGTGTGTTCAATGTGGACTAGGTCCCGGGGTTTTTCTGTATTTGCGGTTTTCTCGTTAAAAAATTTATGGTGTCTGTGTTATTTCAATTTCCGCATTATATTGTTTTATATTTATAATTGAAATAATACAGGTTGTGCGTTTAGATCATCAATTAGAATAATCCAACCTTTGGTTGTTGATTGTCATTGATTGATCCTTGGATATTGATCTTGTGTACCATCCAAGTTATTACTTGTGTTTGATTAAAGACTCACTGATTTCTATTAGTTCGAGTAAATCAAAACAAGAGAGAGATATTAACTCCATGATATACTTTAATCTAGATTGATTCTGACTGTCTAGTTGATTCTCTAGCAAAGTATATTGGAGTTAGTCCATACAGATTGCTAAGCGAAATATTGGGTGGTGTTGTTAGACCCCCGCTTTTTCAATTGGTATCAGAGCAGGCAAAAACGTTCAAGACCTTACAAGTCTGTGTTTGTAGCGATCTGACTCTATGGACAGAGGTCCTATATCTATTAACGTACCACCAGTCTTCGATGGCTCTAATTACTTATGGTGGAAAATTTCTATGCGAGCTTTTCTTCAAGCGCGTGATTTTCAGTCATGGGTATATGTTGTTAATGGATATGATGCTCCCGTTGTGGCAGTTGGAAATGTAAACGTTCCCAAGAATATTGGTGAATACAGTCCTGCCGAGATACTTGCTGCAAAGCAAAATTCCGACGGTTTGAATGCCATCATACATGCCATTACCTCAAATCTTCAGCACCATGTGTCAAATAGCACTAGGTCTAAAGATGCTTCGGATATCTTAGAAATCGTATTTGAAAGTAACTCCAGTGAAAAGGAAGCTAGGCATCAAAACCTTAATTCCGATTGGGAGAGCCTTCGTATGGCAGATGAAGATACATCTGATGAGTTTAATCACAGAGTGTCTGAAATTGTTAATGCATCTTTTGCATCGGGTAAGACTATTCCTGAAAAGGGCACTGTAATGAAGATTCTCAGATCGCTGTCATCTAGATACGAGTCTAAGAAGCATGCCATCGTTGAGGGAAATAACCTTGATAATCTTTTTAGAAATACATTGGTTGGAAATCTAAATATCTTTGATCATGAGCATACATCCAAAATCGGAAAGGATGTTGCCTTCAAAGCACAGAAGAACACTAAATTACTTGATAAAAGTAAAAGTGTTTATGTCTCTGAGGATGATCAGTCTGAGGGTGATTTTTCGGATGAAGATCTTGACAAATCAGTCTCCTTGATCAAAAGAGAGTTTAGGGATCTTCTATTGAAGAGAAGTAAACGGTTTTCAAGAGACAAACCTTGGTCATCAGATAAACCTCACAATCGCATTCCTCCTAAAAACATGGATGCTGACGAGGATGATGACGAGGATATGTCACAGTGCTTTAAGTGTAAAGGTGTTGGTCATTTTGCAAACGAGTGCCCAAATCGTATAAAATACACTGGGAACAAAGGTCTTGCTGTAACACATGATGAGATGTATGATATCTATGATTCTGATGAAGATAGGAAATCAAGTGTTGGTCTTCTATGTGAAAACATTGATTTTAATAATTGTAGCAATACAAATATCAACCTTGATGGTTTCGGTGAAGAAGAGAATCCAATCAAGATGGAAGAATCACTTGAGCCATCATTTGAAAACTTTGTCTGTAATGTTTCAGGATCTACAATGTGTCTAGCTGCATTCACACCACAGATGCCTGAATACTATCCAAGATTGACGTGCTCGTTTTGTTCTCAGAAGGGTCATGAACTATCAAGATGTTAAAAGTACAAACATCAAGTGAGGCATGCCAACAAACTTCAACAAAGAGCAAATCGATTATAAAGGAAGCTTAAACTTGCTCAGAAGACTGCTGAGGTATGTAAGATTTTATCTTCGTCTAAGAAGTTGGTTTCCAAAGACAAAATGAGGCCATTAGAGAAGAAGGTTTGGTCAAATCTCTTTGATAGACAGAAGTCAGAGGATTCCTCTCAATAGGAAAATGGTGGACAAATTGTTGTTCACTACAGCACAAACTAATTGTGTTGTTTGGTAAATCTTGTCTCATGTGTCTGATCAAAAGAGATAAGATTGTGTACCGCTCAGGCTTTAGGAAAAGTTTTTTTCTTAGGTTTGTTTTCCTGTCTATCAAATAAAATAAAGGGTTATTATTGACAATTCTACTCTTTATAGGGTTTAGAGTTGGACGTCCACGAACCTGTTTAAAGGTTGCGAACCGTACATTCCTTTTTCCTCTCTGATATCCTTTATATCTTAAGACTGCTTTATGAGATTGTGAATTCCACTCACAAAAACCAGTTGTTTATAAATGTTCTCTAAGCATCATGTCTTTGGATGGAAAAGATGTCAACATGATTGTTAAGCCATCAATCAAGGAAAAAGAGAAACCTCTAGTAACTCCGTCCTTGAAAAGAAAGAGGAGGAATACAAGAAAGCCAAGGGTTGTCCCTTCTAACTCTCAGAAGTTTTCCGATGTTCTTGATGAGTTGAAGGAAGTAAGAAAGAAGATTCGTGAAATAAAGGCTTGTGTTTTAAGATCTTTGGAAATTCAGAAAGCCCTGGTTCGACATCATCAGCCAAGACGGTTTGTTGATATTAACTCCTATCTCCACGAACCTTATGTTCCAATGGTTGTTGACGACAAGGAGTTCGGGAATGATAAAGAATTTCTCAAAGATATTGTTGCCTAGTATGTCTTCTTTTTGATTTAGTTGGAAGAATAACTAGTTCTTTGAATAGCAATGATTGTGACTACACATAGCTATTATTTTTCATCTTCTTGTTCTTTTTTAGGTTTATTGATTTAAATTATAAAACTGTTTGGATGATGATGTTTTTGCAGTATTAATCTTTATGATTTGTTATATTTCAATTTGTTATGGGATATTGGTGTTTACGTCCGTGAACTATGTTTGTCCCATACTTTATCAAAAGTAAAGTCGTTCGTGATCGGTATTCACATATTGATAAAAGAATGAATGGACTTTTGACAAATACAAAAGTTAAGCCTATATTATCAATTCTTTGATGGAAGATAGGTTAAAATATTTTATTTTCAAGGATTATGTCTATTAATATCGTTATGCAAATAGTGGTGGAAAATAGAATGAATCCTTGTGTATTCTGCAGTATTGATCATCCCTGATCCATATTTTATGTATTACGGTGAGGCTCTGTAATGTGTGTTATGTTGAGCACTATACAACCAAGTTGATTTGTTATCTTAGTTGGTGTTCCTTGAGATATGTTATGTCGAGCATATTAAACTAAATTAAAAATCATCTTGTTTGGTTATTTAGTTATTGCTCTGTAAGTTTTTTTATGTCGAGCAAAACAAAGGACAATTAAATTGATTACTTTTGTGATTAGTTTGGTTGTGTATTCCAATTAGATTAATTATGGGCTCTCTTGTAATTAATCTAGTTGAGTATTTTCGTGTCTCCATAAGTTCTCTTATGTTGAGCATAATAAATTGAATTGATCACTTTTTGTGTTTAATTTGACTGTGTATTCCGATTAAATTAATCATGGGTTACTTGTGATTAATTTGATTGAGTTTTTGGGTATAAAAATCATTCCTATGGTTTTGGTGTCCAATAAAAATCCTTCTTTTCTTTCGAAATTAAAGTCGCTCTTGTCTTGTTGTTCCTTCGGGAATGACATCAAATGGGGGAGAGTTCTTTTGAAATTGTGCTTAATGGTCATATCTTGAGGGGTGTGCGACTGTGGAATTTTAGAGGGGTTATCTTGTATCTTTAAACTCCCTTATGAATGCATTTAGCTTCGGCTTTATGATTGCATTTAAATTAGTTGGTATGTATTTTTTCTTTTGTCATGAAATGTCTCTCTCGGAAATTTCATTATGATCCCGTTCTTGTACCTTTGCCAATTTTATTGACAAAATGGGGGAGAATTAATATGTAGTTCACACTACAAATACATATGGTTTTAGGATCATTGTGTAAGGGGGAGTGGTTTCCATGTGAGATGGAGTATTGACTAACGGGGAGTGATACATATCACCATAGTAGTACTGTTGAAGTTGTGATACAATTGGACTTTGACGCTGTGTAATAATACTATGACACTGTATAACAATGATCGAGACTGATGCTTTCTCATTGTTATAGCTACGGATCTTCAACAACTGTGATGCCAAACTTACAACCTTTGGGATCATTGGAGTAATTGGAAGTGACGAAGATTTCGAGGAATGTTGAAGATTAGACATGTGGAATAGGAGATACTAAAGTTTCTTTATCTTTTTTGTATTCCAAATGTATTGATAGTTTTGTCACTAAAATTGACAAAGGGGGAGATTGTTAGAGCATTGCTCGGTCGAACTCGCATGCGTTTTTATCTCAAGCATGTTTGTCAATGTTAGTGATCAAAACTATAAGTCTTGATTTCTAGTCTATTATAGCTAAGTCTGGGACTAGGATAGAAAGTGTAGTTGAGCTAAAGGACTTCATGGAGATTCATCATAAAAGTAGAAGAACTACTCAAGGAACTGGTGGAATTTCTCGAGAAAAAGGTATGTGAAGACTTGAACTTCTCTATCACTCAAAATTCTATCTACTCTATCTCTTACTCTTTGAGACAAGAAGCCGTATGCTACATATATATATTTTGATTATACACATTTGGTACTTCGAGCCGAGTATACCTCGCCTATCTATATCTCGAAATATGAGTTGGTAAGCTTTTCGCTTTAACCAAGTTTATCTTTACCATGTGACGAAAGTCATGATATGTTTCAATCATCTTGAAAATTCATTGACGAGAAATGGTGTAACAACTACATAACGTCCTCTAAGAATGTTTCAATGATTGAAATGAGAGTTTAGATTACATAATCAATGGTGGACATAAGCATTCTTGTGGAAACACATTTATGTATAAGTCTTATTCCTTGAACCAAAGTTTGCGAACTTTTTTGATCAAGAGAACCAGAAGAATGGCGTGATCCAAGTCCGCGAACTGCCGAAGTTCTCAAACGCGAGAATTTCTGCTGGAGTTGACAAACTACTTGCGTGAAGCTAAGTCCGCGAACTCAGTCCGAGAACCCAGTCCGCGAACTGGCGAAGTTCTCATACCCGAGAATTTCTGCTGGAGTTTGTAAACTCTGCCCTGGTAACTTAAATTCGCGAACCTAGTCTGCGAACTTGAGAAGGTTATATATATGAAGATGATTTCTGAACTTAAACTGAAAAAGACTAAGGAATGCAGTTTGCAAACCGTGGCTATAAAAGTTCATGAACCGAATCAAGTGAATCAAATCATCTTTGCTTCAATTGTGTCTTATTTAGTACATGAGATTTCCTTGCAATTGAACAACTCTCTAACTAGTTCATTTGAAGTCATTTGAACTAGTTATGGTGAAGAAGAACGTGGTTGATATGAAATGCTCATATGTCTAACCTTTTGGTTAACTATTGTTGAACCGACAAGTGCATACATTTGGGTACGGTTAACAAACCTAGAAGCGTGCATTGTCAAGTGTTATAACAAGCTAAGTTTTCGATCTAACGCTTGAGAAATATTAGCTTGAATCTAAATCAGGTTTTCATCTAACGGTGGATATTGATTGCTTTGTTACTAAGGTAACTTAATTGCAAACCCTGATTTGAAATACTATATAAGGGGAACTCTAGAATCTGTGTAAAACTAATCCCTACACCTCACGTGTGATACTAGTTTTCATACTAGATTCGGTTCTCCTTTAACCTTTGGTTTTCTTCTTTTAAAACCAGGTTAACGACTTAAAGACTTCATTGGGATTGTGAAGCCATACCGATACTACTTTTATCGTAGTTGTATGATCTGATCTTGCATCTTACGTCGTACGAGTAAAATCAGATTGTCTGGCTTGAAATTGATATCTCTGGTAGGCAACATATAAAAAGTAATCACAAACATCTTCGTCTCATTGTTTGTGATTCCGCAACATCTTGTTTCGCTACCATACGATTAAGATTGTTGTGAGGTGATTGATAACTCTAGGCTGTTCTCCGGGAATATAAGACCGGATTATCAATTGGTTCATGTTCACCTTGATTATTATCAAAAGACGGAACAAAACCTTTTAGGATTTATCTGTGGGAGACAGATTGATCCTTTGATAGACTTGTCTGTGTGAGACAGATTTGTTTATTGTCAAGTCTTCGACTTTGGGTCGTAGAAACTCTTAGTTGTGGGTGAGATCAGCTAAGGGAATCAAGTGCACAGTATCCTGCTGGGATCAGAGGCATAGGGAGTACAACTGTACCTTGGATCAGAGGAAGACTGATTGGGGTTCAACTACAGTCCAGTCCGAAGTTAGCTTGGAGTAGGCCAGTGTCTGTAGCGGCTTAATACAGTGTGTGTTCAATCTAGACTAGGTCCCGAGGTTTTTATGCATTTGCGGTTTCCTCGTTAACAAAATTTCTGGTGTCTGTGTTATTTCAATTTCTTTTGTAATTGAAATAATACAGGTTGTGCGTTTAAATCATCAATTAGAATAATCCAACCTTTGGTTGTTGATTGTCATTGATTGATCCTTTGATATTGGTCTTTGGTACCATCCAAGTTATTCCTTGTGTTTGATTAAAGACTCGCTGATTTCTATTAGCTCGAGTAAATCAAAACAAGAGAGAGATATTAACTCCTTGATATGCTTTAATCTAGATTGAGTCTGACTGTCTAGTTGATTCTCTAGCAAAGTATATTGGAGTTAGTCCATACAGATTGCTAAGCAAAATATTGGGTGGTGTTGTTAGACCCCCGCTTTTTCAGATTCTCCTTTACCCTTAGGTTTCTATCGATACCCTGTATGTTAACGACTTCAAAGAATTCATTGGGATTATGAAGCCATACCCAACTATTTTCTTTGTAGTTGCGTGTTCTGATCTTTCCCGATTCTATCGTATTGAGTACAATTGAAATAATTGACTCGAGATTAATTTCTCCGATAGGCAAGATAAAAGTAATCACAAACATATTCGTCTCATCGTTTGTGATTCCACAATATCTTGTTTCGCTAGTCGATTAAGATTATTGTGAGGTGATTGATAATACTAGGGTTTTTTTCGGGAATATAAGTCTGGTTTATCAATTGGTTCTTGTTCACCTTGATTTATCAAAAGTCGGAACAAAAACTCTTGGGTATTTCTGTGGGAGACATATTTATTCAATCTATAGAATTTTCTGTGTGAGACAGATTTGTTTATCAAGTCTTCGACTTTGGGTCGTCGCAACTCTTGGTTGTGGGTGAGATCAACTAAGGGAATCAAGTGCGTAGTATCCTGCTGGGATCAGAGATGTAAGGAACGCAACTGTACCTTTAATCAGTGTGAGATTGATTAGGGTTCAACTACAGTCCAGTTCGAAGTTAATTGGTAGTAGGCTAGAGTCTGTAGCGGCTTAATACAGTATGGTGTTCAATCTGGACTAGGTCCCAGGGTTTTTCTGCATTTGCGGTTTCCTCATTAACAAAATTCTGGTGTCAGTGTTATTTCTTTTCCGCATTATATTTTTTTATATAATTGAAATATCACAGGTTGTGCGTTAAGATAAATCAATTAGAATATCCAACCTTTGGTTGTTGATTTACATTGATTGACACTTGAACATTGGTCTTTGGTACCGTTCAAGTAACTCCTCTTATATTCAATCGGGATCGCAGATTCCTATTTGTTGATTGGAAATTGAATTAAGAGTTAGAGATATTTAACTCTTTGACATACTTTACTCTAGATTGAGTCTGACTGTCTAGTTGATTCTCTAGAAAGTGTATTAGAGTAAGTCCTCTCAGATTGCCAAACGAATTGTTGGGTGTGGTTGTTAGACCCTCGCATTTTCGATCGGTATCAAAGAAGGCAAACACATTAAAGACCTCATAAGTATGTGTTTGTAGCGATCTGATATGGACAGAGGTGTTATCTCTATAAACATACCACCAGTCTTCGATGGCTCAATTACTTGTGGTGGAAAATTGCTATGCGTGCCTTTCTTCAAGCGTGTGATTTTTAATCATGGGTTTATGTAGTTAATGGATATGATGCTCCCGTTGTGGCAGTAGGGAATGCGACAGTTCCTAAGGATATTGGTGCATATGACGCTACTGAGATTCTTGCTACAAAGCAAAACTCCGACGGTTTGAATGCCATCATACATGCCATTACCCCATATCTTCAACGCCATGTGACCACGTGCACTCGGTCTAAAGATGCTTGGGATATCTTATAAACCGTATTCGAAGGGAATACCCGTGAAAAGGAAATAGGCTTCAAAACCTTAATTCTGATTGAGAAAACCTTCGTATGGCATATGAAGATTCATTTGATGAGTTTAACCATAAAGTTTCTGAAATTGTTAATGCATCCTTTGCATTAGGTAAGACTATTCCTGAAAAGGACATTGTGATGAAAATTCTCAGGTTGCTGCCATCTAGATACGATTCTAAGAAGCATGCCATTGTTGAGGGAAATAACCTTGATACACTTTTCCAGAAATACTCTTGTTGGAAAGCTTAATATTTTCGATCTTGAACTCTGTCAAAGAGAAAAACGTCACTTGTTAAGCAATCATATTGCTACATATGATAAAAGGTCTCGACATCCTAAATTGATTGATATAAGGGATGAGAATTGCTTTAATTCAACTCTGTCACTATTTATACAACATCTTAAGAAAACTCTTAGACAGAATAAAAGAAAGTCTCAAAAGAATGCCCGGTCAGTCAGAAAAAGGGATAAAAAAGTTCAGAAAAATTATGATCATGAAACTTGTTCTAAGTGATATAGAAGTATTCATGATACTTCCAAAAGTTCTGATGAAAAGTTAAATGACTTAGCTAAAGCATGGGTGGTTAATCTCGACTACTGTCCTGAGGATGATATCTGTGAAAGTTCTCTTAACCTCTTTGCTGATAATCACACTTGTCCTCCTAACATTCCTGATTATCCCATGATGCACAATCTTACTTCTCCAGAAGAGTTTCAACTGGAAAATAAAATCTTGATTAAAAAGATTGAAGATCTGGAATGTCAACTGTTGAATTTAAGATATGAAGTTGCTATCACACATAGTTGTGATACTAATAAGAAATATCGAACTTCTTCGATTAATTCTGTTAAGCATTATCAACAAATTACTCCTGATTCTATGTCATTCTCAAATCACTCTGAAAAGTATGATGTGGAGAACTACAAGGACTTACCAAATAGTTTGGTCTCCTTGTATGAAAATCAGGGTCATCTAGAAATTGTATGCACTAAAAATCAAGAATATTTCTTCTATGTTAAACCTTGTTTTCCGAAGATGAAAAGGAAATTGACCATGGAGTCTTCATTCCTTTCAAAAAAGATTTCCAAAGCTATTCATAGTTTGCGAAAATCAACAAACAAGGTATTCAAAACTGTGTTAAAAAGGGAAAATAATGATGTGAGTAACTCTTCTTTCCTGAAGGCAAAACATAAATAAGGAAAACAATTTTTTTTCCCCGTCGTAAGTAGTCACCCAGTCCTTTTTGGGATTGGAAGGATTACAATCTGTAATTTTGTTTTCAGATGATTCTTGTCTTTCTCTCTTAGACAAGAGTCATAGACTTCAAGAGGATTGTGATATTTCTGTTAAATACCTTATCTGACTATGTTTCTGTTTGTTTTTCTTCAATTTTTTCAAGAATCGTTTGTGTACGTGAACGGTTTTTCCTGTAAAGACTTTTTCTTAGGGATAACCAAATTCTGTTAGGGTTTTGGTCAAAGGTCTTGTTGGGAATTTTATTCCCTATCTTCACTCCTTCTTAAGAAGAAGTTTTCTTCTTGATGTGAGCATTTCATTTTTCTTGAATCATGTCCTCATCAAGTCTTTCAAGCAAGGAAAGTGATGTTTGGACTGTTCTCTTTCCTTCTAAGAAGGTTCGTTTTGACTCTTCTGATAATGAGATGTACTCCAACAAGCATGATTCCTCTTCTAATGGGAATACCTCTGTCTCTCATTTTGATAATATCTCTTTAACCATGAATCTCGTCTTGGAACAAGTACGTGCTCTGAAGAGTGAACTTGAATCATCTTCCAAAAGACTTGAAGAAAAGATGGATAATCTTGAATCCAGGATTGGTCTGATCGAGACGAGCTTGATGAATATAGGTAATATGAGAAGAGTATTCAAAGTAAGTGAAATGTTTCATAGGGTTGTATTATGTCTAGTAAATCTTCTTATGAGAATTTATTTCTTGTGTTTTTAGAAGAATAACTAGGGTTTGGAATAACAATTATTGTGAGTACACATAGATATGTCCAACGTTTTCATCTTCATGTTTTTAAATTTATTTATTTAAATTCTAAGTTTTTGGAAGATGATTTTTGCAATTTTAATCTTTATGATTTTATATGTTGCAAATTTTTATGGGATATGTTGTTTACGTCCGTGAACCTGTGACTGTCCCATACTTGTTCAAAAGTTATCTCTATTATGTCGGTATGAAAGTATTGATAAAATATAGAATGAACTTTTGACTTACAAAATTTAAAGCCTTTTATGTCACTATTTGATGGAAGAAAGGATAAAACTTTTGTTTACAAGGATTATGTCTATTGTATGTCATTGTGCAAATAGTGATGGAAAATAGAATGAATCCTTTTATATTCCACAGTATTGGTCGATCTACGATCCACATTTTGTGCACATACTGTGTTGCTCCGTAAGTTCTCTTATGTCGAGTAAGACCGATTGAGTTGATCATTTTTGTGGTTGATTCAATTGAGATTTTTGGATACAAATTCATCTTTTCATGTGATTTGGTTATGTCCAAAGAAATCCTTCTTTTCTTGTAAAATCAAGGTCGCCTTTGTTGTTCTTTCGAAAATGACATTTAATGGGGGAGAGTTCTTTTTGAACTTCTGCTTAATTGCCAAATATTTGTGGGGAGTGCGGCTGTGGAATATTTTAGGGGTTATCTTGTAT
This sequence comes from Papaver somniferum, assembly GCF_003573695.1. Taxonomy (NCBI): domain Eukaryota; kingdom Viridiplantae; phylum Streptophyta; class Magnoliopsida; order Ranunculales; family Papaveraceae; genus Papaver; species Papaver somniferum. The sequence continues at coordinate 29,227,753 of NC_039359.1, read as the reverse complement.
CTTTATAAACTCCTTGATGAATGCATATAGCTTCGGCTTTATGATTGCATCTAAATAAGTTGGTATGCTATTCTATTTTGGTCATGAAGTATCTCTATGAAAATTTCATGAGGATCCCACTAGTTTTCGTACCTTTGCCAATTTATATTGAAAAAAAGGAGAAGAATTAATGTGTAGTTTCAACTACAAATACATATGGTTTACGGATTATTATGTAAGAGGGAGTGGTTTTCATGTTGAGATGAAGTATTGACTAAGGGGGAGTGATACATATCACCATAGTATTGTTGTCAAAGTTGTGGTACAATTGAACTTTGATGTTGTGTAATAATACTATGAAACTGTATAACAATGATTGAGAGCATTTGTTTTCTCATTGTTATCGCTACGGATCTTCAACAACTATGATGTTGATTTGAACACGTTTAGAATCATGGAGTACTTGAAAGTGACGAAGTTTTCGAGTCGTGCTGAAGATGCCAAGGAGATCAATCATTTAGATGAGAAGCTACAAATTTTTATTGACAAATTTTTATTTATTTTGTAATCCATATGTATTGATAGTTTTGTCACTAAAATTGACAAAGGGGGAGATTGTTAGAGCACTGCTCGGTCGAACTCGCATGCGTTTCTATCTCAAGCATGTTTGTCAATGTTAGTGATCAAAACTATAAGTCTTGATTTCTAGCCTATTTATAGATGTCTCGGACTAGGACATAGATTGTGTAGTTGAGCTTAGTTTTCACGGCGTTTATCATTTGAAGACGAAGAACTACTAAGGGGAGCTTGTGGAACTTCATCGACAAAAGGTATATGGAGACTTAAACTCATCTATCACTTGGAAAGTCTATTTCTACTCTATCTTATATATTGAGACATAAGTCTTATTACAATATAATTTTCGATATACACGTTTGAGACTTCGAGCTGAGTTTAACTCGCTTACATATTTCTCGAAATATGTGTTGGAAAGCTTTCGCTTCGACCAAGTTCATCTTATATCATGTGAAAATTTCCGAGTAACATTTTACATGGTTTTTATGATACAATCATTTGGTGTTGTCTTGGGATGTTTCGTAATAATGATTATTTCAATAACTTGAAAATTGCTTTGATGTTAATAATGTGTGAAAACGGCTATTATCATCCTCTAAGAAAGTTTCAATGATTGAAATAAGAGTTTAGAACACTTAACCATTATTGGATATGTCATGTTGTACACTCTTGCACATATGTAATCCATGTCCAGGAACCATAGTATGCGCACCCGTATGCGTACCTGTTGGTTTGAGAAATTCGGGAACCTAAGTATGCGTACCCGTTTGCATACTGGCATACAGGTTCATATCCGAGAAATTATGCTGGTATTTGAAGTTCGCATACCCGTTTTCATACTGGCATAACTCAATTTTTGTCCGGGTATTTCAAGTATGCATACTCGTTTGCATATTTGAAGGTTAAAGTTCTGCAATCGATTTTAAACATGAATATAAACATTTATATAATAAGGAATGCAATCTTTGCAAATCGTGGCTATAATGTTCATGATTTATTCGAGTGAATCAAACCGATTTTGCTTCAATTGTGTTCTTGTATAATTCTATGAGAATATAACAATTGAACAACTCTTTAACTAGTTTCATTTGAGTCATTTGAACTAGTTATGGTTAATATGAATAAGGTTGATATGAGAGTAATCATATGGATAACCTCGGTTAACTATTTGTGAACCAACATGGTGTACACGTTTGGGTACGGTTACATAAAACTAAATGAGGGTACATTTCATTTGTGTGTAACAAGCTAAGTTCGATCTAACTGTTGAAAGATATTAGCTTGGTTGAATCAGGTTTTTCATCTAAAGGTGAATATTGAATGCTTTGTTACCAAGGTAACTTGGATTGCAAACCCTGATTTGAAAACTATATAAAGGAGAACTCTAGCAACTGGTAAATCTAATCCCCACACCTCTTGTGTGTTACTAGTTGCATAACTAGAGTCGATTCTCCTTTAAGCTTAGGTTTATATCGAGACCTTGTAGGTTAGCGACTGAGTACAATTGAAGCCAGACCCAACTATTTTTTTTGTAGTTGCGTGTTCTCCATTGGGTAGCCATTGGGATTTTGAAGCCATTAGGATTGTGAAGCCAGACCCAACTAATTTTTTTTGTAGTTGTGTTTTCTGATCTTGCTCGATTCTATCGTATTGAGTACAATTGAAATAATTGACTCGAGATTAATTTCTCCGATGGGCAAGATAAAAGTAATCACAACCATCTTCGTCTCATCGTTTGTGATTCCAAAATATCTTGTTTCGCTAGTCGATTAAGATTACTGTGAGGTGATTGATAATATTAGGCTGTTCTTTGGGAATATAATTCCGGCTTATCAATTGGTTCCTGTTCACCTTGATTTACCAAAAGACAGAACAAAAACTCTTGGATATTTCTGTGGGAGACAGATTATTCAATCTATAGACTTTTTTGTATGAGTCAGATTTGTTTATCACGTCTTCGACTTTGGGTCGTAGCAACTCTTGGTTGTGGGTGAGATCAACTAAGGGAATCAAGTGCGCAGTATCCTGCTGGGATCAGAGAAGTAAAGAACACAACTGTACCTTGAATCAGTGTGAGATTCATTATGGTTCAACTATAGTCCAGTCCGAAGTTAATTGGTAGTAGGCTAGAGTCTGTAGCGGATTGATACAGTGTGGTGTTTAATCTGGACTAGGTCCCGGGGGTTTTCTGCATTTGCGGTTTCCTCGTTAACAAAATTCTGGTGTTTGTGTTATTTCTTTTCCGTATTATATTTTGTTATATAATTGAAATATCACAGGTTGTGCGTTAAGATCAATCAATTAGAATACCCAAACTTTGGTTGTTGATTTACATTGATTGACTCTTGAACATTGGTCTTTGGTACCGTTCAAGTAACTCCTATATATTCAATCGGGCTCGCAGATTTCTATTTGCTGATTGCGGATTGAATTAAGAGTTAGAGATATTAAACTCTTTGATATACTTTACTCTAGATTGAGTCTGACAGTCTAGTTGATTCTCTAGAAAGTTTATTGGAGTAAGTCTTCTCAGGTTGCCAAACGAATTGTCGAGTGTGGTTGTTAGACCCCCGCATTTTCAAGATCAATCTGCAAGACTCCGGCCTGAACCCAGAAAATAGCCGTTCCAGAGTCAGTTCGGTCACAAAAATGGATGAGGGTCAATCTATAGGGGGAAGATGAGAATGTGTGAGATCAATGATAATGATAGGTTTTGTATATGTTAAATTCTCCGTGTTTGAGGGTTCTACTTGTTTGATAATAATAGATTATCGTAAATTGGATTACGGTAAGTTCAGATCAGTTAAGATTAGTTGCTTGAGTTCTATTCAGTTAAGTTATCAAATCATAGGTTGATGAACCTATTTATTGAAGAAATAGTTAAAACATCGATCTCCAGTAACTAGTGACGGTTGAAGAGGAGTGGAATAAACTTCTTGCTTAACTCTTATAGGTTGTATCGAGTTCTTCTAAACTTGAGGGTTCTTTCGAAATACTTGTTGTATTTTTTCATTTCTTTGTCATTTTTATGACAAAGATGGGAAGAAATATATGGAGTATACGTTGACTCATAATCACAAAGAAATTATATATGTGCGGAAAAGTATATCTCTAAACGTAAAGAGTAAAGCATTGATTAAGGAGGAGAAACATATCATGTTGTGTAGTATTACATACTATGAAAGAGAATAATAAATATTTTTCGGCTTGAATATATACCTAGCTTTCCTTTAGGGGGGGTAAATCTTTTTGTTATTCAAATGCTTCAACACCAACATTTATTTTCTGAATATCTTCAGGTTATTAAACTGTTGAAACATGGAATCAAGCGTCTGAAGAATGAGTTAAGAGACTGTAATTTAATGTAATATCTTTAATTTTTAATTCATTTATTCTCCATATCTAAAAGAGTTTTGTTTCTAAAATTGATAAAAAAGGGAGATTATTAGAGCGTTGCTCGGTTAAACCCACCAAGTGTTGGTAGGTCAAGTGTGGTTTTCATATTTTAGCTCCAAAACTTGAGTTGCTTGATAAGATTACTAGAGTCAACTTCGTTAGGTTATACTAAGAAGTCCGGAAATGTTGAGACAAAATCATGTTACTCTGAAGAACCTGGAGACTTATTGACATCAACGAACATATCATCCTTCCGTTCGAGGTTAGTGAATACAAACTTGACTTCTTTGTTTCTATCTATGTTTTTTTCAAATCGTTTATATTGAAAACATAACATGCGAAGTTATATCTATATGCTGGATTTCCGTTCTGATAATCAAGGTGAGGTAGGAAATCGATTGCAATAAACAAAGTCTGGCAAACCTCAAAATCTGGTCTTATGACTCCCGAAGAGCACCCTAGATTATTAGTAATCTCACAAGTCGAAACTTCTGGAATCACAAAGTCTGAAACGAAGAAATTTTGTGATTTCTATCTATCTTATTTAAGTGAGCAGCTCAACAATCAAAACAAGATCAGGATACACATACTATAAAGGTAACGATAGATGGACCTGGCTTCACGAATCCCCATGCAAATTCTTTTTTGTCGCTAAACCCTAGAAGGGTTTTAAGGAGAGGAAGACTCTAGTTTATAACTAGGACACACAAGAATAGTGTCAGGGATTCAAAGATCCCAGTTGTTTGAGGTTTTCCTTTTATAGACTTTCAAGGTCAAGGTTGCTTTAGGTTTAAGCTAACTTTGGAACCAAGCAATCAATAATCATTTTTATATGAAAAACTTGACTTTGACATTAACATAGTAGAATATACACTCTGGTTAGGATGGACCATAACCGAACCGTGTATAATGACATGTTCATGAAGGTTAGACGAAGCTAGCCAATTGAATGATAAACTTAACCATTTTCATATAACACTTTAAAACTTTTCTTGAATCACACATAAGATCAAAAATATCTAGATAGTGTTTTTAGAGAGTTGTTCAAATGCCGATTATCTCAAAGACATAATTTTGATGTATCTAAAAATATTCGACAGTGTAAGTACATGTATTGTACCCGTTCGCGAATGTTCTTGTCATAGTACGTGTACCAGGTATGAATACTCTTAAGACAAAAACGAGTTCAGGAACTCACTGATCTTTTATGGTATGCGTACCTGATTTGGTTTTGAAACCAACAAGTATTTTCCGGTTTTCATACTAGGTATGCGTACCTTCCCTGGTTCACGATCAACGGACTTTTTATGGTATGGATACCGTGTATGCATACCAAAAAGTTGTTGCCGAACTATATCTATGCCGGTATGTGTACTGAGTACATGTACTGCGACTCTGGACTTCTAACAGTTCTCCCAGTATGTGAAACGATATGACTGTCATGTATCCAGATTAACAGTAGTTTTATGTCTCTCTAATAATTAATTCGAAATATTCCCGAATAACATCAGTGACACATATCACTGTTCCATGCTATTTTCAAATGATTAAATCTTGAATCATAATTAAGTTATAAACAATAAATTGTTCTAAACCAAATTTATCAAGTATGAACAAATGTTTTTATTGCTCAATGTCATATTTCGAGAAGATATACAAGATAAACTTGACTCGAAATTTTTATTATGCGTGTACTGTCTAATTTAGTCATGCAACAATGTCTTTAAGATAGAAGGGTGAAATCTTGAGATATAGGTGGTTCAGTCTTCCTTACCTTTTGATGTTGAAGTTCTCCAAAGCTCCTGTTGATCTTCCCCTTCAAACGGTAAAACAAAGTGATATCCAAATCTCAACCACACACTTCTATCCTAATTGGATACCTGACTAAATGTGGACCAGAATTCAAGATATATTTTTGATAACTAAATTTGACAACAAGCTTGAGATAGAAACACTTGTCAGTTCGACCACGAATTGAATCTGAATTCTTTAAGTATGAAACTTGTTATCCATATTTTAAGATAAGAATTCTATAAGAACGAGTCTGGTAATTGATCACAATTAATATGGACTTATCTACGAAGATTTATTATGTATTACTTGTGTTATTCCTATTATACAAATAAAATTATATAATGCAAAAAAGGAAAAACACAAGACACCAGAATTTTTATTACCGAGGAAAAATGCACCTACTGAAAAACCCCGGGACCTCGTCCAGATTTGAACACTGAACTGTATTAAGCCGCTACGGACACTAGCCTATTGTCATACTTCGGACTAGAATGTAGGTGGGACTGAATTAACTCTCCAACCAATTTAGTTGTAGTCTTGCTCCTTACGTATCTTGAACCTCGCAATGCTCCATGCAATTGATTCCTTTAGCTGACGTCCTTTACATACTAAGAGTTTCTTCATCCTAAGTGAAGACTTTTGATGCCAATTTGCCTCTAACAGATAAGCCTATTTGATTTTCCTTTAGATCGATAGTTCAAAACTTGGAAATATGTTTGCAATGGAAAAAGCTAGCAAACCTCACAAATATGGAATACTTACACTCAGTTAGCTGAGAAGCCTGGATTATTAACCACGTCTCAAGAACAGTCTTAAAACGATCAATAAAAAAAAGTTTTAGATATTTATCTTAAGGAATTACAAAGTTTGAGATGAAGAGAACTTTGCGATTTCTATCTATCTCATTCCTGAAAAGGATTAATAAAACCTCAATAACATAAAGAACAATATAAGGATACATGAACTATCAAGGTAAAGATAGTCGGGCCTAGCTTCACGAATCCCTAATTGAAGTCTTTAAGTCGTAAACCTAATTATGTTTCTCAGAGAAACCTAGGTTTCTTGAGGACGACTCTAGCAAACAACTAGAGTACAGAAGTGTCAAGGATTAAATTTTTTGGTTATTTGAGTCTCTCTATTTATAGACTTTCAAGACTAGGGTTACTTAAAATTCAAGCTTAAATAACTTGAGATTCAATCAATCACTTTCTCTGTTTAGATGAAACTCTTGTTATGGGTTCATGTAAGCATGTGAGAAGTTTGTCTTGAAATTATATAGAAGAATATACACTATGGTCCAGAGTACCAGAACCGTGTGTAAATGATAGTTCATGGAAAGTATGCCCTAGAACTCATAAGCATAATCGTGTTCATTAAAACACTTAAAACTTGAATCATGATGCACATACACAAGGTGTTTTAATGATAAAAAATGTCTTAGAGTTGTTCACGTGAGTCGTAACAATGTTAAACGTATTTATGAAAATAGTTCACGAGCATCTGCTAAATAGTACTTGGTAGGTATGCGAGACTATGCGTACCTACGAACCGTACCGGGTATGTGAACCTTAAGACTATTCACGAACTCGGGAACTTGGGTATGAGTGCCTCTCCTTATTCACGAATTCAGAAAACCATGGTACGCGTACTGGGTATGCATACCTACCTATATTCTAAAACTTCACATATCCATGCGAACTGGGTATGCGTACCTACCATGAGTCCATATTTCAGTATTTTTTTTTTAACAATATTTTTTGATGTTTGAAATATTCCCGATTGCAAAAGATATAAATATTATTGCTTGGGCAAATTTCAAATGATCCACAAACATAGTTTTTGAAAAATAAATTATTTCGAACTAAGATTGCTAAGGACCTATGAACATCCATTGTTTGAATCATATTTCGAGATGTTTAACAAGACAAGCTTGACTCGAAACTTCTTCTTTTCAATATTAAATATCCTCGAAGTTATACAAAATAGTATCATATAGATAGAACGGTAATACTTGTGAGTAAATAGAATGGTTAGGTATTCACATACATCTTTGTTGATGAAGTTCTCCAAAGGTATTTGTTTCATCTTCAGTCTTCAATCTTCTAGGGATATTCAGTGATGTCTGGTACTCAACTACCAGACTCTAATCCTAGTCCGAGATTTGACTTAAATAAATTAAAAATCAAGATATAGATTTATGCAACTAATATTTATGACAAGCTTGATATAGCAAAACTTGCGAGTTCGACTGAGCAGTTCTCTAACACAAAGTGTCAAGGGAAGTTAAAAAAAGTTGTGTTACAACTTTGGTATATTGAAATACAAAGATTAACGTTTATCTTTTAAACTTCGTTTATGCAAAATAACACTATCTTTGTAGTTCTTTACTAGATTGTATGTTGAACTTTAGGCTGATTCCATGCCTTGAAAAATACGTTTAACTACATAAGTCTATAAAGAAGTAGACTTGCGAAACTTATTTCGTAGTTGAAAGGAATCTCAAGGATCTTTAATTTGCTGAACCAATCCCTACTTGGGGGTCCTTAAGGACTGATCCTTACTTGGATATGTTAAGCAGAACCGATCTTTATCTTGGGGATCACTTGCAGGACCAATTCCTAATAGTAATTGTATTTCCGATTTTCGTACACAATTTAGGGTTTAGATATATATATCATAATGTGAGTTGATATCTAGGAAAGTTCACAACGTCAACATTATGAGCATTTAAACTTGTGCTGAAATCCTATTTATTGATTGTTCTAAGACATTCCTTGATGCTCAAAGTGAGATCCCAAAACGAAATATTTGAGAATGTTTTATTTTGGTTTTCGAATTTATATATCTTTGCTTTCCCAATAGGTAAAGCATATTTCTAGAGAATATATTAGTAAAGCATACTTGTATGCTAGTATTAAATTATCATCCATGAGAGATTTCGGTATATTAATTGGAATTAGACAAAACACGAAAACTGGCATTTATTGCACATCTTTTGATATTTTCAGTTACGGAAATTCCTTGGTGTCCAAACTACCATGGTCTATAAATAGTGTAGTTTGTCCTTCTTACAAACTTATTCTGGCACACACACTTCATTTTGTATTCGTAATACCCACTTGGTGAGGAGAGTAACCTAATTAGGAAGAATCTCTTATGTCTGCTTCTTTAAAGAATTATGTGGGATCAAGAAGCGTGTAGAAGTAATTTTGGTGGGAAACTAGAATCGTATTTATTTTAGTTTTAGATTATTTATTTTATTGACTGATGATACTTAAACCTTGATTGCACCTAGTTTGTTTATTCTGTGATCATTTTCTTCTGATATAAGGATACTCGAAGTAGATCAAGGATCGACAAAGTTTAGATCTGTTTTTAGATTTGAAGATAGGCTTGTGATTATCTATTGTTAATTTACTCCGTTCTGTGCATAAGGGAATCAAGTTATTTGTGCAGGTATATTGAAGACCAAATATTTGAAGACAAGAAGATTTTTTATTGGTTTGTGATCTTTGTAATTATACTTCGTGCACACTTGATTGGTTGGGATCCAACAAGTTGGTTTATCTTTGATAAGATTCCATAACTTGTTGTGTAAATCAACGATATACCATTTAGTGGTTCTCTTTAGGATCCGAATCTGATAGGTCGGGAGATAATATTTGATTAACTCGATATCTAGACCTTGGTTGATCTAAACCGATACAAAGGAGTTCAAACTTTTAAACGAGAGAGATTTTGTATAACTCAACATATATCTTTGTTATTAAGATTTATAGTGGTTACCTAGTACAGATTAGTCCTTGTTGTTCCGGAATACGATCCAAAAGAGTTGAATGCTAGAAATCTTCATAAGAACTGAAGCAACTTAAGATAGTGGACTCTATTTTAGGATTCACGTGAATTGACCAGATTGGTAGTAGGCGCAGACGGGGCCGTTCCTGAGAAGTTTTTGCCCTAAAGCAGACCCAAAAATGTTTCCCCCTTGTCTTAAGATGCTTCAATTTAATTTTCATATTGTTAATTGACATTAACGCATCCATGATCCATTGTCTATGATTATTGTATTCAGAAAGGAAAACACATGTATAGCTAAAATGCATAAGAGTAGTTTGCATCTCCATATCGACTTTCTAGTCTTGAAGTACTTGCCATATGTTGTGTGTTTTTGACGCAGGAATTCCAGCAAGGTTTGAACGTTAAATCTTAACAATATAGTTGTAAGGTTATCGAATAGCAAGAAAATATGCTTTATGTGAACATGTATGCAAACTGGATATTGATTTTGAGTAAACTGAGTTGATATTTGTGATCAAAATTCCCGAAAAATAGAATGGAGTAGAGTTACATGCATCAAAGAAAATACCTGAAAAAATATAATTGCAACCAAATTTATGTCGCATTTCGAATCAATAGCGCATCCATTGACTAAATTACTTAAACTAATAAAACCCTAAAACTTACCTTGACATGGAGACAGATCAAAAAACTTGAGAGACAAAGAGATATCGAAAAACTTGTGAGATAGAAGAGAGATGATTTAACTATTTCAAAACATTAAAAATTATTAACAACACCAATTGAAGTCGGTATTCAATCAGTTGAAAAATTACTTCTTCTTCAATCTTCATATATTCGTCCCAATTCTTTTCTCAGTTGGTAGGATAAATAACACTCCTATTTTGTTGCCCCCTTAGTCTGCTGCCCCAAAGTGGAGCTTTCCCTGCTTTCCCTCCGGGGTCGTCTTTGGGCGCAGAGATACTAAAGGAACTAAGTAACTTGGAGTTAGTTTATTTGGTCACAACTATATGAAGTTTGTAGTGGTCTTCGTATAGCAGTTTAATTATGAGAGTATTCAAAACTGGACTAGGTCCGGGGTTTTTCTGCATTTACGGATTCCTCGTTAACAAAATCTTATTGTATGCTTTTACTTTATTTATTATTTTATTTTAGTTATAATAAAGTAACTTCACTATACGTTAATCAAACACTTGGTTTGATCCAATGGTTGGTTCGGTCCGAACTTATACTATATAACAAGTAACATCTTGTGGTTTCTATCTTCTTGAAAGTCTATGTTTATATTAGAGCACACAAGGTGTGTCTTATATAGATTGATGCGAAAAGATTGTGGTGTACTTGGTCCCCTCTGATTTCTCCCGGGGTACCAAAATACACCACCAACTTTTTCTTAGGTAATCTGTATGGACAAACTCAACACAACTCCGAGAGTAAAAACCCATTCAAGGAAAGTGCCTGGAGTTATCTCTCTCTCTGTATCTCTCTCTCTCTCTCTCTCTCTCTCTCTCTCTCTCTCTCTCTCTCGTTGTTAGAACGTTTACAGAATTGAATCCGTGAACCTAACTACAAAAAGAGTTATTGGACGGTATCAAAGACCAATGTCCAAGGATCAATGAAGTCTTATCCAACTAACAAGGTTGGACCTATCTATTGTGATTGATCAATGCACAACTTGTGATATTTTAATTATAAAGATAAACAATATAATGCGGAAAAAAAACAACACAAACACCAGAAATTTTGTTAACGAGGAAACCACAAATGCAGAAAAATACCGGGACCTAGTCCAGATTGAACACCAAACTGTATTAAGTCGCTACAGACACTAGCCTATTACCAATTAACTTCGGTCTGGAATGTAGTTGAGCCCGAACTCAGTCTCCCATTGATTCAGGTACAATCGCGCTCCTTACGCCTCTTGAGTCCTAGCAGGACTCCACGCAATTGATTCCTTTAGACGGTCTCACACCAACTAAGAATTGCCCCAACTCAATTGAAGACTTTAAACCAAATCTTCCTCCCACAGATTAAGCATGTTATTGATAACCCGATTTACGATCAAACGATAGATCCAGATTATAGAAATCGATAGCAACTTAGACAAAAGTATGGTTATCCTCAAAATCCAGACTTATGCAACCCGAAGTGCAACCTAGATTATTATTCACCTCACAAGTATAAAACTTGCAGAATCAACAAAGTATGAGACGAAGAGACTTTGTTGATTACTATCTATCTTGATTGATGGAGCAAGGCTCTACAAACAATCAAGATCAGGATACTCAAGTTATCAAGATAAAATATAAATGTACCTGGATTCTCCCAATGAATTCTTTGTAATCGCTAAACCCTATTAGGGTTTACGGAGAGGACGACTCTAGATACAACTAGGATACACCAAAAAGTAGTGTCAGGATTCAAAGATCCCAGTTTCCAAGAGTTCCCCTTATATAGACTTCAAAGCCTAGGTTGCTTTAGGTTTAAGCTAAGATGGATTTGGAACCAAGCAAACAATATTCACCGTTAGATGAAAGCTTTGAATCTTATTCACATATACAAGATATACACTATGGTTAGGTAAACCGTAACTGAACCGTGTATAAAGACTATGTTCAACATGGTTAGCCGAAACTAGCTTATTTGAACTTAAAAGCTTAACACTCATTTTCATGTTCATTAAGACATTAATATTGAGTCACAATCATGTGATCAAATGATTCTAGTGGTAATTAGAGAATTTATCAAATGAAAATTACTTCATAGAAATAATTTAATTGCAATTGAATCATAATCAACATAGTTTGTAAATGTACAAAGTTCAAGTACTTGAATCGTTCATGAATCAGCTAAGTCACAGTATGCGGACCGGTTTGAAAACTTATATGCAACAACAGATTTCCGGAGTCTACAGAACTTCTCAGTTCGTAAGCCGGTTTGCAAACTTATGCAATTACCGAGTTCTGGACTCTACAGAATTTTTCAATTCACGTACCGGTTTGCAAACTTTGAACCAATTCAAAGTTCCGGAGTCTACAAAAAAATTTAGTTCACGTACTGGTTTGCAAACTCAAGAACTATGCCGGTTTCGGAGTTCACAGAACATTCAGCTTGCGTACTGGTTTGGTACTAAACTGGTTCTAGAATATAGAACTGTTTTGGCTCGCATACCAGTTTGATTATTTTAACCTGGTTCCCTTACCACAGTTCTACAATGATTTGTATATGAATATACATTCCTATCCGAATCATGAAACAAACAGATCTTCCCATGATGTACATACGAGTATGCATATCACACAAATTTGAAAGTCGATATATAGCTACTCCTCTATGTGTACGAATGCATGTAATACGGCTTCAGACATATTACAGTTTTCTCAGTTTGTAAGACTGATGACACTGTCTTGTATTCCGAATATAGTAGTTCTATATTTATCTAAATCGATTCGAATTACTTACTAAAGTCAACCTCGTTGGGTTGGACTTAGGACAGCGAAGACAAATTCTAGTTATTCGTTAAAGACTCGAAGGCGTATTTAAGAATAGACAAAGACATCATCCTTCAAACTGATATTAGTAACTATTAAACAATTATTCCATTCATATCTAGTTCTTACAGTCTTATTAATTGAAAACATAATATACGAAGTTTGTTTACATTGATTTAGTATATAAGGTGACTTGATCATTATCTATGATCAAAGTGTCGAAGTAATGGTATACATTAATTGCTTCTATAAGTTATTGTATGAGTTACAAAGTATAGTTTCCTATACCTTGCATCGTTGTTTGTTAACTATATTTTTATTTAACCTTTCTTTGATTGTACTTGTTGAACTAACATATGACTACCTTCTAGATCAGTTATTATTTATTGCATGATCATTCTCTTTTGTACTAAGGTCACTCAAAAACTATGAAAATCGGGTTATACAGATTCAAGTGATTCAGAATATGTTAATCGATTTGTCATTGTTAACAGAATATGTTCTGCATGACAGGTCTATAGGGAAATTAAGTTATTGTGCAGGTTGTTACTTTGAAGATTAAGAAGATTGAAGACTTTGATATTTTTATCTTGGTGTGATTATCTGCTATACCTGATTGATCGAGACTTAACAAGTTGTTTATTTCGATGAACATAAATCACGTGGATCGATAATTTGTTTTCTTTTGTAAACATAATACTTGTAGTCGAGTATGTTTTTTCGATAATCGTAAATCTTGATTGATCTTATCAAGGAGTTTCAGATCTGATTATATCAAGGTATTTCAGATCTTAAACGAAAAATCCTTGACTTTTTTATACCGATTGTGAGGTTGGTAGCGATAATCTTCACAATGGATATTGGATCAACTCTTGACAGTGGACTTCTGTTAAGGGATTCAGTGTGTTGGTAAAATTGGTTGTAGGCGCAGGGATAACTAGGAAGCTAAGTAACTTGGGGTTAGTTTGTTATATCTATAATACACTAGATTGCGTTGTAGGCAAGAGTGTAGCGTCTTAATTCTGAGAGTATTCAATATGACACTAGGTCCGAGGATTTTTTTTTCCAAGCAGTTTTCTTTGTTGAGAAAATAATATGTGTTGTGTTCTTTACTTTATTTTCGCATTATGTTGTTTATCTTTGTAATTAATGTAAGAATGCTAGTACCTAAATTACACCTGATTTGTATTATGTTCCATCTCCAACAAGGATTATATCAAAGGTGTATCTGATATAGGAAAAATGAAAAGGAGTTGGTAGTGTACTCGGTACCCTCGTCTTTTCAAGAGAAACCTTTGTATCCTGGGAAATCATCACCATTAACTATTCAATATAAGTATACATGGTAAATTGCTCTTTAGTATATAATAAAGTGATCCTCGCCTCGGTTAATTGACTGGTTACATTCTTTTCTCTTTGAAAATGGAGGTACCAAGTACAACACCAACTTTTTCATCACTTAAATAACGAGGGTGTTAGAGCATTGCTCGGCCGAACTCACAAGTGTTGCTATATCAAGCTTGTTGTCAAATTTAGTTGTCAAAACTATATCTTGATTTCTAGTCTACAATTAGTTAAGTCTCGGGCTAGGATAGTGGAGTTGAGAAACGAACTAGTCATCATTTGCGTTCTACCGTTTGAAGGCGAAGATCAACCGAAGCTTTTGGAGAACTTCATCAACAAAAGGTAAGTGAAGACTGAACCACCTATTTCTCAAGTTATATTCACTTTTCTATATTTGAGATGATGGTCGCATAACTAATTAGACTAGCTTGCATAGACAAGAATTTCGAGTCGAGAATTAATTATTTAGTTTACGAATTTCTTGAAATATAATGACTAAGTTTAATGAACATTTGTTCATACTTGATCAAATTCGGTGGAGAACAATTTATTGTTCGGAACCAAATCATGATTCAAATTTATCATTCGAAAATAGCCTGAAACAGTGATATATGTCATTGATGTTATTCGGAAATGTTTGCTCTAACACCTCAAAATAACACTACCTTTTTGAATACTCTGAAAACGGGGATTCGCAAACAAATTTAATGGTAAAACTTTTCTCTGGGTAGAAACAGAATGATTTGAATTTTTTTATACAAGTTGTTTTCAAAAAGAACATAAAACCATGTTTATAAACTAGTTCAAATACATTTTTTATTTGTCATGGTTGATTAAAAATAATGAAGCAACACTAGTGCGCGTCTTTGATTACCAACGACATAATTAGTCAGAGAATCCATCCCCTGACGATGAATGATGATGATGATATTAACAACTGTTCGATTAACTAACTGGTAACTAACTTCAAGTGGTCCAAAATGTTTGACCTAACGAACTCTCATGTGCAGAGAAGTATGGGCCCATGTGATGTCTCTGACACGTGTATGACTAACATCTAATAATAAATATTCTTGCCTCGAACGTACCTTAGTTGGTGTAGGACATATCCTGCCTGCCTGCTGGGTACGTGACTTCGCCTTTTAGGTGAGGAAACCCAAAGTGTACAGGCATGTGTATCACCAGTTTGTACTCCCCAAATGCCCTTGTCGTTTCACACCAATGTGTAGATTAATGCAAGTAGCTAAACGTGTGAGGTCCAGGTCGGGGGTGGGCGGATCTCGAGTACTCCAACAACCAAGGATCCAATATTACCTTGGCAGACCATCTGAGGCGCAGTGCACTTAACAGGGTTAGGTACCAGCCAATACCACCACTCCCTATACAGCGAAAGAGTCGCGAATAAGCGACAACTATTTGGAGTGATATCTAGTTTCATAATGCATCATTGATTTTGATATAATCTTGGAAATAATCTTCCCAACATAAAACAAAATCTGCAAACACAGTTCAGATACAGTGAGTGCTACATTTTAAAAATATGGAGATGTGAAACTTCCCGGTTACAGAAATTGAGCAAGAGGTGCAAAGAAATGTAGGATCAAGTGGGACTAGAAAAATATGAGCATTCCTATAGTGGTCCTAGGAGTGAATTGCCCCCCATCAACGATTGCTAAACAACCAGGGACACAAAACCACGAAGTTACTTAGAACATAGTTTCCAGGTTAACACAGAACTAGCATTCTCTTAAGATATATGCCACTTGACAATTAACATACTATATCATGTACTGTATATCTGTAAGCTCTGTATCGATATTTTGATACATATTTCTGTTTCAAGATTTTTGTCCCGTCTCCGAACAAGTAATGACTCTATGACAGCCCTAAAGATTGAGATATATATATATGTATAGAGATTTCACAACAGTCACATTTATTTCCTACATTGTTTCCCAAGGTATCTTCTTGGATACTAGGAAATTACACTTCAAAAACACAAACAACTCTTTGCTTGCATTACAATGAACAAACGAATTTCTTGGGTAAATATATCATACTAAATTGTTTGTAAACATCTACAAAGCATATTTGATTTATCAATACAAGTTCACTGTACATGTTTTTTCAAATAATCTGTATGATTTACTCGGGTCTTGTTACTGATTCGTGCCCTTTCAACGCACGCAAGCGAGAGTGCACAAATTGTTTATGTTTATTCATTACTTTGCTAATTTCGTACGATTTATTTATTGATTTGTATCTTTTGTTAAATCAGAGTTTATGTGAATTTTTATTTTCATTAACTTCAAAATGTTGGAGAGATCATGTCTATTAATCAAAGGGAACAAGCACAGAATATATGAGCTAGCTAAACCTACTCGATTTTCGATGCCGAAAGAGATGTAATCAATGATTTCACAATTATCAGATGATTTGTTTTTGATAGACAAAGTTAATGAAGAAGATTATATATGTCTTGTATTGATTATATGCCTGCCCTTGAACCAAAATAGCTTGTTTCCTAATCACATTTTAACAGTTGTGAGACAATAAAATTTTGAAGCATCAGATATACACATTATTTAAAAACGGAAATGCTAGTTGACTCCCTATTCGTCTCCCTATAATCTAAGCCCCACATCCATATCGAGATTCGCATTCAGGTTCAGGTGGGGTTCATCATTCTCCTAACTTGGGGTTTAGATTATAGGGAGGAAAATAAGGAGGTGGAGATTAGGGAGCCAAATAACACTGCGGATTTGAAAACCTCAAAATATTACAACTGCGCAATACTGCGGATTTAAAAACCTCAAAATATTACAACTGCGCAATACAATTAGTATAATATCATTTTAATCTATTAAATATATAAGATTTAAGAGAAGGCCCGGAATTGGTGATGAGAGCTGACCATGTTCAGCTAGTATCCCACATCACATCATGCTACATGTACCGTCAACATACGGCCTAAATTTTGACTAATATAGGCCAGAATCAGAATACATGGTTTCTAATCTGAGCTGAACAGAAACTTCAAGATGCCTATTCTAGAAATATGGAGATGCCATGTCTTTTAAGTTTTATCTGATTCCATGACCCTGGTAAAACACTCCGTCAGCTAACATTCAGAGCTTTTAGAATTAGCTGATTGCCAGCTAAGTAAGATTGTAAGATACATAACCAAAATACAAACTTGATCTCACTTTGCAGATGCACCATTTTTTTTAACAGAACAAAAGCTCGCTGCTGTTTTGTTAATCCCTGACTAAAATATCTCAGGAACTATATTAATGCCTACACCTATAACACGAACCAACCTGAACACACTAATACATTTTTACCCTATCTCATTTCCACTTCCAACAATTTAGCATGGAACCAGAACGAAAAAGAAGTGGACCGACACAGAGAACGTTGACACCGAATACATATACATGTCAAGTACATGAAGGTCCATTTTCATTCTTTACATGTATATATACACACAAACACATATATACTCATCACATGGGGTGCTTCCTTCCTTAGCTCTTTGATATGATAATGATTATTAATCGTCAATCTTCACGATGGAGATTTTTATAAACGCGTCTAAACCGTGCGATCAAGTGGGTCTCGATCTTAACATGGACGCCTAAGCTTGCCTTAATTTTGCCCCCCTAAAGTATAGACAATATTCTCAAATATGATGTTCATGTGACCGACAGCTGAGTTGTGTATGTCTCTAACTTCATGAATGTGATGAGAAATAAATCCCTAGATATTGTCCCTCTCCTTATTATCATACTATCTATAAAACACCTTCTTCTATCAGTAACCATCAACCATTTCTAACAACAGCTACTATTCCAATTTGGAAAGAAATATAGAAAGACTTGCCGGAATCTAACATACATTAACGGTCGAAGAGAAATATCAAATTCTAAATCAATCAGAAAAGGTTGCTCAAGATCATAGAAGGATCGTTGAAAAATGGAAATCGCAGTGAAATATGAGAATGAACTTGTTAACCTTGAAGCCACAGAGCTAAGGTTAGGCTTACCTGGAATTGATCAGCCTGATGAGAAACTAAAGTTGTCTTCCAGAACCAACAACAAAAGAACTGTGGCCGAGAGAGACGAAGAAGAAGAATGTGGATCCAAAAGCAACTGTTCAGATGTTTCTGATGCTAGGGATAGCGACCGGTTAGTCGCGCCACCTGCCAAGTAAGTCATCCAAATTTATTCAGGGTTTAATCAAATTTAATCACTATAACTATATATTTAAATGGTTTTGATATACTTTGTTGGTTAACATGATATCATCAATCATTGATTAACGGGTCTGGACATGATCATTGCAGGCAACAGGTAGTTGGATGGCCACCAGTTAGATCTTACAGGAAAAACTATCTGCAACCGAAGAAGAACATCGAAGGAGAGAATTCAGGAATTTATGTGAAAGTTAGTATGGATGGAGCTCCTTACCTTAGAAAGATTGATCTTAAAGTTTATGAGGGATATCAAGAACTTCTCAAGGCATTGGAGAATATGTTCAAATTCAATATGGGTCATTATTTTGAGAGTCAAGGCTACAATGGTTCGGAATTTGTACCCACTTACGAAGACAAAGATGGTGACTGGATGCTGGTTGGAGATGTCCCATGGGGGTAAGTTCTCATTCTTCAGAATTCTCTCTATACCCTGATCTCTCTTTTCATATACCTATCACTTATCTGACATGAGTCATCTTTGTTCTTACAGAATGTTCATCTCATCGTGCAAAAAGTTGAGAATCATGAGAGGATCAGAAGCTAGAGGTTTGGGTTCCCGTGCGTAGAACGGAAGTAATAATCAAGATGCTAACTAATCAAGAATCTCAGTACATCAAACGGAGATTTGTAGAGACAAAGGAATTGCGTCTTACGTGCATGAGCAGAAAAACATTTCTCATGCAGCTGCTTGGGTTCTCCTAGAAGAAACAGAGCAAGAGCTGAATCCCTCTTTCCCATATCACCTGTTAAAGGTGGCTTCAATAGCTCTTAACAGCTGGACAAAAGGAGGAAAAGAAATCGTCCAATCACACATCTTGATCTAGTTTACGTTTCATTCTACATATATTGTCATTAGAACCAAGATCCATGGCAGCAGGCTTAAGATAAGCGAGCCTTTGTGATGTACTTAATTATTTTCGTGCAATATTATCCCTATCAAACAGAAACTACATAAATAGAGATAGAGATAAAGAATATTCTCCTGATCCCATCAGAATTGTACATATGATGATATAAACAATATATCCAAATATTTGTCCACATTTTGCGCATATGTTCATGGATTAGAACATTATATTCTTCTGTTACTCTTGCTAATGCATGACATGCATTCCAAAGCGGGTGCATTTGATTAACACTTTACCACACAGAAGATATCTAAGGAAAACCTGTAACTACTATTCTTCAATGGTCGGAAAATTATTACCTGTGTGATCATCTGATATCAGATAAGATGGGCAATGTAAATCAAAATAAAATTAATAAATGTGGTATCACCTTCATGGGCAGCACATGTGTATGTCATAATTATCTGCTGTAAGGCAGACACTGGTTGATGGGGCAATTTATTTTAGATCCAAGTTGAGCCACACTAGGATCAGACTTATTCCTTCAGTTTGGGCCATACTTACCACATGAACATATCCCTTAAAAGTTGATGCAACCTGGTGGGATATCCACTGGCTCAGTATTTTACCATATCCTGCAGTAAAACTAGAACAAATCATCATGTAGACAAATTATTGTTTTTACTTTTATACATTAACGCATGAGAAACTGAAAATAGGGATCAGATTCAAAGAATCATAGTAGACTGAAAAGGCAAATGCAACCCAGTAACCCACTCTCTCTATGAAATTTCTATATATGTTTGCGATCTCGATATGCTACATGTCAAGCAAAGAAACGGTAGTGGAAAGCCGCACCCATTGCTGATTCTGTATACTTATTCGGTTATTCCACTGCTAGTGATGATGTAAATCTGCGCAGGTGTCAGGTATCAACATTAGAAACGATTAATATTAGTGAGTAAAGAGGCGATATTAGTCTTGTACAGGATAGGTTATCACTAACTAATGGGTGAAGAGGGACACAATTGTGAACTAAACATGAACAAGATATTTGTAAAACGATTTTTAACTGTTAAACTCAACGGAAAGTAAGTTCCAAAGGTAAAACTGCATAAAAAGCCTTACTAGGAGACTTTTGACTGTCCATGTAGTAAACTAGTGAAGGTTTGTCCAGGTTCCTGTTATTAAAAGAAAGAACATCCTCACATGTTATGTGTATGATGTACAGTTACATATTTCTGCAGTTGGTTCATGTACCTCTTTTGTAGTTAAAAGTCTTTGCTCCATCATGCAATGTCTAAGACTGCAATTAACCCCAGTTCATATAAAGTAGCAAAGAACAGATGTTAGACATAATGCATTTTCAGATTTACAAGTACCACGATTCTTGAAATTTTTAGCTACGCGGGATGGACTTGTACTTCATCTATTGTTGTTCTCCTATCTTTAATATGTTCAATCATGTTTTGGTTTGCTATAACACATACATTAACTATATAAACGGAAACGACCATCATGACGTAAACTATATTCTTATATATATCATTTAATCACTAACAATAAATGCTTTTAAAGAACCGGCCACCTAACTTTTAAAAACTTATAAGAGTAACTTTCTTACATAAACAATATGGGAACGGAATCAAACAACTATCACGTCTGCTTATTGTCCCAAAGTTTCACTTGACCAGACAGTTGACAAATGGTTTTTAGAACTAGGCTATGGATTTGCAGAAACAGAATTAATGGTTTGAAGCATAGGAATCTATCCCCTTTGCATAATGGTGTATTTTAATAGGTTCATAAAAGCTACAACCATTGATTGTACCACATGGAAGAAGGTTATTCTCCTCTGCTCACAATTGGCTCTGTGGAACAGTATCTTACCTTAATCTTGCTAGTTTTATCAAGATATAGAGATTTGAAAACTATTAAAATAAAATAAGACATGCCATACCGGAAAATAAATCTCCGGGTGAGTGTTTTTTTGTTAGACAATCACTATAATGGCTGAACTTCTTCTTGCTAACTTGCAAAAAATTGAAACTTCATAGTTCTCCAGTCTATTTTTGCTACCAGCCTAACAGATACAAACTTGTTACATACAATTAAATCTATCTAAATGGTAGTAGGTTTTTAAGCACTACGTAAATATGCAATTCAATAACAGCTGTCAGAAAATATGGTTCAAAAAGCCAGCATTACAGGATGGCCGTCTTGACACAAAAAAGCTAGCATTACAAGAGGTCCATCTTGATACTAAGCAATTTAAGTGGTTCAACATTGCATTGACGAGGTATACTGCAGTTCATTATTGTTAGAGCTTAGAACAACAAGTACAAGGCGGGCTCATTGAAACAGTTCTAGGAGTCCAAAGTATCACTAAGTATATGCTGTGTGACATATGCACCACTGTTTTATAGTTTTACAAAATGACCTCTCATATTTATTTAGATGT
The DNA here is from genome assembly GCF_003573695.1 of Papaver somniferum. NCBI lineage: Eukaryota > Viridiplantae > Streptophyta > Magnoliopsida > Ranunculales > Papaveraceae > Papaver > Papaver somniferum. The sequence goes on along the minus strand of NC_039359.1, from coordinate 29,205,811 downwards.
TCTACGGCTTATCCCACTGAGTATTATGGATAGACCAGAAGAAACACAGAGACACTAAGTTGCTCTGCAGTCTCTTTAATTGAAGAATAGATGCCCATGTGAACAATGAATTTTCAATTACAGCATCCTATAGTAGACTCGGAGATGCTTCATAAGAAAAGATAAACTGTTCAAAAGGTTTTCTAAAAGGTAAAACCCCATAATAAACATCTATACCAATTCGTTCAATAAAATTTCTGACTACAAATACTGAGACTTCTCAAACCCTGCAGTATATGCCAAACTGTTTTCAAAATCAACTACCAAGTTAACAGTTCCACATTGAAGATTATTGAGTGATCAGCTAAATAGAAATTAACAGTATCAAAGGAACATGAACATTGTTAAAACATAAATAATCTTATTATATAAGTTTTGGTGGACCTGCGTGAAGAAGGCAGTTTTGCCGCTTGACATAATTAAGTAGAACACCTGTTGACAGTAAGATGTACAAAATCATCTCTGCTGGAACCACTTGATAACTTGAGTCCCACATATGACTACTAGAAGACCAGTTATTAAGACTAAAAATGTTTTGGTTTCTTGACCACCTACAAAAACAGATAAAATTATATCAAACATGGCAATTTACACTAAGTGGGATGGAAGGAAACTATTTACCTGACATAGAAAATTCAACTCACCCAGCCTATGTACTGAAATGGAAATCCTTACAACTGTTTAAGTGGGCCTACATATGGATGGTTTTGTTTCAGAGTTCATGAAAGGTAAATGATGCAATAGATGATACAAACAAATAACGGGAATTCTGAGATCCATCGGAATTTTCTGATCTCCATTGTATAATCTCCCGACAGCGTCACATCTTCTCAATCTAAATGAAATGATGAATGATTATAAAACTAAATGTGACAAATTCATGAACCTCAAGCTGCAACTATATCCAATTAGAACCTCTGTTCTTTCTACCTCTTGCGAAATGATCCCACCTTCCAGCAGAAGCATAAAGGTTTGACAGAATAACATAATTACTAGTATAATCTGGTTTAATCTCAAATAACCATGTGGCTGCAATTTCAGCCAACTCCGTATTATTGTAAATAATACAAGCTGCAGGCAAAGAACTCCAGACTCTGAGTGTTTCTACATTGATATATCTACGATTTCTCAACACACCGGCACGTCATTAAGATCAATCTTACAAGCACAATTCCTTTCAGTCATTCGTTTAAGAAACCTATTTCCCCATTCACAAGACCTCCATGGTTACGGTCAAGACCGCAAGAAAAGTTACTCGAACAGGTTTAATATTTTCTTCCAGAATTTTGCCAAAAATGAGGACTTGCATAATTTGCCGTTTCATGATTTGCAAAAGCTGAGATCGTAGTGCTATAACAGGACAAGTTTTTCCTATTAGATTTCTGCAATAGTTGAAAAACCGTTTTCAACACTTCTACACTTTGCAAACATGTGTAGTATGTAACGAACTACTGACTAATCGTCAAGTGTTTCTGTCCCACATATCCATAAGAGAATTTCTTCTACTCTGGGTAAGATTCTTAATTGTGAGCAAGCTAAGATAATACCCCAAATAAGGATCTCAGTTGCCTAAACTCTCAGCTCTTTGAACTGTTCGCGAAGTACTAAGGCTTGATGAGGTTGTCCACTCTTCCCATCATTATAATAATTTTGGTTGAGGAATTCTGTCAAACATTTGTTTGGCATAATAATATACGGAGAATATATTTGAAAGAAGAAGATTGGATGGATCAAAAGATTAGCATGGAGACGGTTTAGTACGAGGCTCTGACAGCTCTCGAGAAGTTTTACTGTGACATAATGACTCGTCTGGTACCAAAAATGAAAATGGCTCCTTTATAGCCTTCGGATGATGCCTCTAATCTCCCAAAGCAATCACCATTCATAAAGGATATGGGTTTGGCGAAAAGGGGAGATATCGAGTCTAACATTGCATATCAAATGCAATGCGGTATGCTGCGCCTTGGCGGTGATCAAAGGACCCAACTATTTATCTAGCTTTTATCTCCACTTGATGAACCACTTGCTTTCCTAGTTTTTGAAAAAGCTTCCATTTTGTTACCTCCCTGCATACGTAAGCTGCTCAGCAGTCACCCCATACTTGATGAACCCACAGATCTGAATTCAAACCTAGCTTGTACCGAAAATTTGCTGGTCTTCTTTTGAGGAAGTCCCTGATAAGTAAAAACTCGATTCAAGCGAGGGCAGCTATATTAACATGATAAAATGGTACACATGTAAATTTCTTTAGCGATTCTTCATCAATCAATTTTTTTCTTAAAAAAAAAGTTTTTCCTTGTGTGTAATTTTTCATAAATTATCTGTATAACAGAGGTAGAGATGTTTTTAAGTAGTCACTAGTGCACAACTGCATACTATGATCCAGACAGTGAGCTGAAACTATTTAACTCTCTATACATGTATGAATTCCATACAACTCTCCTAAGCAAAATTAAGGAGCAACCCAAGGTAGACACCCCAATCGTCAGAAAATGAATTGATAATTTCTCCAGGGCACGTAGGGGGTATATTTTGGGTTCTGTTTCACATACAACCTACCTGCAGAGCTGGTCTATCATTCATCCCTGCACCCTAACCACAAAAAGACGATAGGGTGTTGGGAGGCCACATGTGAGGTTGAAACCATATCATACATCCATCTCTTTAACCGACTTTCTCAACTAGAAGCAGGCACATCGCCTTCATTTTTGGGATGGCCCGGATGGGTCACTTCTGAGCTGGTAGGACTAGGATCTTGTATGTCACCGAGGTCATTCTTCTCGGTTCGAGGTATGGATTTGGAGTTAGAAATAACCATCACAGAATTACTCTGCACCAAAGTAACTTCTTGTTGATTTGTTTGGTCAGCTTTGTGAGTTATATCTGTTTCAGCTAGATATGATATACCTAACTTCTGTCCATGAGTTAGTCCAGGGCAGAGACCCTGCGGAAACAAAAGAAAACATTCAAGGCATATAATAAAGCGCCAGTACATAGAAATGCTGCATAGAACACCCTACTGGCATACCTTAATCAACCCCGATCTGGAACCAGATCCATGGAATGTGTGGTCAGAAGAAAAACTAGTTGAACCCCAACTAAAGTGGAGCTTTGACCCATTACTTTCTTGAGAAGCATCATCTGAGGCATTGAAAGGTGATTTACGCCTTGCATCATAAGCTCTGCAGAATGCACCTAAATAAGAACACTGTTCATTTACCAGGGAAATTTCTGGCGTCGCAGGCAATAAGTGGCCTTCTGTGCTAAAAATGTACCTGCAGGAAGCGAAGACTAATATCAAACAAGAAAACCATGATGGACTTTTTCTCTGAGTTACTACTTATTACTTGATGAAATCAATCTAGTGAAACTTTGTCAATTGTTGAAAACTAGTGTGTTCAGCAGGAAAACCACAAACTCGAATTATGGAATTCAAACAGTCCACTCCACACCAACAATTGAACTAACACCACCGAAATGACTTCTTTCGGTGGGTTTCCACTTAAAAAGAAGTCCTTCTGTTCACCGCTTTTGACAGGAGGACTTAAACTGCTACAAGTGACTGACCCATGACCTCATGTGAGAAAACACCAAATAAATTAGTCTAGAGTCTAGACTCCATTGGATACATTTGCACTTACTTGTATGGCCCATTCTCGACAAGGTTGTCGGGTCCCGCAGCTAAGTCAAAAAGAAGCCACAAATATTTTACCTGTAAGGAGATTCATGATGCACGTAAATAAGAAACAGAAGCAAACATAATGAAACAGGAAAAAAATCTAAATATAAAGAAAAATGTAAGTATAATGCAAGGAGGACTGGTAGGCTCTTCAGCATTCCAGCATACTCATAAAAGGTAGTTACTCGGCACTGATGGTTCCTTAGTCACCAAATTGAGCAAACATGATCACTTAATTTACAGATATAGTTTGATTGTTAAACAGCCTTTGGTCTTGGATAGTCCCAAACAACTAAATCATCTAGGACCATTTTGCCTTATCTACACCATTGCCAGATGGTTGTACTACCAAGAGCTGGGTCAAGCGAGCATCGCCATATTGCCAAAATTAAAGTCAGTTATATTTAAGTGATTTTACAAATCCATCTGACTCATGGTATTCTTTTTCTGGCACAGTCCACCACTATTAACCAACCAATGTTACAAAATAAAGATCAGATGTTAAGATTTATATAGGCAAAACAACATTTGTCTTTGGGGCAGCAAATTAGTCAGGCAGGGTGGCCCCAGGGGGTGCTGTGAATGTGCAACCCAATTCCATAAAAAACAACAACTTCGCTGATACAAGAAACTAAAAAACACATTTTTAACTGCTAGTCATGGTCCTTACTGTTTCTGCGAGAAAGAAGCTTTCCATGTGGTCCTCTTGTACGTGGGACTCCACGTCTGATATATGGCAATACCCACACGCACACTTCGCTCCATATTGAAGGCTGGCAACCATATCCCGCCCAGCATCAAGATACCTACAATGAACAGCCAGATAAGCAGCAAAGTTAAGGATTTTCCCCTTTATTTTCTTAGGCCTTTTATTCATAACCAGATAGCTACTATGAAATTTACATGGTTGGCTTCTGTTCATTTTTCACTTTATTTTCTTAAGCCTTTATTCATAACCAGACAGCTACCATGAAATTTACATTTTTTTTTTTGAAGCAAAAATTTACATGGTTGGTTTCTATAGTTCTATTCAATATGGAAATAAACTTTATTTTGATGGCCAAACGATTCAGAATTCGACCACCCAAAATGCACAAACTTTTGCAACCCTCTGGTACACAATAGGCTTTTCACCTTCTCCTGAAGGAATGGAAATACACTAAATCTGCAAGACCTAGATAAAAGAAAGTGCAACCCCTATAAATTCTACAGATTTTTGTGTATTTTAGTAGCAAGATTTCTATAATGATGTTCCTTATTTCAAGAAACTTCTAACTAAATCATTTGTTAGAAAAACCTTCTAAACCTTCAAAGAACCACCAAACTTCGGAGTAAAACTAACAGTAAATCAAAATGAGACCTGACCTTGGATCTCTGGTCGCTTTGTACAGCCAATATGTGCTTTCGATTAACTCTGGACGAAGGGGATAACTCTTTTGACCATACTGTGCAATTCAAAGACTACAAGTCATATAGCAAAGAGAAATCCACACATAATACTATAGCGGAGTATTCTTTCATAAGTCTCTAGTTGCCTACAAAAGAAGAAACAGTAATTTACATGAATCGCAAAAGTTGAATTCTTGAGTGTTAAATGAACACACCTGGACAGTGAATGTAGCAAGATTAAATCCTTCTGGAGTGAAGCCGTATTTTTTCCAGACACTAAAAAAAGCAGCGTGCGTTCTAATCGCAGGGTCAATATCGCCAGCCAAAACCTTGCGAAGAAGAATATATTAAACTTCCCACGAATTAACTCCTCCAGGGATTAAAAGCCTCCAGGGATTATAAGAAATAATAAAGTACCTGAAGTCCTGGCCAGAATGCTTGCAGACTATTAAACAGTGGCCAGACAAGTTGAGCGGAGTTCATATTCACCTCTACGTACCTACAGATGTTTTAAAAGTACAATTTTCAAATGCATCAAGGTAACCTAACAAATGCTGGAATCATAAAGCCACAGGCAGATAACCGAATCTTACCAAGGATCGTTGTAGAGATAGTGCATTGCTGCCCTATAAGCTTCTTGGAACATAAATAGATATTCCTCATTTCCAAATAATATGTAGGCCTGAAGAACAAGATGCCAACAAAAGATACCCTGGTTATGAAAAAATCCTATAATACGTGCCTGTCTCAACTGACAACCATGTAGCCTTTATCTAAAAGCTGAAAGACAAACAGTAATTGGAATCTAAACCAGGAGAATTTACTTTCTACAATTTGATTCCCTAATAAATCCAGCTAGTGGAGATTTTGTCCAATATTGAGATAACTAGAACTTGCCTTCAGAAGATACTCGTAAAAGGAGTCGATACTTGTTCCTATTCCAGCGTCCTGCAAAGCAATTAAACATGGGAATATAACAAGATATAAATTTGTCATGTCAATAAGAGACTAACAAGTAAAAGGACAATCACATGAATTAACTCGTGAAAGAAAAAGAGAACTTAATGATGTCACAAATAAACTGAATATGACCATAATGTAACCAAGTCATTACATGAATCAAGAATAATTACCTTAAGTACAAGTATGACTTTTCTGATGGTACTTAAGCTACAATAGCTAATGGATTTTGCACTAAAAGTTGAATGTTACTAAATTAAACTGATCGATGGTCCATACTTAGCACAGTTGTTGAAACTTTAGAGTACAGTGCATCTTAAGCGACAGATATCATTCATCTAAGGAACAACGTCTTGTTAACAAAAACTGGAATTTCATTTTTGCTTCAATTTAAAATGTTCAAATATAATGGAAACATAAGAGCAAATAAAATCTTTACTTTTGTCTCGGTCAAAGTTGTAGGCACTGGACGGTGCCGATTCCTCATAGATATTATAACTATTCATGTCAAAAATAAAACAGGGTTGCAATTATTTGTTCTCGACCTACGAAAGACAAAGAGCCCCTCTGTCCAGCTCACAGAAAATACATTAGACAATCTTCAACATAAGAAACAATGGAGATAACAGGAGTTACCTTCTGTGTCCATTCACCTGTGAAAACGTTAATATGAGCGCCAACAAGGTCAAGTTTTGATCGGCGCGACCATAATCCCCGCACCGCATTCTTCGTAACTTGCTCATAAACTGCAGACAATCAAAACAAAATCGTACACGACTGTTACAGGAATCAGGCATAAAAGAGTAAAAAAACAAATAATCACAAGAAACAGAATTTAAACTTGCCATTTAATAAGACATACCATGATTGCTATAAAAACTTAACAAGAATCAACTCAAGTTACCCAACAACAGGTCGCAATTACCTGGATTGTTTGTCAAGCGACTTAGCACCCCAAATTCTAAAGTCAAAGTACCTCCACCAGCTGTTGAAGTTATCTACATACAAAAAACTGAGATGATTTAGGTTCATTGAGAAGTCATGATGATGACTATTTGGTTTTTCATACAATCCAGATGACTTCCACTAAAATCAATGAGTATAATTAGGTTCTCAACTAAATGCAGATCAGTATGTTCTATAGGCCAAATCCGTGGAAGGTCCCCTAAGGCTAATGAAACATCTAATATTTATGAGGGTCAAAAGAAACATAGAGACCTTGCCTTGCTTTCATCATCATCAACCCCATGCAATAAATTGACAGATCCAAATGGGATTCCTGCAATAAAACATATGTTACCAATAAAATTACATTTAGTCTACCATACTACAGTTACAAGAACAATCTGATGAGACGTAATGTTGTAGAAAACATTGGCAAGATACACAATGTTAATTAACAAGATCCACATTATCGAAACCACAAAGTCAGGTAACCCAAGAGTATTCATTTTAAGTACAGCTATAAAAACTATAAAGAGCCATATTCAACATGGTACACGGCAAAAAATGATAAGATTAACTAAATTTCCAGGCAAATCACTCAGTTCCCACAGAGGAAAAACAAGTTCTACCTGTAGGAGTGTCAAATGCTGGTAACAATCTTTGAGCTAGATCTTCAGATAAGTGGAGTAACTCGTCGTTGTACGATGGAACTCTCATTCCCTAAAATAGAAGTTGACCAAAGAGTTCATGAGATTTTTAACACTAAAGCCAGAAAGAAAGTTGAAGCAGCAAATCATTGTCACATTTGCAAAAACACAAACTGACTAACTACGTGAAGTTATGAGCTCATATGTTAGGTACCTCAAAGTTCAAATACAAATATAGAGCATACCGTAGCATAATCACTAGCAATAAGATGTGCGGAAAGCAAGCCTCCAAGTATCCTGATTGTTGTCTCAAACAATGATACAGTTTTATTCTGCAAATGGCCCAAACAAAATAAAATAGAATTCTTTTAGAATGACTTGTAACACATATTTTCAATGAATCTTTTTCAATTAAGCAAATCATAATACGAAAAGAGATTAGTCAACACTAGCAAACCAAACAAGAAAAGAGCATAATGAACTACAGAGCTGGTCTCTATACTTGACATTTACACCAAAAATAGGATTAATCATTAACCAATAAAAAAGCATCACATCTAGATATCGCAATGACATTTGCTCAGGATGGTAAATAGTTATACGTGCTATGACCTCATCAGTCTCAGTATCTCAGTAACTTTTCTTTGATGCACATTCATTCTGTTAAACTGTGCGGTGTGTATTCTGAAAAGGATGCTACTTCACCTCACACTATACACAAGTTTCATATTTTTCACCACAACCATATAGAAGATACGTAATAATGTAACAGGGCTTAAAGTGTCATGCATCATCATAAACATTAAACAGACAACCAAATCGCTTGTGAGAACAAAATAAAGGTTTATAACTTGAATAGGGTGTGTAGTTGAGATAACCGGATGATCACGACGATGACTACTTACAATATCAAAGCGAAGGTTTTTACCAATCCATTCAACAGAAGCAGAAAATCGCTCCCGGTCACCAAGTAATGCTAATGTATCCAGAGAATCAATCTGCCGAATTAGCAAAACCATAAATTATACTCTGCTAAGCCAGACCTTAAAAGAGAGCGCACTAGAGAAACAAGTGAGGATCAATCATCTTACGAGAGTTAAAGCATAACCACCAAGTGAATCTTCTCCTTTGCATGTTAGTGGTCTTAATTCGTCCAGTGGAAAAGCGTGGTCCATGTATCCGTTAAACGCATGATAGAACATTCCCCGCACCTATAAACAAGAGTATCTACACCTTAGTTCACCCCAAAACCTTAAGCCAGAGTTCATTGTAGAAGCAATGAAGTTTGGTTTCAGCCCATTATTCCATAAAGGAACATACAAGAGTTAATTGTACTAGGAAGTAGAAGCAATGAAGTTTGGTTTCAGCCAATTATTCCATAAAGGAACATACAATTCAAAGTCATCAACATGTTTTAGGCACAACACAAGAACTAAAAACAGAAATTATTAAATAATGCACAAAGTACATAAGAGAAAATTGTGAAAAAGCAACCTCATTTTATTAGTTGCCAAAATGAAAGAACTATAACCTAATGCCCCTACTGTGACTTTACAACATATTTTCAAGCCTTGCACCTCATAGTCAGTCTACTCTATCCTTTACTGTCGATACACCCATCAAAAAGATCGGGTTTTTGATAGTTTTTGAAAATTTTCACACAACAATTGTAAAATAAAAGTAGATTACAAAACCCTAGAAATTTAAGATAAATATATTTGGGAAATTAATACTCCAATTAATAAAGAAATTGTACCTCGTCCCTAAGTTGTTTAGCCTCATCCCGATCAACACCTACAGCAAGAGATTTATGGATAAAAAATGAGAGAACTATAAGGATAAAATGGAAGGTGAGGAGATTTGGGGGTGAGGGTTTCATTGAAGCCGCCGTATGGTTGCAAATCTGAGCCCGGTGCCCTTTTTTTTCTATTCAATTTTTCCCGTTAATCTGAGATTATTTAAAAATTTGTTAAAAAAAGGGGGAGTGTCACATGATAATGATCCGATCTAGATGAGGGAGGGAGGGATTGAGTGGGTGGAGGAGGGATATAACTTTGGCACCATTAACCTGGTTAGGGCAGGCGACTAAATTTTGTTGGTGCATGCAAGAGTTATTAGAGGATCTTTTCTTATGTTCTACAGCGAGAAAGAAATGTTGGTAAAGATTGGTAAAGAAATGTTGGTAAAGATTGGCCGTCTGAGTTGACTGAAGTCAAGATACTCAAAATTCGCAAATCACTCATCTATCTTGTTCTTGGGGAATAACAACGTGTTCTTGAACCTTACGTTCATCATCAAGTGGGTGAAATTAATTCAGATAGTGTTATAAACCTTGTAAGAAAAATATTTAAGTTCGATTTCCTGAGATTTTGTCTACCAAAGCTTGTCTTCTCACCGATCTCTCCCCACCTTTCTCAGAGTTCCTTTTTAGGTTATAATGTGACCAATGATTGATCAACAACAATCACCCAATGAACAGCGGCCGCCACAACCATCAGAGACATCATCACCCCTACCACCCATGCATCCCACGCCTAAAAAGCAACACAGATTCCCATTTTCTTCTCTTCTCACGAGAGAAGGTAATCATCATCCTTCTATTACCTACAAATCTCCTTTTTCCCCCATAAAAAATTACACCGCATCCTCGAACTCGTCGTCATATTCTTCTACAACATCTATTTTACTCCCCTCCACAACATCTTTACAAAAAGAACATAATCATCAGCACCTTCAAGAACAGAATCTCCATAAAGGGAAAGATTCATTTTACAGTATCAGCAACAGAACCTAAACCCATCATCCTCAATTTTTCACCATCCACATCATCTTCAACATAAAGATATTGTCCTTTTTAAACTCACAAAAAGGATGAAAGATCTCATGCAAGCTCACAAAGCCACTGTCTTGCAGTTATGGTGCTTTCTGCGAAGTTTAGCAAGTCAGGACTTTACCATGCTCTAAAGAAACACTGGCACCACCATCATGCAAGTTGAAACAATACCTAACTCGGAAGCGTTCAAAATGATCATGTTTCATGAAAGTGACAAGAATGCCATCCTTGCTCATGAACCATGGATTATCTCTAACCAGGTGGTATTATTTGAAGAGTACGGTAATTTTATGACTAATCCTAATAATTGTTTTCTTGTAGCAGTATTCTGGTTACAGGTTTTATATTTACCAATGTTTCTGGTGGACAAACTATCCATCGAGCAACTTTTGAGAAACGCTGGCACTGTTCTAGATGTAAACCTAATTTCAAACCTACCAAGAGCTAAACTGAAGATGAACTTGAAGAAACCCTTCTTACCAGGTGTTCTACTGGATGTTCAAGGACCAAGTAAGATACAATATGCTTATGAATATTTGCCTATGATATGCTACAGATGCGGATGCATTGGTCATATAGAAAATGAGTGCACCAAGTTCTTAAGAACTGACCATGCTCTCCAAGATGATCAGTTCCCGGACTTTCCCTACCATTGCCTCAACGGCACAATGAAAGCTCAACAACCTCTACCCCAAAACCCTAACACTCACATATCATCTTCATCTAACCAACCAACTAGAGCTTCGTCCTCAACCCAACAATCATGCTCAACAAACCAGGGAGAACCACAGATCTTACCTTAAGCCCAACCACTACCTTCACCACCACCACCACCTCAACCTCAACCACTACCTTCACCACCACTATAACCACCACCGATTCAACAAAACCTCCCAAGAGACAGTAGTAAAACCGATCCCAATTCACCTATCCAATGAGATGGATTTAGCAAGGACTCAATTGGACCCCAGTTCCACCAAATCCGGCTGCAAAGGGAACTGCGTCTCCGACTTCCAAAAAAGAAGAACATACTGACAAAGGCAAAGCTGCAGAAACTCGAGTACCCGAACCTTCTATCCATGCAACACAATCATAGGAACCTGCAAGCCGAAAGAATGTTGCTACTGACATACTGATCACCAAAGCCCATGAAGGAAAAATGGCCCGGCAACCACCAACCCAGATCCATTTCGGAGGTCCGGTCAAATATGGGATACATGTGTATGACACAACTGTACCTGGTACAGGAAGGATAGGGCAGGAAACTTCTGGCACGACACAAGACCATATTATCACCCGAATCTGAATTTCCACTTCATGAACATGGGCCCACAACCTAACCCACCAATTGGGCCGACACAAACCTCAGTCAATACCTCTCACCAATTTCTTTATTGTTAACTATGCTCAATTACTGACAAACTTTCTGCAGAAAGATGGGGCCCTAGTTAATATCCAAGTATCAAAGGTAAATGGATTTCCACGTGTGAAAGTGACTACTAGCCATTCCGAAAGGCCAACTACTGCACCTACACCGACACCAACTGATCAATCAACAACAGCGGGACAATCTCATGCTCCAACTGAACCTGTACCTAAAGTGGGACCTGCACTGATACAACCACTCAGGACATATAAAAGGAAAGTCCCGAGAGAATGAAATACCTACCCAGTTCATTGGACCCATTTCTTTGGTTAATACTTAATATTCATTTTGTTCCGATATTAGAAATTTAAGACCCCTCCCCCCCACCCCCGTGCATCTTCTAATCTCTCCACTCCTAACTTTGCAGCACCAACACCACCCCCAAAAATACATAAATTCAAGTCCCTCTCAGACCTCCTGAATGAATCACTCAGGCCTCCACCACCACAGTTTGAAGTACCTACTCAGAGGATCAGAAAACCAAGATCCATCATGTACATTAGCAGAGCTACACAACAAAACACCAAATCAACAACCGTACCAATGGCTGATGTTGTTGAAGATACTATACATCCATCCACAACAAGTTCAACTCCTACCCCAATATGGCATTTATATCTTGATGATGAAACTGAAATCATTGCTAACATTACACCTTTGCGAGTTGTTGGTCCTGACCAACACTCGCCATCAGTATGAATTACTTAGCATGGAATTGTCAAGGGGGTCACAACATCTTGACAATTCAAAAATTGCATGAGTACGTACGTAATTTTAGTCCTAGTCTCATATTTCTGTCAGAAACTTTATTATCTGCATCACATATCTCCTTTTTGCAATCTTTGTTAGGATATCATAAGAGTTTCACTGTTTCTTGTAATGGCCGTAAAGGTGAATTATGTTTGCTATGGAAATCCAACCTTACTGTGACGGTTCTAGTAGATAATCAAAGTTTAGTTCATGGTTACATTGTTCTGATAGCCTCATCGCAACCTTGGATGTTCACTAGTATTTACGGCCCACCGCAACCACAAGCAAGATGGGATTTCTGGAAAGCCTTCAACTCCATCATTCCTCAACATAATATTCCCTGATTACTCATGGGAGATTTCAATGAGGTACTGAACCAAATGGAGAAAAAAGGAGGGAGACCCGTAGGTAACAACCATGCAAACTTACTCAAGGAAGTTGTCGATACAAATGGCCTAATTGAATTGGGGTTTCAAGGAGATCCATATACTTGGACAAACAACCAACTGCGAGAAAATAAATGGAAATTCTAGATTGTGGACTCAGGAATAAATCATGGCTTGGCCTACACACACAAATGACAATTCAACACCTTCCCAGAATTGCGTCGGACCATGCACTTTTATTGCTGCGACAATGATTCTTCAGGCAACCATACTCAAAGAATTTCAAGATATAACATCTTTGGCTCTTACATCCACAAATGAAGGATGTGGTGCTCGAAGCATGGAACCGTTCATACTCAGCCTCCCCAACAATTAATCTTCTCAAAAAAATGCAAGACACGGCAAATGCACTTCAAGGATGGAGCAAAGCTACATTTTGGCATCTACCTACACTCATTAAAGACTCAGAACAGGCAATCCAGCAGGCCCAATCCAAGTGTGCTACCTCAACAGGCCCAGAACTACATTACTGGATGCAACACGAACAATACCTCAGACACACACATGCTATGCTATCCAACTGCTACGAGCTATATTGGAAGCAAAGGTCAAGAATTCAATAGCTTCAAGAGGGTGATCTAAATAATACATTCTTTCATACCAAGGCAACAATCCATCAACGCATAAAACCATATTTCGCAGCTACAGTATGAGCAAGGAGTGTGGATAACAGATCCAGTAGCAATAAAAATAATGATACTAGCATTCTACACCAAAAAATATGTAGCACCAGCAACAAACATTGACCTCTCCTTGTTTAATTGTATCTCTAACAGGTTATCCCACACATAATGCCAAATTCTAATTCAACCTGTCACAGAAACAGAAATTGAGAGAGCAGTCAAATCAATTGGTTCAGAAAAGGCACCGGGACCAGATGGATTTACAAGTAAGTTTTACACTACTTTTTGGACTTCAATCAAAACCCAAGTCATATCCATGATTCACCACTTGTTTACCCATTCCACTCTTGAGCACCCCATAAACCACAACAACATTACCTTGATCCCTAAAAACCAAAACCCAACAAACCAAGCGATTTTAGACCCATTGAACTCTTTAGTGTGAGTTACAAGATCATTGACAAAATTCTAGTTGATATAATCCGACAGTTGTTACAATTCATGATTAGCCCCTTCCAAAGTGCATTTGTCCATAATCGAGTCGTCCATGATAATGTAGTGATAGCCGCGGAGTTATTTCATCATATAAGAGAAACCCCACAACAAAAAAATAAAAAATTGCGCTAAAATTGGACATCAAAAAGGCCTATGACAGTCTAGATTGGGGTTTTATTAATCTCACCTTAGAAAACGTGGGCTTCCCGGCAATATTTATAGATTACATCATGAAATATGTCACCTCCGTTTTTGTTAGAGCATTGCTCGGTTGAACTCGCAAGCGTTGCTATCTCAAGCATGTTTGTCAAGTTTAGTTGTCAAAACTATAAGTCTTAATTTCTAGTCTACTTATAGCTATGTCTCGGATTAGGATAGAATGTGTAGTTGAGCTTTAGACTTCACGACATTCATCGATTGAAGACGAAGAACTACTAAGGAGAGCGTGTCGAACTTCATCAACAAAAAGTATATGGAGGCTTGAACTCATCTATCACTCAGAAGTCTATTATATTATATCTCATATTGAGACAAAGTCGTATAGCTATATATACTTTACATTATACACATTTGATATTTCGAGCTGAGTTTAACTCGCTTATATCTTTCTCGAGATATGTGTTAGAAAGATTTTTGCTTTAACCACGTTCATCATTATTCTTGACGAAAGTCAAAAGATGATCATGTGAAAATCACCAGGTAACATCTTACATGATTTGTGTGAGACAGTCATTTGATGTAGACTCAGAATGTTTCATATTGATCATTCGATCACATAAAAATTGCTTATAAGCTAATAGTTTGTGTGAGACAGTTATTGTCGTCTTCTAAGAATGTTTCAATGATTGAGATGGGAGTTAAGAGCTAAAACCCATGTCTGGATACATTACGGTTTGTGTACTTAATGTACGAACTATTTTGACGAAATTCAAGACAAGAAGTTTGCATACCCGTTCGCACACTTTTTCAACTATTTAAGTCAATGTACTTAAGTTTGCATACCCGTTCGCAAACTTATTTAACTATTCAAGTACGGGAACCAAGTTTGCGTACCCGTTCGTAAACAGTTTCAACTGAGTTCGGTCCGGAGCTAAAGTTTGCGTACCGTTTGCAAACTGTCGGCTTGTGACCAAATTCTAAAAGTTAAGTTTGCGTACCCATTTGTAAATTTAAGTGGTTCAAGTTCTAAAATTGGTTAAGTATGATTTCATACTCATGAACAAATATATTTATAAAATTAAGAAATGCAATCTTTGCAAATCTTGGCTAAAATTTTCATGAACTGATTCTTTTGAATCAATCCGATTTTGCTTCAAACGTGTCTTGTATAATTCTATAAGAATATAAATAATTGAATAACTCTATGAGTAACACAATTAGATTCATTTTTATTATCAATTGATCTAGAAGTGTTAAGATGAATATGGTTAAGAGAAAAGTGTTCATATGGCTAACTACGGTTGACTGTTATTGAACCAACTTAATATACACGTTTAGGTACGGTTACCTATATCTAAATGAAGGTATATTTCATTTGTGTGTAACAAGCTAATGACCATCTAATGGTAGAAAGATATTAGCTTGGATCTTGAATCAGGTTTCATCTAACGGTGAATATTGATTGCTTTGTTCCAAAGTTATCAAAACCTGATTTGGTGACTATATAAGGGAGAACTCTAGCAACTGGAAAACCTAATCCCCACACCTCCTATGTGATACTAGTTGCGACTAGAGTCGATTCTCCTTTAACCTAGGTTTTTCCTAAAACCATTATAGGTTAACGGCTTAAAGACTTCATTGGGATTCTGAAGCCAGACCCAACTACTTTCTTTGTAGTTGTGTGTCCTGATCTTACTTGTTCTATCGTATTGAGTATTATCTTCTCTAAGATTTGCTCGAGATTTATCTCCGATAGTTAAGATATAAAAAGTAATCACAAAGTTTTTCGTCTCATTCTTTGTGATTATACAATAACTTGTTCTACTACCATATAGTTAAGTTATTGTGAGGTGATTGATATTTCTAGGCTGCTCTTCGGGAATATAAGACCAGATTATCAATTGGTTCATGTTCACCTTGATTTATCAAAAGACGGAACAAAACTTCGTAGGTATTTCTGTGGGAGACAGATTTATCTATTAAAATATAATTTTCTGTGTGAGACAGATTTTTTTATCAAGTTTTCGACTTTGGGTCGTAGCAACTCTTTGCTGTGGGTGAGATCATCTAAGGGAATCAAGTGCGTAGAGTCCTGCTGGGATTCGGAGGCGTAAGGAATGCGATTGTACCTTAATCAGTGTGAGATTGGTTAGGGCTCAACTACATTCCAGTTCGAAGTTAACTTGTAGTAGGCTTGAGTCTGTAGCGGCTTAATACAGTGTGGTGTTCAAATCTGGACTAGGTTCCGGGATTTTTATGCATTTTCGGTTTCCTCGTTAACAAAACTTCAGGTGTCTGTGTTATTTCTTTTCAATTGGTAAATCCAACATTTGGTTGTTGATTGAAGTTGATTGACACTTGAACATTGGTCTTTGGTACCGTTCAAGTTGTTTGTCATAATAATCAGGCTCGCGAATTTCTATCTATTTGATTTGCTGATTACATTGAGAAACAAAGATAGAACTCTTGGATATATTTTCTTTGATTGAGTCTGACTGTCTAGTTGATTCTCTTGGAATTGCATTGGAGTTAGTCCATACAGATTTCCTAAACGAAATATTGGGTGTGGTTGCTAGCGCCCCCCACCCCACCCACACACACACACTTTTTGAATTGGTATCAGAGCAGGCAAACACGATAAATCTAATAAGTTTGTGTTTGTTTGATCCTAAAGACTGTCCCTATGGGAAATCACTTTGGGAAACTTGTTATGTGCATCTATGGTGCATACCATAAATCCTCAAAGATTGTTTAGAGTTTATTCTTCTCAGGACTGCTGGTCTCTCAAGATAATCTCACATCATCGAAGACGTTAGAAGTCCTAGATGATGGAAAACAATCTAAAGGAAAAATTAAAGATTCCTTTAAAAAAAAGTTCATTGCAGGAAACGTGTGCATAAAAGCTCAAGGATATGGAACCTCATTATACTTATTATTAATCTTTTTGAGGAACACTATCGTGATGGATCAATTGACAAAGATATGTTTATGGCTTTTGAAAACGTTTTTAAATATCCGGAACAACTTGTCTTGATTAAGGAAATGGTTTGTACTGGTAAAAATTGTGATTATGTCATTCGTGACAAACATTCGAGTTTTAGCAACTCAGTCAAAATCGATAAAAAAAATTTTACTGGTGGTGTTGCGAGTTTCAGTTATTGGAAAAATACTTCCTTTAATCATAAGAAAAAGGAATCA
The DNA here is from genome assembly GCF_003573695.1 of Papaver somniferum. Classification (NCBI taxonomy): domain Eukaryota; kingdom Viridiplantae; phylum Streptophyta; class Magnoliopsida; order Ranunculales; family Papaveraceae; genus Papaver; species Papaver somniferum. The sequence continues at coordinate 29,188,222 of NC_039359.1, read as the reverse complement.
AAAATTTCAAATAAACCTGAGTATCATCATTAATATGATTATACTTCTGGTACATTTCACAAATATCGACCGGAGAAAGTGCATGGGGTTTCCTCTGCTCATCTAACCTCTTGTTAATAAGATTGGATTCACCCCATTTGTATATAACTTGAAGTGGGGCAAGTAACGGTTTGATTAGTTTTGTGTCTTTGTATTATGGGTTAGTTTTATTTTTGAAATTTATTTTTCCTTGAAGAAAAACTCATTTGACGAAATTGTTTTTTCCACCTGAGGTTAAATAATGTAGTTTTATACTACTTTATCTATCGCACTGTTAAATTCTCCTCAGTGTGCAAACTTTATGGTTCAAGTTTTGGAATTGGAGTCTTATTCCCCTTAATGGGTTACCGAACTTGTACGGGTCCAAGCCCACTACCGAGTTCTTTTAAGGGTTCTCGTACGCATACCATTCATCTTCATCTCTCTGTCCGAGTTCGTGAATAAGAGCATTTCTAGGGTTCACGAGGTTACTCCATTAAATCTGTTTTTTGTGGTCAATAAAGGACAAAGGTTTTTCATCATTCTCAAGGAGCATATCAAGTAAGAATTTCTCTTTCTTATTACTCTCAATTTTAGGGTTCATGGGGAAAATCAATAATGACGATAAGGATTCTAAGAAGATGTCAAAAAATCATGGTTCTTCCTCTCTTAGGAGTATGAACATACCAAGTAACCAAGATTATATTAGAATTAGATTCATCAACGATTCTAGTGTAAGATCTTTGAAAATATTTCTTCTTGTGATTTCATTCTAGAGAAGAAATTGGAATGTGGTCATGAAGAAGATTTGATTTGTTTTTGAGAAATATAATCTTGGTAACATCTTTAATGGTCTTGGTGAAGGTTTTGACTCTCTCACAAGAATCTTTTATGCTAACATCCATGATATTAATCTGGATGACTTAGAGTTCAATACTATGATAAACAGAAAAAGGATTCTTGTTGATAGAGAGTTGATTTCAAGGATTATTAAAATTCCTTTGGGTAATTTTTGCCTTCCTAGACCAAGAGGATAAAGACTATCTTATAAAAATCATATCTAATGGTCTTTGTGGCAGGAATGTTGATTGGTTTGAAGGGAAAATTCCTACACATGATCTTAATCTTGCTTTGATCATTTTCGGAAAACTTGGCATTTCTAATTTTTGTCCCTCCACAATTGAGAACTCTCGGTGGAGTCGTGATTTTGCGGAGTTAGTCTATTTCCTTGAATTGGGTGCTCAAGGTCTTGATATTTGTGGATTTATCATTTGTAAAATGATCCCGATGATGTCATCCAACAAGAATTTAGGTTTTCCTTGCTTAATTGAGCAAATATGTCGTGCACATTTCATTGCTTCCATTGGAAATTCTATTGGAACCCCCAAAATTGTTCGTTCGATTACTTTCAAACGTATGAAGACGAATGCTTGCAATAGACAAAGATGTGATTCCCTTGACGTTTCTTGTGATCCTACCACCTTGAGTCTTCTTCATCAAATTCACAAGGGTGTGCGTAAGATCAATTCCAAGGTAAAATGTGTGCATGAACAATTACATGTGATTCGTACAAAGTTTCCCGAAATCAAGGAAGAAATGGAAAAAGTTCAAGCCTCATGGATGGATTCCGATAATGAAGATGATGATTAGCTTCTCTATCTCTTATCATTTTTATTTTGTCTAAGAAACTTCTTATGAGAATTTATTCTTGCATTTTAATAAGGATAACTAGGGTTTGGAATAGCATATATTGTGATTACACATAGATATTGCCAACTATTTTCATCTTGCAATGTTTTTAGATTTAAATTCTAAGTTGGAAGATGATTTTGCAGTATTAATCTTTATTGGTTTCATCTATTGCAAAAATTGTTATGGGATATGTGTGTTTAGGTCCATTAACTATGATTGTCCCATTTATGTCAAAAGTTAAGTATATTATGTCATTATGCAAATATTGATAAAAGATAGAATGAAATTTTTTATATTCCGTAGTATTGATATTTCCCCGATCCACTTCTATGTGAAAGTACTGTATGGCTCCGTAAGTTTTCTTATGTTGAGCATTTCCGATTAAATTAATCATTGAGGTTTCTTTGTGGTTGATTTAATTGAGTTTTCTGGATACAAATTCATGTTTCATGTAATTTGTTAATGTCCAAAGAAATCCCTTTTTTCTTGTAAAAGTAAGGTCGCTCTAGTTGTTCTTTCGGGAATGACATTTTATGGGGGAGAGTTTTTAATTGAACTTGTGCTTAATTGCCAAATCTTTGTGGGGAGTGTGGATGTGGAATATTGTAGGAGTTATCTTGTATCTTTACAAACTCCTTGATGGATACACTAAGTTTCCACTATGTGAAATCATCGAAACAAAGTTGATATGTTCTCTTTTAGTCATGAAGTATCTCCTTGAGAATTTCATTATGATCCCGCTAATTTTCGTACCTTTGCCAATTTATATTGACAAAAAAGGGGAGAATTATTTTGTACTTCACACTACAAATACATATGGTTTAAGGATCATTATCTAAGGGGGGGGGGGGGGGGGGGGTTTCATTGTGAATTGAACTTTTATGTTGTGTGATAATATTATGACACTGTATAAAAATATGAAAACAATCTTGTTGATTATTGTTATGGATACAGATCTTCAACAACTATGATGCTGAGTTGAACACGTTCAGAATCACTGGAGTACTTGGAGTGACAAAGAATTCAAGGAATGTTGAAGAACCAAGGAAATCAAGCATTTGGATGAGAAACTACAAAGTTTATTTATTTTGTAATCCATATGTATTGATAGTTTTGTCACTAAAATTGACAAAGGGGGAGATTGTTAGAGCACTGCTAGGTCGAACTCGCAAGCGTTTCTATCTCAATCTTGTTTGTCAAGTTTAGTTGTCAAGACTATAAGTCTTAATTTATAGTATACTTATAGCTATGTCTTGGATTATGATAGAATTTGTATTTGAGCTTTATACTTCACGACGTTCATCGATTGAAGACGAAGAACTACTAAGGGGAGCTTGTGGAACTTCATCAACGAAAGGTATGTGGAGACTTGAACTCATCTTTCACGCAGAAGTTTATTCTATTCTATCTCCTATTAAGGCAAAGTCATATAGCTATATAGACTTTTCATGATACATATTTAATATTTCGAGTTGAGTTTAACTCGCTTATATCTTTGTCGAGTATGTGTTGGAAAGATTTTTGCTTTAACCACGTTCATCATTATTCTTGGCGAAAGTCAAAAGATGATCATGTGAAAATCACCTAGTAACATCATACATGATTTGTGAGAGACAGCCATTTTATGTAGACTCAGAATGTTTCGTATTGATCATTCGATCACTTGAAAATTGCTTATAAGCTAATAGTTTGTGTGGGACAGTTGTTGTCGTCTTCTAATAATGTTTCAATGATTGAAATGGGAGTTAAGATCTAAAACCCATGTCTGGATATATTGCGGTTTGTGTACTTAGTGTACGAACTGTTTTGACGGAATTCAGGACCGGAAGTTTGCATACCCATTCGCAAACTTATTCAACTGTTCAAGTCAAGGTACTTAAGTTTGCATACCCGCTCGCAAACTGATTTAACTGTTGAAGTCCGGGAACCAAGTTTGCGTACCCGTTCTCAAAAGGTTTCAACTGAGTTCGGTCCGGAACTGAAGTTTGCATACCCGTTTGCAAATTGTCGGCTTGTGACCAATGTCCGAAACTTAAGTTTGCGTACCCGTTTGCAAACTTAAGTGGTTCAAGTTCTAAAATCGGTTAAATATGATTTCATACTCATGAAAAAATACATTTATAAATTAAGGAATGCAATCTTTACAAACTGTGGCTAAAATGTTCATGAACTGATTCCTTTGAATCAATCCGATTTTGTTTCAATTGTGTCTTGTATACTTCTATAAGAATATAAACAATTGAAAAACTTTATGAGTAACACAATTAGATTCATTTGATTATCATTTGATCTAGAAGTATTAAGATGAATATGGTTAAGTGAAAAGTGTTCATATGGCTAACTTCGGTTAACTGTTATTGAGCCAACTCAATATACACGTTTAGGTACGGTTACCCATGTCTAAATGAAGGTATATTTCATTTGTATGTAACAAGCTAATGACCATCTAAGAGTGGAAATATATTAGCTTGTATCTTGAATCAGGTTTCATCTAACGGTGAATATTAATTGCTTTGTTCCAAAGTTATCAAAACCTGATTTGAAGACTATATAAGGGAGAACTCTAGCAAGTGGAAAACCTAATCCCCACACCTCATGTGTGATATTAGTTGCGACTAGAGTCGATTCTCCTTTAACCTAGGTTTTTCCTAAAACCATTATAGGTTAACGACTTAAAGACTTCATTGGGATTCTGAAGCCAGACCCAACTATTTTCTCTGTAGTTGTGTGTTCTGATCTTACTTGTTCTATCATATTGAGTATTATCTTCTCTAAGAGTTGATCGAGATTTATCTCCGATAGGTAAGATATAAAAAATAATCACAAATATTTTCGTCTCATTCTTTGTGATTCTACAATAACTTGTTATACTACCATATAGTTAAGTTATTGTGAGGTGATTGATATTTCTAGGCTGCTCTTCGGGAATATAGGACCGGATTACCAATTGGTTCCTGTTCACCTTGATTTATCAAAAGACGGAACAAAACTTCGTATGTATTTCTGTGGGAGACAGATTTATCTATTAAAATAGACTTTTCTGTGTGAGACAGATTTGTTTATCAAGTCTTCGACTTTGGGTCGTAGCAACTCTTTGTTGTGGGTGAGATCAGCTAAGGGAATCAAGTGCGTAGAGTCATGTTGGGATTCAGAGGTGTAAGGAATGCGATTGTACCTTAATCAGTGTGAAACTGGTTAGGGCTCAACTACATTCCAGTCCGAAGTTAACTTGTAGTAGGCTTGAGTCTGTAGCGGCTTAATACAGTGTGGTGTTCAAATCTGGACAAGGTCCCGGGGTTTTTATGCATTTGCGGTTTCCTCGTTAACAAAACTTCAGGTGTCTGTGTTATTTCTTTTCCGTATTATACTTGTTTATATAATTGAAATATCACAGGTTGTGCGTAGTTCAAACAATTGGTAAATCCAACCTTTGGTTGTTGATTGAAGGTAATTGACACTTGAACATTGGTCTTTGGTACCATTCAAGTTGTTTGTCATAATAATCAGGCCCGCGGATTTCTATCTGTTTGATTTATCGATTACATTGAGAAACAAAGATATAACTCTTGGATATATTTTCCTTGATTGAGTCTGACTGTTTAGTTGATTATCTTGGAATCATATTGGAGTTAGTCCATACAGATTGCCTAAACGAAATATTGGGCGTGGTTGTTAGACCCCCGCTTTTTCAGTTTTATACTCTATCAACATCAAAGGCTCGTCTCAAGGATGGATCAAACCAACTCGAGGCCTCAGTCAGGGTGACCCCCTATCCATATATCTTTATTTTATGTGCAAAGGTGATTTCTACAAACTTGGGGGTACTCGAACAACAAAGAGTTTTGCAGGGAATCAAGATATCAAAAAAGGCATCGTCAATTTTACACCTCATGTACGCGGATGATTACTCATCATGTGCTCAGCAAACTATAAATCCTATACGACACTTCAAGATATCTTAGGTAAATACTCAGCCTCAGCATGTCAATCGATCAACAAAGAAAAATCATCACTGGTACACCATCCCGAGCTAAACCCAGATATGACCCTCCAACTTCAAGTGGCCTTCAACATCAACACAACCTCAGAGCCACCAACGTATCTTGGAATCCAATTAGAAAAGGCAGAATCTCGTCACATCCATAAGGAGAGTTACTCAACAGAATTGAACGAAAGGAAAATGGATGGATCGTTAAATGTGTGAATCAAGCGGGCAGATTGGTCCTAATCAAGACGACATTGATACCCACGACAAACCACACTATACAAGTACAACAACTCCCAGTGGAAATCTATGACAAAATCGACAAAATCACAAAAAACTTCTTCTGGGTCATGACAGCCACTCAAGGAAAATGCACCCAATTGGATGGGAAAGGATCACACAACCAATATCAGTAGGAAGTTTGGGAATTAGAAAGAGTAAAACACACAATCAGTCCTTACTAACCAAGAGAGTTTCGCATTTGTAACAACATCTAACTTCTGTCTGGTCCTATATATGTACATCGAAATATTTTGGAACAACAAATCGTTCTACAAATATCCCAAAGCCTCAATCGTCAGCCAGTCACCTTTGGAAATGTTTAGCTAACTTGTCTACTATTTTGCAAGTACATCGTTTATCACAAATTGGAGATGAGAATGATACAACAATCAACCTAAATTGGATCCCTCACTTGTCCTCACCCAATCAGCAAATCATGAGCCACCACTTACCACCAACCGCAAAAGTTGCTTAATTCATTGATCAACATTCAAATACCTTGAACCACACCCTCATCTCAATACATTTACACCCCAATTGGCTCAACACATGATCAGCATATACCTGCCAAGGGACCCTCAAAAAGACAAAATTATCTGGCCTTTCTCCAATAACGGGAATTACAACTCCAAGTCTGGCTACATTCAACTCACTACCTCAATAATAAACCCCCAACAAAAACAAACTCATAAAAAACACCCCGTGGACTTCAAATCAATATGGAAACTACAATGTCCACCAAAAATCTGACTTTTCTTGTGGAAAGTCACCAACCATGGTCTACCCACCTTCAAAAGACTACTTTTTTTTACTCGGTCAACAAAAAGAGAATTAAAAAACGAAACTGTACAGGGACTAGGATATATTAGCGCTAAGCCAAAAGGCTGCACGCCAATAAAACCTATTTAAAACGAAAATAAACCTTTCCAGGCCATTCAACAGAATGAATAAAACCTATCCTACCCTCATAAAACTCATAATTCTCCTCAGCCAAAAAACAAGCTTGTTTGGCCGAGGCATCAGCTGAAAAATTAGCCTCTCTGTAGCTATGAACATAACTAATATTGTTGTAAAAACTCTTCGCCAGTCTCCACTTCTGCATTAGCTTCCACGGCAACTCTCCTTTTTGGAGAGCAAAAATGCAACTCATCGAATCTGATAGGACGCATAGATTTTTGACATTCCATCTTTGAGCAACAACTGCGCCATAGAAAACCGCACAAACTTCAGCATAGAAGTTGGTCTGCCAGCCCAGTCCAACACACAAAACTCCCAAAACTGCCGAGTTAGAATCACGAAAAACTATACCAGAACCAGCTTGGCCCGGGTTGTCAAGTGATGCACCATCACAAGATATCATAAGCTCATCTGGATTAGGCGGCGTCCAAGTAACTTCAATTGCAATTGGAACAGAGTGTTTGCAACATCTATTCTTCACTCTAAAGAAATTCAAAATTCGCAAATCATCTAAGGAATTATACATGTGGCCCTTCATTCTAATTGAGTTATCACGAATTACCTGATGAACCCATCCCTTAAATTCAAGCCATCAAACTCGCATGTTCTCATAATAAGCCTTGTTGCACAACTTCCATAATTCCGTAACTATTGCAAGATTTGCAACAAGCCACAGATCCTTTATCATCCTACTCCGCCCTTTTGCAACCTTGTAAGAGGCCGCAAGATCTTCATTCGGTTTCAGATTAAAAATATCAGCTGCCCAATTCCAAATCCTCTTAGCAATTTTGCAATGCCAGGTAATATGGCTGACATCTTCGCAATCCTTCCTGCACAAACGACACATAGAAGGCATCTCCCTACCTGTCTTCTTCATGATATTATCATCAGTAGCGCAACATTGCTTATTAAATAACTTCCAGTACTGAACACTTAAAGTAGGATGCAAAACACTTCTCGAGAATAGAGCTGCAGTTGGCGAAATTTCTACAGGTGCCCTGATGGCAGCCTTAGCTGACTTGACAGAGAACACGCCCTTGTTATCCAAGTCCCAAATTTTGTAGTCATCTCCACCACCAATAAGAGGAAAATTATCAACATCAATATTGCATCGTAACATCAATTCCTTAGTCTTTGGAGGAATAACCCAAGATCCATCAACAATAATACCACTAACTTTGGCCTTAAAATCATTAGGACCCTTTTTAGTGATGCCAAGTCTTTGCGCAATTGTAAAATCAGCACACCAATTATCAAAAAATAAGGAAGTATTAGCACCATTACCTATAATTGAGCGTGTATGCCTTTGCACAAAATTATGCACCAATTTGATTCTTTGAAAAATCGAAGAACCCAACTTATAATCGATCAAGTTGCCATTTATCTTGAAATACTTCGCCTTCAAGAATCTGGCCCAAGTCTTATCAGAGTCACGGATCGAAACCCACAACTTCATAAGCATGGCCCTATTAACATCAATCAACTTCTTAAGTCCAAGCCCACCTTCACGCCTAGAACGGCATAAATCATCATAAAGAACCGTAAAGTATTTACGCTTCTCAGCATCTCCAGACCACAAGAAATTTCGAATGGCCCTCTCAACTGACTTGATAGCCGTGCATGGCCATTTATACACAACCATGGAATGAAGCAAATAACTAGAAATCACTGATTTAATCAAAACTAGCCGAGCCTGAAAAGACAAGAGCTTACCTTTCCAACCTGCCAGTTTATCCATAATCTTTTCCATTACTTGTCGAACATGAATATGACGCACAATACCAGGTTTTAATTGGATTCCCAAATATTTATCTGGGAATAGCGCCCTTTCCATGCCCATAAATTTTGCAATAGCAACAACACGAGAATGTCTGTCGCCACCATAATAGAACTTGCTTTTGGCATAACTAACGTATTGACCAGAAGCAAGTTGATACATACCAAGCATCTCCTTCAAATGCTGCAAACTGTGAAGATTACCTTTACAGAAAATAAGAATATCATCCGCGAAGAGTAAATGAGTTGGCGCCACACTTTTCTTACTTACCATATGTTGCATACTTTTCGCTGCAAAAAACTTAGAGAGGTTGCGGCTCAAGACATCTTCAATAAGAACAAAAATCAAAGGTGAAAGAGGATCACCTTAACGCAGACCTCTAGTGATACTGAAAAAACCTTCAGGGCTACCATTAATCATAATAGAAATCCGAGCAGAGTTAAGAATATTAAGCAGCCACGAACACCATGCATCAGAAAAACCATATTGACGAAAAACCTCAACAACAAATTCCCAACTAACCGTGTCAAAAACTTGGGCTATATCCAGTTTGAGGCCAACATTACCATGCTTCCGTTCCACACTAATCTCATTGATCAGTTCCGACGCCAAAGCTATGTTTTCATGAATGTTTCTTCCCTTCATAAAAGCCACTTGCTCCTCAGAAATCAATTTATTCAGCATTGTACCAAGTCTGGTAGCCATAATCTTTGTAATGATTTTGAAGAAGAAGTTGCTTAAACCAATTGGCCTATAGTCTTTAATAGCATCAAATTTATTATTTTTTGGGATTAGAACAATAAAACTAGAGTTAATGCCATTAGGAATTTTCCGCATCGCCCAACAGTTTGCAATAGCATTAAAAAAATCTCTAGAAATAATGTTCCAACAGACTCTAAAGAAAGAACCTGTAAATCCATCAGGGCCAGGTGCAGAATCCGCGCCCAGATCAAAAACAACTTCCTTAACTTCATCCAAAGACGGAATAGCATCCATAAAAGCACTTTCAGCAGCTGAGATGCTTTCATGCTCATATTCAAACAACTTTGGATCAATATGCACATCTCCACCATTAAATTTTGCACGGTAGTGATCAATAATGTAATTTTTTATTTCATCCTGCAAAAACAAAGTAGAGTTAGTAGAAATCTTCAATTCAGAGATTGTGTTTTGGATTCTCCTCATTCGAATGGTGTTGTGAAAAAATCGAGTATTTTGATCACCATCTTCTAACCAACTAGTTCTCGATTTTTGCTTAAGCATAACTGCCAATTCAGTTCGCACCTCATCAACAGCTTTCCTGGCATCGACAACCTTCAAAAATTGCAGCTCACACCTAACATTTTGATCCAGAATATCATTCTCCTTATCAAGATTCAATTCCGCTTGTTTTAAGCGAAACTAAACATCCCCAAACACAGTTCTATTCCAAATCTTCAATGCATCCTTCAGTCTCTTCAACTTAGACATGAAAACAAAAGGAGGCGCACCATCCAACCCGACACTCCAATTTTCCTTTACAAAATCCAAAAAAGATGGGTGAGAAAGCCACATTTTCTGAATTCTAAAAGGAGCCATATTTGGCCTTGGACTATCAAAAGCAAAACCAAAAAGAGGGGAATGATCAGAGCAAATTCTTGGCATAGCTTTGCACCTCCAATTAGCATACTTATCATGCCAAGCATCATTAATAACAGCCCTATCATGTTTAGAAACGATTCTATGAATGCCACTCCGACAATTAGACCAAGTATATTTCTTCCCAATAGCATCTGCTTCCACCAAACCATTGTCAGAGATCCAACTTCGAAATTCATTCATATATATTTCTTTGATCGGCCTTCCACCCTTCTTTTCATCTAAATGCAAAACACAATTAAAATCACCCAACACCAACCACGGAATAGAAATAAATCCCAACCCCAGTTGACGCCAAAGAGACCTCCTTGCCACCGCATCAGAAGAAGCATGCACAGCCGTGATATAATTACCAGAAAAATCCAAAGTGATAGCTTGTTTTGAAGAAGATAGAACATTCGGCCTTGCCAGAGAATTCCTCCAAAAGACCCAAATGTTACCTCTCTCACCATTCACCTCATTAGTGATAACATCTTCACAAAAATCAAGCAAATTTAAATTCCTAACAAAACGTGTAGTGCAACGAACCTGCGGCTCCGCAATACAAATTACATCAGGATTGTGCAAGCGGTAAGCTCACTCAACTTGGCCCTTGCACCATCTTTAGCCAAGCCTTGAGCATTCCAATAAAAGACACATTAATTAACTCTGTTCTTCGAAGGGCTTGCCGAACCCTGTCTGGAAGATTTACCGCCTCGTGTTTGAACTTGACTAACATTTGCCACAGTAATAGTCTTCTTTTTAGTAACTTTTGGTTTTTTTTTTTGTCAACCAATTCCTTCTTCTCACGCTCATCCAGTTCTTTGTTAGCAAGTAACTCCAAATTTCTTGCATCCTCTTCAACTACCTTGGAAGTATTTGTTGCTACCGTGTCCACCGCATCTGCAACTTCGTCATCAGTTTCAATAACTACCTCATCAATTTCTTCGGTCCCAGTTTCAAATCTATTAGAAAGCGTTAGGTTCTCTAAAGATTTAGCCGGAGTAGATCTTCTTGAAGTTTTAGTGGCGTCACTAAAACTAGCTTCATCATGATCATCCATAGGAGTCGGACTAGCAATTGGGGAACAAGCTGCTACCATAGTATCATCATGTTAATTGTCAATAACATTAACCAAACTTGGCTGGGTTTTGGCATGTTGCAAATCTAAAACCTTCTTCCTCAAATTCTCTAGCCTTGTCTTAGCCACCTCTTATTGAATTCTAGCAACTTCAGCATCAACCTCACGTTGCCGGGATGTCTCTTTCATGGCCTCATAAGTTTTATAAGCTTCCATCTCTTGCATCTCCAGAGTAGTATCATCCTCGTTGCGCAAATTATCTTGCACAGTTCCGCAAGTTCTGCACCATCATTGCGTAAAACTAATTCAGCACCATCATTGCGCAAAACAGATTCTGCACCATCATTTTGCAGCACAGGCTGAGTCCCCTCACCATCGTTGGCATCATCTCCGCGTTGTATGGAATGAAAAACATCATCATTGTGCTGCACAGAGTGGACAACACCTTCATTGCGAACCCCAGATAATGACGCACCATCATTATGCGACACAGACAATGCCTCACCATCATTGTGCATCTCTGATTCATTACCATCTTCACCCAATTTTTCACCAGAACTAGCACTATGCTCGGGGAAAATTATATGTTTTCCAGTAGCCATCTCAAGAATTGAATTCTTCATTGTTTTTGGATCATCTCCAGGCTTGTTAGTTTGATCTTTCTCCATGATTGGAGGATCTTCTAGTACATTCTTCTTACCTTTAGGAATACGTTCTTTTTGCCAGAAATTCTTAAGATCATCCATATCAGCTTCAATTGATTTTTTGATCACAGGATCAGTTTCTTCATCAGCCTTGTCTTTCAAATTATCATAATTTTTTGTTCTACAATCAGATTTTTTATGGTCAATAGATTTGCAATAATCACAAAAACTTGACCTATTTAAAATTTCATAATCTTGAACAAAAATTTCTTCATTCTCTTCACCATCAATCAAAATCCTTCCTAAAGGTTGAGAGAAATCTATGTCGATCAAAGCAGCAACAACTAACCATATTCATGACGCAGAGTACGCGGATCAACAGAAACCGGCTTACCAATCCCTCTTGCCATTCGAAAAATCGTCTCTTCATCCCAAAACTCCATTGGCAAAGCCGTGAAACGAACCCAAACTGCAGATCTGGTAATCTTATCCTTCCCAGGATCAAACATAGGCGTCCATGGATGAATTTTAAGTTGTTGGAACCCTGTTTCAGATTTAATCCTCCACGGACCATCATAGCTTACTCGTTTTAGATCATATTCATTGTCAAGCTTAATAACAAAATATCCCTTTTTCCATGGAATAAATTGAATCGAACCTGATAGCTTCCATTGATTCAATAAATCTTTTTTGACATCCTCGAATTTTAGGGTTTTGAAAAATATCAAACGCCCAAACAAACTAAATCTCCACACAACCTTAATTCTAGCATGAGTCTCTCGTGGAATTTTAATCAAAACATCATTGTTTGTTGTAGAACGAATTGGAGGGTGAGAGAGCGTTTCAGCATCAATCCTTGACAAAACATGTGTTCTCTTCTTTAATATAGCCGCATAAGAGCCTTCCTTATGCGCGCCTTGATTGCCATCATCATGCAGATTCCTAAACGCGATAGGATTGCCATCTTCATGCAGATTCCTAAACGCGTTAGGATTGCTATCTTCGTGCTGTTTCCCAAACTCAGTCAAATTAGGGTTCATAGCATTAGGGTTTGCAGCGTTATTCCGTGGGATATAGATGCTCCTTGTTCGAGATTGATTCCATATCCTTTTAGGTTGATTATCTTGATGATTGCCTAAAACAGGCGGATTATTGTCTTGACTTTGCGCCATTGAAGCGCAAAATCATAAGGTGATAAAGAACACAAAGAAAGAAAGGGAAGGAGAGAAAACCGGAGCTCTTTCTCGTGAAACCCCCTTCAAAAGACTACATCGATTACAAATCACCACCATAAGAACTTGTCCTATATGCAACAACCAAGAGGAATTAAAGGAACACTTAATCTTCGAATGCAACAACTCGAGCGAAATATGGCAACTAATCATCACACACCTAACAAGAATCCCAAATTATAATCAACAATATATCAGTTAAGAAGCAATAGCGGAAGACGAAGTCAAGGCCATCAGCAACAACAACAACCTACTACAGACCAACCGATATTCCCCACCAACATCCAAGAGGTGTTATCTACAAACCACCTACCACCAACTAAGGCGTTATTTGGTTTCACGATATGGCACATTTTGTTGGCAAGGAATGCGAAGGTTTACAAAAGACAACAACAAACTCCTTAGCAGACGTACCAAATCATTTTGATAATGTTTGAAGAATACCAATGGGCACAACATCACTCGACATCAATCATGGAAAATGGCACAACAACACCACGACAACAACGACAAAATATTACACCAACGACTATCTACATAAGACGATACCAGAAATACACTGGATAAAAATAAATACCGATGAAGCTTCGAAAGGAAACCCAGGACCGGAGGGGGCGGGAATCATATACAGAAACAGTGACGAAAATTTACTAAGAGCCATGACGACACCTTTAGGAATAACCACATCAATGCTGGCAGAAACATGGGGATTAGTCATAGCGGTAAGAATGGTGACTCAACACCAATGGTTGCGGATTTGGTTTGAAGTAGACTCTCAAGCACTGGTGACTCTTCTACAATCACATCAACCAAAACCATGGTATCTTACCCAAATGATACAAGAAATCCAACGACTTCTACCTGGTATCCCAAACTATAAAATCACACACACACTATAAGGGAGGCGAATCAAGCTGCGGATGAATTGGCAAATAGAGCGGTCAAAGATCAACTACAACACACAACAGCCGTGGCAATAACTACCTGGGATCACACTTTCCCAGCCTTTGTCCAACAGATTGTATTCAATGACAAAATGGGAGTTACCTTTCCCAGAATTGTAACCAACACTTAAGAAAATAATAAATAAATAAATTGGTTACCCTCAAAAAAAAAAAATTTTCTTTGTTATTGTTTTTGCAGATAAAAGGTTAAAATATAGTAAAAAAATATACATTTTAGAATTAGTTAGAAAGAGATCGTCAAATGTTGAGTAAAATGTTTCCTAGTAATGAGAAGTGAAAACATTTTAAGATTTCTAGATCAGAGCGTCGTAATATTAAAACGGATTTTGCCTCAAACAGAATTTCTTTTTCCCCAAACACAATATTATTTCATTTTTTGCAAATCACCCAACGAATAACGAAAGACAAAAATCTGTAAATATCATCGGTTTTACTCTTTAATTTGTTTTGACGAAACGCCTTTGAGATAAATAATTTTCAAACACCTACTTGATTTTGAACGCCCTCAAAGAGTAATTTCAAATCTTCCAAGTGAAATAAAAATGAAAATACAAAATTTTCAATTTTCCTCTTCATTGTCGTAAAACTTGCAATTGGAAATAGAAACGAAAATACCTCTAGTATTGAGCACCACTAGTGTCAGAAGCGAGTCGTACATTTTTGCTCATATGGTAAATGTTAGAGCATCGCTTGGTCAAACTCACAAGTTTTGCTATTTCAAACTTGTTGTCAATATTAGAAGTACAAAACCATATCTTGATTTCTAGTTTACTGAAGTCAAGTCGTGGACTAGGATTAGAGCATGGTAGTTGAGTATCAGATATCATCGAATAACCTCGAAGATTGAAGATTGACGAACAAACAAAGATATTTGCGAGAACGTCATTAAAAAAAGAGGTACGTGAAGACCGAATTATCCTATTTTATTGCATCGAATATTCTATGTTACGAGACTTTGTAGTCTGATTTTAATATTTAATATTATAAAAAAGAAATTTCGAGTTCAAGCTTGTCTTGTTGAAACTCTCAAAATCTGATTCGAGCATTGGATGTTCATAGATCTTTAGCAATCTTAGTCTAAAACAATTTATTATTTACAAACTATTTTTTTTAGATTGATTTTTGGAAAATTTCCAAATAAAACGGTGCATGAACCATTTAGGTATGCATACTTAATATGTATACTCTATTGGGAGTGTTTATGAATGTGAGATCAAAGTAAACAAACTGCTTGGAGGTACGCATGCTTAGTATGCATACCAAGTTGATCTGGCTTCGAGAACTACCAGATGTACGCATACCTAGTATGCACACCTTTCTGATCCGAATTAGTGAATTGCCAACGGTATGCATATCCTTTAGATTTGACTTCGCTGAGTACCAAGCGTACGCATACGCGGTATGCACATCTTGTTGAATTGATTTCGCAACTGCCAAGGGTACGCATACTCAGTATGTATACCTGGTCAATCTGACCTACTTTTGGATCTTAAGTGCATACTCAGTATGTATACACGAACGGCCTGGGGCTAAGTATACTATTTGTGCATACCTTGGCCATGGTTATAATTCACTTTTGCTGTATCTCTCATATACACTTCTAAGACAACTTTATTCACAAATTCACTTTGGGATTGTGGATTATTGTTTAGTCTTGAGTGTTCTTGAACACCGTTATTGCTTGGAAATTCACGACCTTAATTTTCCTTTATGGACTATCATTGTGCACGGTTCCGTACTGTCCGGACAATAGTGCAAATTCTTCTGTGTAATTTCTAGGCAAACTTTTCGCACACTTACATGAATTCCTAACTTAGAATTTCACTTAAACTGGGAAAGTGTTAGCTTGAATTCAAAGCTACCTATAGCCTTGAAAATCTATAAATAAAGAAACTCTAATAACTGGATTTCTTAATTCCTGACACTCTTGTACCGTAGTTGCAAAGCTAGAGTCGTCCTCTATAGCCTAGGTTTTTTGACAAAATTGTATTAGGTTACGACTTTGAATACTTCACTTACGAATTCGTGAAGCCCGGTCAGACTATCTTTATACTTGATAGTTCTTATATTCAGATCTTGTTCTACTAGTTATTGAAGTTCACGATCTTTAGATCAGGAACAAGATCGGTAGTAATCAAAAAGTTCTTTTTGTCCCAGAATTTGTGATTCCACAATATATATATATATCTAAACTCTTCTTTGAGTTTTTTGGATTGTTCTTGTGAGGTGGCAGTGGTCTAAGATTCTCTTTAATAATATTGCAAGTGTTCAAGATCCGTGAGGTTTGCTAGACTTGTCTACTGCAAACAAATTTTTAAACCTTGATTGAAACATATCGGAAGAGAAATCAATAGGCTTCTCTGTTAGAGGCATATAAGTATCAAAAGTATTCACTGAGGCTAAAACAACTCTTAGGCTGTAAAAAAACGTCAACTAAGGGAATTAAGTATGTAGAACCATGTTGGGTTTAGAGACGTACAAGAGCGCGACTGAATTTGAATTACTTTGAGGGTTAATTCGCTCTCAACTACAATACATTCCAAAATTTGAGAGTAGGCTAGTGTCAGTAGCGGTTTATACAGTGTATTGCTCGAAACTGGACGAGGTCCTGAGGTTTTTCTGTTGATGCAGTTTTCTTCGTTAACAAAATTCTTGTGTGGTTTTTACTATTCCACATTAAAAGTTATTTTTTTGATTGTTAAAGGTACCACACAGGTTCATTCTCCTATCAAATAAATAAGTTGGTGATATACTTGTGTTTGAGAGTGAAACAGTTTCTGCTGGTTTTAGTAAATTCGTATGTGTGGATGAGAAACGAGTCTATACCCTAAACAATGTATTGCGCGGGAGTACTTTTGATTCGAGAGATCAATCTGTACAGTCCTGTCCTAAACTAAGAAATGGTCGTTCCAGGCTTGCTTCGGTCACAAAGTGAAGGAGAAGGGTTGGTCTTAGGGAGGAAAGCGAAGAAAATGTTAAGACCAGAATTGTTGATCCTGAAGGTGTGGTTGCTTATGACTTGTATCAGAAAGTATAACTGGATAGAAGAATGGAAAACTACAAGGTGATTTCTGGATACTATGTTGTTCTCCGACCAAAACTTGTTGTCTGGTGGAAATAGGTGAAACCTATTTATACAAGTTGTAATAAAATGTACCATGGCCTCGTAGGAAGTGGAAAACGATTGAGTGGTGGAATAGTGGAGTAACGTGTAACGTCAGGAATTATGCTTCCATAATGAAGGATCCGTTTACACCATTACTTATTTCCATTACTAACCGACCCACTTTATGACACTTTCTTGTAACATGCGTATTGCACGCCGCACGCTGTAAACCGCCAGACCAATACCCTGATGAGTATTCCCCAGTTTGTGACATGTTTGATGTCTCGAGTGTTTTCGTGGAAAACATATAGCACTTTGCTACGTGTGGCAAGTTAAAACCAAGAGACTTGTTGTAGGAAAATAGCATGTGATGCTATTAGGCTTGTCTTGGATGGTCGCCTAAAACTTTCCACAAGTTTTTCAGTTCGGTGGCAAACTTCGATGGCTGAGATCACATCTCATGGGGAAGGGTAGTTGTTGATTATGGCTACCTTGTGTTGGCACCTGATAATGGCACAGTGGCGTTTTGGTGTATGCCAGTGGCAGTGCGGCATGGCTGGAATGGCTCGTGCATGCCAGTGGCACGGTGGTGCAAGTGGCGCCCGGCGTAGCCACGTCCACTAGATTTAGGCGGCTGGTCGCCAAAAACTTTCCACAAGCCTGCCATCTTGGTGGCGAACTTGGATGGCGGAGATTGCATCTCATGGAAGGTTAGCCGTTGATTATGACTACCTTCTGTTGGCACCTGATAGTGGTACAATGGAGCCTTTAGTGCATGCCAGCGACATGGCTGGCATAGTTCGTGCATGTCAGTGGCACGGTGGAATGGATGGCATAATTTGTGCTTGCCAGCGGCACGATGGTGCAAGTGGTGCCTGGCGTATCCATGGACACTAGACTTAGGTGGCTGGTCGCCTAAAATTTGCAACAAGTCTGTCAGTTCGGTGGTAAACTTGGATGGCTGAGATTGAATCTCATGAGGAAGGGTAGCCGTTGATTATGGCTACCTTCTGTTGGCGCCTGATAATGGCACAATGGCGCCTTTAGTGCATGCCAACGACATTGCGGCATGGCTGGCATAGTTCGTGCATGCCAGTGGCACGGTGTAATGGCTGGCATAGTTTGTGCATGCCAGCGGCACGATGGTACAAGTGGCGCCTGGCGTAGTCATGGCCACTGAAATTTTGGCACGTTGGTGTTAGACTCAAACGTGGTGCGGCAACATCAGTTTCAATGGCCACATTGATCCCCATGTTATGTGGAACATTGTTTTTCTCGGTTGGCGCAGCAACTTTGCCTAAATTAGGGTTTGTCATGTCGAAACCCTAATTAGCATATATGGCATGTTGCGGGCCCGAGGTGGCATAGTTTTGTGCCACGATTAGAAATTAGGGTTTCTTCCACCACCACTAGAGCATGGCCGCGCCTAGGATTTAGGATAGCCAAATTGAAGTCCGTTGTGAAGCTGGTCACGCACGGAGAGTGGGTTGGAAAGTTTTGGCATGCTGTCGCGGTAAGTGGCGCGTTTGGCATGTGCGCCTGGCATGCTTGTTTTGACATGTTTGGCATGTCATTAGCATGCTGGCACGGTTTTGGAAAGCCAACTTAGTATGCGATCTCTTGACACAATTTCCACTTCTCTGCGGCAGGTTTAGAGAAACCTGATTGGTCACTGAAAGTAGGGGCCGGCCAAGCACGAGCACGACGACCCTTTTGGTGCGCGTGGCAGGTTTAATGCGACCTGATTGGTCGATAAAGGAATAAGGGCCGGTTGAGTAGCATAGGCGTGGCCAAGCGGCGCTGTCTAGCCTATGGCGTGGCCAAGCGGCGGTGGCTAGCCTATGGCGTGGCCACGCTCCCTTTTATTGCTACTCCTACCCCGCGTCTCCGTTATTTTTTGTATTCTGACTTTGGGTAGGACTCTGCTCCTACTAATCCACAGCGGATTAATTACTTAGTTTTTTAAGCATAGTCTCGACCGACGGGGTATGATATACTGCGCAGGGCGCAAAAACCCTAACTTTGTAAATTAGTTAGGTTCATGAGTTTTGTGAGTTATCACAAAATTGATTGAATTATATGTGCTGGCACAAAATTCTTTATTTACAGAGTGCAATGCGCTTTCTGACTGAGTATTTTGTGTAAGGGCCTTAACTTTGGTACTTGGAGATCCGCGCTACTCTGCTGCGAGTGAACACAAATCCGTCATGCCATACCGATATTAAGGGTTCTGCCAGGGAACATAGCACAGAAAAGGTACTCAGTGAGTCTCATATTAATAAGTAATATAGGCAAGGCGCCGAAATTTACAGAGCATCTGGGATTGTTGCTACATGCGCCAGTCTGGATAAATTTCATGTAAATCTATTGAACAGCTCAATAAATGTGCCAGTGAAGAGGTTGACACTCATGGCTCCGCTTCCTTACAGAGTGACGTCACATCAGATGCAAGGTTTTACGATTTTAACCCTGAGCTAAAAATTACCATCAACAACTTGGTACTCTCTCCTTTTTAAGTAAAGCTCCCCTTTGGTGGAATAGTGTTAGACCACCACATGCTTCCGAAGCATGTGACAAGTTCAGATTGTCTGTTCAAACAGATACTATATGAACTGACTTTACCTCGTAGTGAGACTCATTCGTAAAATTAAAATATAGAGCGTCATCGAAATTAATATAAAGCTTCATGCCGAGGTTCACAAAAACTAGGACTTGTAACCCAGCAAGCCCATTAATTGCATGCAATATAATCTTGCTCGACAGTAGATAGAGTGGATTATCTAGTTGCACGTCCAATTCAATTTAGAATGAAGAATATTCTTCACTATAGACAATTTGGTATTCGCTTCCTTGTACGACAAAGGGAATTTCTCATTCAGGACTCCTCCATGAAGCCACCTATCGTGCGAAAATAAGGCTGGGTTACCGTATTTAATTGAACAAGCAACAATATCATGCATTAATGGACGAGTCTTCAGAATACTTTTTCATAATCCACACCCTTGTGGAGTATTATAATCATATGTACATTGTTATCACATCCCAGACCTACCTTCTCCTTGATGATTACACATCACAAAGCTTGCTTCTCTCTACTATAGCGCCAAACCCATTAGACGTTAAAGTTGTGTTAACAACTTCCATATATTTAACGCCTAACCTGCCTTTCTCTTTAGGTATCCACGATAACATTTTTCGAGCAGAAGTAGAGAAACCCCACAAGAAGTTTCTCAGTATCGTGATTATCGTGGATATCCCAAAATTAATTTATAAATAACATGGTAGTGTACAAGATATCCCAAGATCTGAGCACCTCAAGTTTAAAACGGATAAGAGAAAATGTAAGTCTCTTGATGCCTTATCATTTGTCTTCGGAGTTGTACCTCTTATCATCCCAATCCGTAGATGCTGGTAAAGGTTTGTGAAAAAACAATAAGGCATCAAGATATCTTCGAATTACATGCCTTGGCACCTCAACATTTTGCATACTTACGTGATACGGAAAGTCGAGAGGCCCTTCATTAGGACCGAAATAGAGGTCTCGATATTTTGGTGAGTATTCTTACTTTATTATTATGGTTATGTTAATGGTTTTGGCATGATTTGATTAATATTTGTTATTTCACATGAAAACAAAGAAGACGAATCGATTTTTACATAAATCAAGCAAGAGCATGTATAGAGAAAGTTGAGGAAAACGAAGGAATTGAACATTATGGAAGATGAAAATATTGGTGCATCTTTTGGGAAAGCAGTGTTGACGAGTCCAAGGAGGAAAACCAAAGGTACAAGGAGCACTCAGGGCGAAGAACGACCTGCTAAACAAGGTCGTGGTGGTCGTGATGGGGATGTTGATGAGGATGAAGATGAAGATGAAAAATGAATCAATTCTTGTTTTCCATATTTATATCTTTAACTAAGGATATCGATACTTATGTCCTTAAGTCATGTTTGTTGGTCTAACTAAGACATGTTATGTTATGTTATGTTTGTTTGTTGGTCTATGAATGAATGAATTTGGTTGGTTTTAATACTGTTGCGCTTGTCTAAGATGCTACAAAAGAACTACAAGTTTGGCAAAAAAAAATGCAGGAATTCTAGTTGTCTTTTAAGCTACAATCCGTGGATGTATACCTTTATAAAACCGATGGTATTTTTTCACCATAATATCGAGGTTCAGAATTGGTGGATATAAACGTACGATATTGACCGATTCTTTTTAGTAAAAATGACATTTTTCTGTATGTTTTTAGGCTAAAATAGGTATGTGTGGATACTCTTATCTATCGATTGTACCAAGATAATTTTAATTTGATTTTTCAAGGATAAAATCGGTCTATGTGGACATCGTTATAAGCCAATTGTTGGATTTGACCTCAAAATAACTAGTCGTTGAGTGTTCATTTACATTTACATAAGGATAGTGAAAACACTGGGGGTACCAAAATACACCACCAACTTTTTCATAGGCAATCTGTATGGACAAACTCAACACAACTCTGAGAGTAAAAACTCAATCAAGGAAAGTGTCTAGAGTTATATCTCTCTCTCTCTCTCTTTTGATTAGAACGTTTACAGAATTGAATGCGTGAACCTAATCTCAAAGAGAGTTCTTGGACGGTAACAAATACCAATATCCCAGGACCAATCAAGTCTTACCCAACAAACTAGGTCGGACCTATCTACTGTGATTGATCAACGCACAAGATGTGATATTTCAATTATAAAGATAAACAATATAATGCGGAAAAAGAAATAATACAGACACCAGAAATTTTGTTAACGAGGAAACCTCAAATGCATAAAAACCTCGGGACCTAGTCCAGATTGAACACCAAACTGTATTAAGCCACTACAGACACTAGCCTACTACCAATTAACTTCGGTCTAGAATGTAGTTGAGTCCGAACTCAGTCTCCCACATTCGCGCTCCTTACGCCTCTTGAATCCCAGCAGGACTCTGCGCAATTGATTCCCTTGAAAGGAGTCCCACCAACTAAGAGTTGCTTCAACTCATAATTGAAAACTTTAAACAAAATATGCCTCCCACAGATTAAGCCTATAATTTATTTCCTGATTTACGATCGAAACGGATGATAAGATCAAACGTAGGATCCAGGTGATGGAAATCGATAACAACTTGACAGGAGTCGGGCTATCCTCAAAATCTGGACTTATGCAACTCGAAGTGCGGCCTAGATTATTATTCACCTCACAAATGTAAACCTTGCGGAATCACAAAGTTTGAGACGAAGAGAACTTTGTGATTTTTATCTATCTTGTTCAAGTGATAAATCAACAATTGAACAAGATCAGGATACTCAAGTTATCAAGATAAAAGATAATTGGACCTGGCACGAATCCCAATGAAGTCTTTGATAGTCACTAAACCCTAAAAGTGTTTCTGGAGAGGACGACTCTAAATACAACTAGGATACACCAAAAAGTAGCGTCAGGATTCAAAGATCCCAGTTTCCAAGAGTTCCCCTTATATAGACTTCAAAGCCTAGGTTAATTTAGGTTTAAGCTATAAGATAGCTTTGGAACCAAGAAAACAATATTCACCGTTATATGAAAGCTTTGAATCCTATTCACATAAACAAGATATACACTTTGGTTAGGTAAACCGCAATCGTACCGTGTATAAAGACTATGTCCAACATTGTTAGCCGAAACTAGCCGATTTGAACTTTAAAAGCTTAACAATCATTTTCATGTACACAAAGACATTAATCTTGAGTCACAATCATGTGATCAAATGATTCTAGTGTTAATAGAGAATTGATCAAATGCAAATCATCTCATAGAAATAATTTAATCGCAATTGAATCATAATCGACATAGTTGGTAAATGTACAAGGTACAAATACTTGAGTCATTCATGAGTCGGCTGAGTCACAGTACGCGGACCGGTTTGCAAACTTATAAGCAAAACCGAGTTCCGGAGTTGACCGAAAATTTTCAGTTCACGTATCGGTTTGCAAACTTAGGCGCAACTTCAAGGTCCGGAGTTGACAGAACTTTTTCAGTTCACGTACCAGTTTGAAAACTTATGACTTTTATCGGTTCCGGAGTTCACAGAACTTTTTTAGTTTGCGTACTGGTTTGGATACTAAACCAATTCTAGAACATAGAACTGTATTGGCTCGCATACCGGTTTGAATTCTTTAACCAGGTTCCCTTACCACAGTTCCAAAATGGTTTGCATAAGAATATGCATACCTATCCGGACGAAACAAACATATTTTCCTATGATGTCCATACGAGTATGCGTATCACACAAATCTTAAAGTCGATATATAACTACTCAGCTATGTGTACAAGTACATGTAATACGGTTTCAGATGTATAACAGTTTTCTCAGTTTGTATGACTGATAACACTGTCTTATATTCCGAATATAGTAGTTATATATTTTTCTAAATCAATTCAAAACATTCTTGAATAACATCAATGATACATAACACAGTTCCAGGCTATTTTTGAATGATAAACTTGAACCATGATTTGGTTCCGAACAATAAACTGTTCTCCACCAAAATTGATCAAGTATGAACAAATGTTCATTAAGCTTAGTTATTATATTTCGAGAAATTCGTAAACTAAATAATTAGTTCTCGACTCGAAATTATTGTTTATGCAAGCTAGTATAGTTAGTTATGCTACAAACATATCAAGGATACAAAAGTGAATATAACTTGAGAAATAGGTGGTTCAGTCTTCACTTACCTTTTGTTGATGAAGTTCTCCAAAAGCTTCGGTAGATCTTCGTCTTCAAACGGTAGATCGAAAATGATGGATCGCTCGTTTCTCAACTACACTATCTTAGACCGAGACTTAAATAATTGTAGACTAGAAAATCAAGATATAGTTTTGAAACTAAATTTGACAACAAGATTGATATATCAACACTTGCGAGTTCGACCGAGCAATGCTCTAACAAATAGCCTTGTTAGAGCATTGCTCGGTCGAACTCGCATGCGTTTCCATCTCAAGCATGTTTGTCAATGTTAGTGATTAAAACTATAAGTCTTGACTTCTAGTCTACTATATCTAAGTCTCGGACTAGGATAGAAAGTGTAGTTGAGCTCAAGAACTCCATGGTGGATCATCATACAAGACGAAGAACTACACAAGGAACTGGTGGAACTTCATCGACAAAAAGGTATGTGGAGACTTGAACGTATCTATCACTCAATAGTCTATCTACTCTATCTCCTATCTTGAGACAAAAGTCGTTTTGCTATATAGACTTTGATTATACACATTTGCTATTTAGAGCCGAGTTTATCTCGCCTATCTATTTCTCGAAATATGTGTTGGTAAGCTTTCGCTTTGGCCAAGTTCATCTTTACCTAGTGACAAAAGTCATGTTATATTTCAATCACTTTGAAAATTGCTTTGACGAAAAATGGTTTGTGAATAAAAACTATATAACGTCCTCTAAGAATGTTTCAATGATTGAAATGAGAATTTAGATTATATAACCAATGATGGATATAAGCATTGTTGTGGAAACACATATATGTATAAGTCTTTATTCCTTAAACCGAAGTTTGCGAACTTTGTTGATCAAGAGAACCAGAACAAGAGCCGTGAACTAAGTCCGCGAACCCAGTCCACGAACTGGCAGAAGTTCTCGACCCGAGAAAATCTGCCGGAGTTTGAGAACTCCTTCCGGGAACTTAAGTCCGCGAACCCAGTCCGCGAACTTGAGTTAGGTTATATCTAAAGACGATTGTTTGTGAATTCATGTTTATATAAACTAAGGAATGCTAATTGCCAACCGTGGCTATAAAGTTCATCAACCGATTCGAGTGAATCAAATCCTTTTTTCTTCGATTGTGTCATGTGTAGTTACATAAGATTTCCTTGCAGTTGAACAACTCTCTAACTAGTTCATTTGAGTCATTTGAACTAGTTATGGTGAAGAAGAATATGGTTGATATGAAAGTGCTCATATGGCTAACCATTTGGTTAACTATTATTGAACCAACAAATGTACATGTTTGGGTACGGTTACATAAACCTAGAAACGTACATTTCATTTGTGAGTAACAAGCTAGGTTTTAGATCTAACGGTTGAAAGATATTAGCTTGAATCTAATCAGGTTTTAATCTAACGGTGAATATTGAATGCTTTGTTACCAAGCTAACATTGATTGCAAACCCTGATTTGAAAGACTATATAAGGGAGAACTCTAGCAACTGGGAAACCTAATCCCCACACCTTACGTGTGATACTAGTTGTGTAAGCTAGAGTCGATTATCCTTTAACCTTTTGTTTCTTCTCTAAAACCAGATTAACGACTTAAAGACTTCATTAGGATTGTGAAGCCAGACCGATACTACTTTCTTGTAGTTGTGTGATCTGATCTTGCTATTTCTATCGTACGAGTACAATCGCAAATATTAGCTTGAGATTGATATCTTCGATAGGCAAGATATAAAAATAGTCACAAACATCTTCATCTCATCGTTTGTGATTCCACAATATCTTCTTTCGCCGCGTCTATTAAGATTATTGTGAGGTGATTGATAATACTAGGCTGTTCTTCGGGAATATAAGTCCGGGTTATCAATTGGTTCCTGTTCACCTTGATTTATCAAAAGACGAAACAAAACTTGTAGGTATATTTGTGGGAGATGGATTTATCTATTACCGTAGACTTTTCTGTGTGATACATATTTGTTGATAGTCTTCGACTTTGGGTCGTAGCAACTCTTAGTTGTGGGTGAGATCAGCTAAGGGAATCAAGTGCGCAGTATCCTGCTGAGATCAGAGACGTAAGGAGCGCAACTGTACCTTGGATCATCTTGAGATTGATTGAGGTTCAACTACAGTCCAGACCGAAGTTAGTTTGTAGTAGGCTAGTGTCTGTAGCTGCTTAATCCAATGTGTTTTCAATCTGGACTAGGTCCCGGGGTTTTTCTGCATTTGCATTTCCTTGTTAACAAAATTCTGGTGTATGTGTTATTTCTATATCCGCATTATATTGTTTATCTTTATAATTTAAATATCACAGGATGTGCGTTAGAATCAACCAATTGGAAATCCGACCTTTGGTTGTTGATTGAAATTGATTGATACTTGAACATTGATCTTTGCTACCATTCAAGTTATCTCTCTAGTATTTGATAAAAACTCGCAGATTTCTATTTTCTTGAGTATAGATCAAATCGAGAGATTGAGATGTTAGCTCTTTGATATACGTTTTAAAGATTGAGTCTTATTGATTCTCTTAAAAGTATATTAGAGTTTGTCCATACAGATTGCTAAGCGAAATATTGGTTGTGGTTGTTGTACCCCCGCTTTTTCAAGCCTGTTTTGCAAGCACTTTTTGCCCCAAACTTGCAACTTTGAGCCACACTCTTACTTCATCCACTACTCATATTGAGCTTGGAATATGGAATAGGAACCAGAAGAAGATATGAAGCTTGTGAAACTTTCCACTCAGGTTTTTCACGAACGTCCAGATGAACTTTATTCAATATTTTGGAAGAGAGTCAAAGAATTATATTATGAGTGCACCAGGATTCCTGAAAATCGTAAATGGAGAGACTTAGCATTTCGACTACATCAAACGAGATATGTAAGAGTTCCGTAAAATTAGTAGAATGGTTACCGAAAATTATCCTGAAGCTTTCCGTATTGAGGAGGTGAGGAATTTAACATGTTTATCCCTTTCTCATCGTTTGATGTTTGCATACTAAAATGTAATTTGTTTAATCTCAGGTGGAAAGGTTTTGTAGCTTATGGCGAATATGTAATGGTGAACGAAAGTTCATGCATTTGATGTAATATAACGAGTTGAACAAACGTGCTCGGAGGTTCATTTTATAGATCTGCAAGATTCAAGAAAACACATACCAAATTATTCATGTAATGCACTAATCTTTTTAATGTGTTGATTTCCCGAAACTATGAATGAATATTTTCTCTATGAAAATATAACTTAAATGGTCTACATGTATATCCATAATAACGGATTCTTACAATAGGTTTATATGTCAAGTAGTATCTACCAATTTTTTGTGTTCTTCGTGAAAGAAGAACATCAACCCAGAATCGGCTTACGGGGGAATGAACATCCACCGATTCTTGGTTGATGTTTTTACAAAAAAATCATTTTCTTTCATGTTTTGGTGATCAATTAACATTTGTTGATTTCCGGACTAACTAATCAGGAAAAATTAGAAATTAAGAAAAATAGTTGGTTAAGGGTGTTTGAGTTTACTTAATTATGACCCTTTTTCTTTTCCTCTAGTGGTACGCCTCAATATAATTGGGGTAAGCCTCAAATTATTCAGGTTTTTTAACCAGTGACAAGTGAAAAAGCGAGGGTCTAACAACCTCACACAATATTTCGCTTAGCAATCTGTATGGACTAATTCCAATATACTTACAAGAGAATCAACTAGTCAGTTAGACTCAATCTTAAGAAAAGATTATCAAAGAGTTATATCTCAATCTCTCGATTAAATCTACAATCAAACAAATAATAATTTGCGAGCCCGATTTAATATAAGAGAGATAACTTGAACGGTATCAAAGACCAATGTTCAAGGATCAATCAATTTCAATCAACAACCAAAGTTTGGATTTACCAATTGATCGATTCAACACACAACCTATGATATTTCAATTATATAACAAAATATAATGCGGAAAAGAAATAACAAAGACACTGGAATTTCGTTAACGAGGAAACTGTAAATGCAGAAAAATCCGGGGACCTAGTCCATATTTGAACACCACACTGTATTAAACCATTACAGACACTAGCCTACTACAAAGCTAACTTCGGTCTGGAATGTAGTTGAACCCTAATCAATATCACACTGACTCAAGGTACAGTCATGCTCCTTACGTCTCTGATCCCAGCAGGGTACTACGTACTTGATTCCCGTAGCTGATCTCACCCACAACTAAGAGTTGCTACGACCCAAAGTCGAAGACTTGATAAACAAATCTGTATTACACAGAAAAGTCTATTGAATATATAAATATGTCTTCCACAGATACACCTACGATATTTTGTTCCGTATTTTGATAAATCAAGGTGAATAGGAACCAATTGATAACCCAGACTTATATTCCCGAAGAACAGACTAGAATTATCAATCACCTCACAATAATCTTAATCGATTAACGAAACAAGATATCGTGGAATCACAAACGATGAAAAGAAAGTGTTTGTGACTACTTTTCTATCCTGCCTATCAGAGATATAAATCTCAAGCCAATCTTACAATTGTACTCAAACACGATAGAAACAGCAACATCAGATCACGCAACTACAAAGAAAATAGTTGGGTCTCGCTTCACAATCCCAATGAAGTCTTTAAGTCGTTAACCTACATGGTTTCGTGAAAAACCTAAGGTTGTGTTTGAAAACAACGAAAGGAAACAATTCCATGGAATCAGTTTCCTGGGGAGGCAAGGAAATACTTTCCATGGAATTCCATGGAATTGAGTTTAAAACATACTTTAGGCCACACTTTTATTGCAATTCCATGGAAACAGATTTTTGACCAAACGACGGAAAATACGCTATCTCCATGGAAAGATGGCTAATTCCATGGAATTAACTCATATCAAACACAACCTAAGGTTAAAGGAGAATCGACTCTAGCTTATACAACTAGTATCACACATGAGGTATGGGGATTAGGTTTCTCAGTTGCTAGAGTTCTCCTTTATATATATTTCAAATCATGGTTTGCAATCCAAGTTACCTTGGTAACAAAGCATTCAATATTCACCGTTAGATGAAAACCTGATTAGATTCAAGCTAATATCTTTCAAACATTAGATCGAACTTAGCTTATTATACACAAATGAAATGTAACTTCATTTAGGTTTGAGTAACCATACCTAAACGTGTACACTTATTCAGTTCAACAATAGTTAACCAATGGTTATCAATATGCGCAATTTCATATCAACCTTATTCATCTTTACCATAACTAGTTTAAATGACTCAAATAAACTAGTTAGAGAGTTGTTCAATTGCTTAGATCTCATAGAAGTATACAAGACACAATCGAATCAAAATCGGTTTTGATTCACTCGAATCAATTCATGAACATTATAGCCACGGTTTGCAAAGATTGAATTCCTTATTATATAAATGTTTTAGTCCATGAACAAACCGATTTTAGAAAGTACCCTACCTAATTATGCAAACAGTTACGCATACTTAAGTAACCGGATTGAGTTTGTTTTTCACTTTCAAACTCCATCAGAAATTCACAGACGTGAAACTTCTGTCAGTATGCGTACGGGTACGCATACTCACCCGGGTTTCCAACAACCGCCAGTATGCGTACGAGTACGCATACTTTGGGTTCCCGGTTTTGGACTTTTACACAAATGTGAGAACACACTATGTTTATATCCAAAGATGGTTACTTGTTCTAAACTCTCGTTTCAATCATTGAAAATTTCTTAGAGGATGTTAAAATAGTTGTTATTCACGAACTATTTTCATCAAAGTGATTTTCAAGTTATCGAAATAATCAACATGACTTTCGTCACGAGTAAAGATGAACTTGGCTAAAGCGAAAGCTTACCAACACATATTTCGATAAATAGACAGGCGAAATAAACTCGGCTCGAAATAACAAATATGTATAATTGAAGTCTATATAGTAATACGACTTTTGTCTCAAATAGGAAATAAAGTAGATAGACTTTTGAGTGATAGATAAGTTCAAGTATCCACATACCTTTTGTTGATTAAGTTCCACAAGTTCCCTTGAGTAGTTCTTCGTCTTCAATCGATGAACACCGTAGAGTCTAAGGCCCAACTACACTTACTATCCTAATCCGAGACTTATCTATAAGTAGACTAGAAATCAAGACTTATAGTTTTGGAAACTAAACTTGACAAACAAGCTTAAGATAGCAACGCTTACGAGTTCGACTGAGCAATGCTCTAACAACAAGTACATTTTTTTTAAATAAAAGAAGAGATAATTGGGTAATTTTGTATTTACGAGCAACTGTAGTCACGAGTTGTTAAATGGTATATTTAGATTTTGGGTCCCAACTTTGTGACCAGTGTTATGTTTGGGTCCTAGAAAGTTAGAAATTAGAGTTTGGGTCCCAGGACCATAGTTGACTGTCTTGACAATTATCAAATCTGTTTAAATACAAAAATGACCAAATTAATATTAGATTTTTATTTATTTACTAAGCTAGCCATTATATTTTCTGTTTGACATGTCAATGTGTATGATTAAGATTAATCCAACAACTGCTGCAAACTATTGTTGAACCTCTTCGTCAACCTCTTATTCTTCTGGTCCTCTCTCAGACTCTCATCACCACCAACAATGCAAAAACTGTTGATGATAAATAAGATTTTTTTTTGTAAAAACCCACTGAATAATTTACTCAGTAAAACATATCAACAACAAGAAAAACAAGAACTTAATCAATAATCATTGAATTGCAAATATCAACAATTTGTCACTTAGTTATAACCTGGGAAATAGAGATTGTGATGAAATTAGCACATGAAGATGGAAGTTACATTGGAAAATCAAGAACACCAAGTAGATCCAAGTCATTGTATGATAGATTAGTAACAAGAACGATAGATTAATAATAACACAAAAAACAATGACTAACGATCACTTTATATAAATAATTGAGCAAGCAGGGACAATTATTATTTAAAAAATCGTCGTTTTCTCTACAACCAAACACATTTACAGGGTGCAATTTTTTCTCCTTGTTCTCGATCATCGATTTGAACCCACTGAAACTTATTGATATTGACCCAACCCAATGATGTGTATTTTTAGAGCATTGCTCGGTCGAACTCGCAAGCGTTGCTATCTCAAGCTTGTTTGCCAAGTTTAATTGATCAAATCTATAAGTCTTAATTTCTAATCTACTTATACCTATGTCTCAGATTAGGATATAACGTGTAGTTGAGCTTTAGACTTCACGACGTTCATCGATTGAAGACGGAGATATACCGAGGAGAGCTTGGAGGAACTTCATCAACAAAAGGTATGTGGAGACTAAAACTTAACTATCACTCAGAAGTCTATTTTATTCTATCTCCTAATGAGACTAAGTCGTATAGCTATATAGACTTTTATATTATACACCTTTGATATTTCGAGCCGAATTTATCTCGCTTATTTATTTCTCGAG
The DNA here is from genome assembly GCF_003573695.1 of Papaver somniferum. NCBI lineage: Eukaryota > Viridiplantae > Streptophyta > Magnoliopsida > Ranunculales > Papaveraceae > Papaver > Papaver somniferum. The sequence continues at coordinate 29,156,693 of NC_039359.1, read as the reverse complement.
ATACGAGTTGAAAGCTTTTTGGTTTATCTACGTTCATCATTATTCTTGACGAGTTTAGTTGGAAACAATTTATTTGTTGGAAACTAAATAATAAGTCAAAAGATGATCATGTAAAAATGCCTTGAAAAATCTTACATGATTTGTGTGAGACAATCATTTAATATCGACTTGAAAAGTTTCGTATTGATCATTCGATCACTTGAAAATTACTTATAAGCTAATGGTTTGTGTGAGACAGCCATTTTCATCTTCAAAGGATGTTTGAATGATTGAAATGAGAGTTTAGAACAATTAACATTTGTCTGGATACAACACAGTATGCATACCAGTATGCAAACTATTGTGGTATGATTCAGGTCCAGAAAACTTGTTTACATACCAGTATGCGAACGGTTTTAATTGTTAAAGCCCGAAAACCATGTTTGCATACCATTATGCGAACGGTTCTACCTAAGTTAGGTCAGGGACTACTGTTTGCATACCCGTTTGCTAACGACTAAACAAGACCAAAGTCTGGAAACTATAATTTACGTACCAGTTTGCTAACTTAGTTGGTTAAGTTCTAAAATTGGTTATGTATTGATGTGTTTTCAAAGTTGTTGTAGTAGTATGATTCGTTCAAGACTTGTGAAAGCGGTTTTTTAGATTTTTTTTAATAAATAAAAATAGCGAACTAAAAAGATGTTGTGAAAATTATGGAGAGAATAGGACTAGGATTCCACCATTGGTTGATATTAATGATTTAATAAAATAATAATTATGCAACTCAACATTCAGATTGATTCTAATAGTATTGCCTAGACATGTAGATTTCCAAAAGAATAGATGTTAATCCAAGCATAGAATATCAAAACCCTAAAGCAAGCATATTATATCAAGAGAAAATACACCTAACTAAACAAAATCATATAAACAATTTTTAGTTCAATGAAAAAATCATAATAGAGTTGTTGTAATTAATTAATAAAAATATATCACTTTTACCGAAACAACGGCTTCCTCCATAGCCTCAAGGATTGGGTTTAGCTCCGCATATTGGAAACACACTCAGAATAATTTTTCATTGCTCAAAAGTGTTTACAAGTGATGAAATGGGAGAAAATAATGATTAAACCGGGTTTGCTCTAAACGATCCCCAAACTCTCCATCCCCTCCCTGATACCCAAGACACTCTTATTTATACTGTGAAGCCAATCTTAGGTCGACAATCATCTCAGTTACTCCAAAAGATCTTTGCAGTTAATGGAAGTATTTCACGGGAATATTTCCTCTCCATTTTCACACATCTTCTGAGTTGTATGGTATATCCAAATCTTCTCATTTAATTGAGCCAAATAATGAAGAGAATATCTTCAATTAATTCCGTGAATAATTCCTTCCCTGTTTTCGAAAATATCCAAAAGTATACGATTTCCTTCCATTCAAGACACGTACAAAATCTTATTGTCATGGTAAGAAGATAATCATGTCTTAAAGAAACAAATATCCCCATAATATCATGACCAGAATCTCACACAGTTGATATTTCTTTTCCCGCCAAATATCTTTCCCGTGAAGAAGAAAATAGGTGCCCCCTATCCGGTCCTGGGGTGCGAATAGAAGATGCCATGAGGGGTGTCTCTGTTCAGCTGCTTGGGTGCAAATATCCTTTAGGTACCCCTTATCATTTGGGCGCCCCTTATCCACAATTGAGAGTGTGAATAACACGTTCCTTCCGGTGCTTTAGACGACTTTTCGAGCCGATTTTTCCAAGAATGTTTATTTCCAAAAATACCTAAAAACACATAAAATACCATAATAAGTACAAAAATCGAGTACCAACAATACATGAAATTAAGGACAACGTAGACACAAAATGTGTCTATCAAATACCCCCAAACTTATTATTTGCTAGTCCTCGAGCAAAACTAATCTAGAAAATAAAATTACTACACTTAGCACGTGCAGCAAGCTGTTAGACCGCTAGGTGGCCCTAGCGGCGGAGTGTTGTCTCCGGAGGGTTTACCAGAGGTGTGCCCACAAAACCTTTACTACAGACCCTAGCTATCTACGCAGAACCTTGGAAGGCACTAAAGAATCTCCTTGGTTGTCATACAATCATTGACTATATGAGGAAGTACCCTGATGCGAAATTCCAATTGTTGTACACGAGTTTGCACTCAGCATACTAGAATTCATTTATAAGTGAAATAGATCTACTCAGATAGTTTATGTACATCATAACCGGAGTCAACCAATCACATGGAAAGATTAAGAAGATGGATAAAGAGATGGTTAAAAGTGAACGGTGTTTCCCATATCTGTCTGAAGGCCTCTGCCAAGGTGAACCTATCCTAATGGACGGAGATACCGGTCTGACTAATATCAACACATCTGGCATATACAAGGGGACCAGTGGTCGATAAACCTAACTCTAGGTCAACACAACTGGCATATACAAGGGCACCAGTGGTCGACTTTATTGAATTTATTCCGGATGGTCTAATGGTCTGGTCTCTCTTTTTTCATTTTTTGTTTCATTTTTTTTTCATTTTTTTTTGTCGGTATCTCAATCACTCTATTCCACCCTAGCAAAGGTAACAACTTGAATCGTGTGCCCCTGCCAAATCACTTAAAAAATAAAAACAGAAGGATTAGGATTCAACGAGATATGGCGAAACTACCATGTTTTTTTTTTAATTCTAACACCTGAGCTCTGTGCTTTTATGAATAGACTCTTTAGATGTTTCCATCTAATCAGATTGGTTCCTCAACTCCTACAACCAATATGTTCCCATCCACTTAGATTAGTTAGTGCCAACCTTAATAAGCATAAATTTCTAGGCTCTGGAGTTTATTTGTTGCACCTAAGAGCTAACAAAAAGTTTCTTCCCCACCCCCAAACTTAAATCTAACATTGTCCTCAATGTTCTAAAGATGAAATTAAAAGCATGAACAATAAGAAACTGTTACCACTTGATGGATGGGAAAAGAAATAAGGAAGGATATTACCGTAAGCATGAGTACCTCACAGGAAATGCTAAATTTAAAGTCTTTAGGTAGACATCAAATACCTCAAAAAGGATTGTCACCTTCCAAAGTCATATATCAATAGTCGAAACAATTGTGGGTCCATAAGACCAAATAGAGCTGACACCAGTATGAGACAACTGCACTGATTCAGAAAAATGAAAAGAAGGAGCACGTCCTCATCTAAGGTTTCTGTCAAGACAACTGGTTTTATCCGCGGCGCGTAATTGAACTTCATATGTGTGTCTCGATAAATAGATTCATCCGAAAAACGGGTCTCTAATACCTGGGTTATCTCCTGGACAGTATCAGGAGGATCGGGTTGCGGAGTCTGAAAAGACTCAAGTAATATCTCAGATGTACAAGGCTCGAGTCCCAAGTTAGGGATACGATAGAATCACAAGAACCATCACTACCCCCGAACTTAGGATTCACAGACAAACCTCTAACTATTTCTTGAATTTCCGGATCTTCAAAGTCCTTAAAATACTCAAGAGATTCTTCTAGTTCTCTACCCCCAAACTTAGGGTCATCATTATTCTCAGAAAAACCTAAAACTATTGCCTGAATTTCTGGGTCCATAGAATCTTTAAAATACTCAAGATCTTCTTCGAAAGATTGATCACATATCTGATCTAAGAGAATGGTTTCCTCAAAATCATCAAAAGAATCTACCAGTAAAGTGTCAAGCCAATTATCCTGAACCAAATCCTGAACTAAAGTGCTAATCATATTCACTTCTTCTAAATCATCGTTCTCAGAAGGTTGTCTAGTAACATTAAAGACATTTAGTTCATGGTCATGTTACCAAAGGATATGTTCATAAGCCCAGTCCTACAGTTGATGACAGCGTTAGCTGTGGCTAAAAATGGGCGACCTAAAATCACTGGGATTTGACGACTTGGGTCCTGAATAGGCTGGGTGTCTAGAACAACGAAATCCACAGGATAAATAAACTTATTAATCTCAATCAGAACATCCTCTATGACACCACGAGGGACTTTGACAGACCTATCAGCTAATTGTAGTGTCATTTTAGTCGGTTTCAACTTACCAAGACCTAGCTGGGTGTATACATGATGCGGGAGTAAGTTAGCACTAGCTCCTAAGTCAAGTAAAGCTTTATCGACCATGTGATTACCAATCGCACAACATATGGTGGGGCATCCAGGATCCTTATACTTAGGGGGTGTTTGGTTCAGAAGAATGGAACTTACCTGACCAACTAAAAAAGCTTTCTTATGGACATTAAGCTTACGCTTTCGTGTACAAATATCTTTAAGGAACTTGGTATAAGCAGGCATATGCCTAATTGCTTCTAATAGCGGAATGTTGATGTTCACCTGCTTAAATGTTTCCATTATCTCGTTGAAAGTCGACTCCTTCTTTGTTGGGGCTAACAAATGTGGATATGGGGCTCTAGGCACAAAGGTAGACCTATCAGGAATTTTTTGGGAATCCTTAGAGACTGTTTTAGTTTCCTCGTCTACGGGATCCTCTTGGGAAGTAGAAGGTGGAACTACAGTATGTCCACTAGTCATGGCTACCTTATTGTCTACCGTTTTACCACTCCTAAGGGTTGTTATCGAGTTCACATGGTTTGATGATTTCTCACCAGCTAAAGATATTTGATGGACTCCCCTAGGGTTGGGTTGTGGTTGACTAGGAAACTTTCCTTTTTCTCTCAATGTCTCATTTATCTGACTAACCTGGGTTTTCAACTCGGAAATAGCCTGAGAGTTAGCCTGGCATATTCTCTTATTTTCTTCTAAACCTTGAGCAACAGATTGCTGAAACTGCACAGTGTTACGAGTTAACAAAGCAAGAGACTCTTCTAAACTCATAATCTTCTTATCCGAAGGGTTCTGAAACTGTGCCGGAGCTGAAGGATTCTTAGTATAGCCAAAACCTGGGGGAACCTGAGCATTACTAGACTGACCTTGATTCTGGACCTTGGACCAAGAAAGGTTTGGATGGTTTCTCCATCCAGGGTTATAGGTTTCTGAATATGGGTCAAACTTCTGTTGGTTATCAAACCTAGTGTTGTTATAAATAGCATTGGCTTGATCTTCAACAACATGGCCTTCCCAAAAAGGCTCATTTCTTCCACTACTACCACTAGAATGACCTAATTCTAAGGCTTCTAACCTTTTGGCTATAACTACTATTTTGGCATCTGATTCATAGGATCCTTCTACCCTATTAACAGTTCCTCTACTTAGAAGAATTGTTTTCTGGGGTTCCCTACTATTTTCCCATTGTTGGGTCTTATCGGCGATTTCATTCAAAAATGTCATCGCTTCATCAACAGTTTTATTCTCAAACCCACATGTGCATAAGGAATCAACCATGGTTGTTGTTGAATAATCTAAACCCTCGTAGAGGATCTGAACTAACCTAACCTTCTCCAAACCATGATGAGGACATTGAGATATCAAGTCATTGAACCTTTCTAAGTACCTATATAAAGATTCTCCCTCTTGTTGGGCAAAAGTACATATTTGTGTCCTAATAGACGATGTTTTATGCCTTGGAAAAACTTATGTATAAAGGCAGAAGTAAGTTGGTCATAGGTTTCAATTGACTCAGAGTCCAAACTATACATCCAAGATTTGGCTTTATCTTTTAAGGAAAAGGGGAATAACCTAAGTTTCAACGCATCATCACTTAGGTTTTTAATTTTCAGAGTACTACAAACTTCCTCAAATTCCCTAACATGAAAATAGGGTTCTCATTCTCCTTCCCTAAAAACATTGGGAGCATCTGTAAAGTCCCAGGTTTCAGTTCATAATTTTCCTCGGTTTTAGCTAACTTGATACAAGATGGACGAGAGGTCCTAGTTGGGTTTAGCAAAGCTTTCAAAGTTGCCATTTCTGGCACTACCAAAGGACTAGGAGTACTAGGGGTACTTTCCTCACAAAGAGACAGATTCTCAAAACTGAAGTTTCCAAAAACGGGGCTCTCAAAAGAAGAGTCTTCGAGCTCCCCGTCTTCACAAGAAGAACTACTAGGTTTTTCACTAATCAAACGACCTAGCGTGTTTATTTTCCAAGCCCGTTTAAAAACTTCGGGCATACACTAGAAAAACAAAATCAAAAATAAAAGTCCTAAAACGGAAGGATGTTCTATGCAAACACAAACAAGGCTGACTCCACCACAGCAAACCTACTGATTTCTAGCAAACAAAAAGCATGATGGATCCACTTAGATTGTTTCTAGACCAGCTTCTAATCCTTCGAACGGGAATTCGTTACAATTTAAGCAAACCCCTCTGGAATCAATCCGAGTCAAAGTAAGTTGAATAGAGGCGAGGGAAGCTCGTTGGAGCTTTGATACCCAAGGCCTCACCGATATTACATGGAGGCGCAATCACACATTCAACTTACATAAACCGTAAAGAACTTCGAAGTATGCTTAAAAGAGTAACCAATATTTTTCGAAATACTTTCCTGTTAAACTCGTTACCCTATCGGTCTCGTTCTAGTCAAAATTTTAGGCTTAGGTTCGCATTTGGTGTCGTTTTCCTAAGGCGGGAAAGAAGAGAACGGTGATGAAATCCGAACCCTTATCTTGTATGGACAGTCCATTCCCTTTACTAGGAAATTAAAGCAGCCGTTTTCAAGTCCTCAACATATATGCATACTAAGGAAGACAGTAACTCGCTGACATGGATTCGCGAGTGTTTCGACAAACTTACCTCCCGTACCAGACGGGGGATGAACCTTTGTAGTCGACTCGGGCCAAGACTCCTATGTCATGTACAAACCCGAGGGGCCGAAGTGATATCTTAATCACCGTCATTCTCTGCAAACAGTTTATATTTAAACTACCCTTCCGTAGGGTTTAAAAATAATGTCCCAAAATTTAAAGTCCAAAGTCCAAAAATATAAAGTGCAAAAGAAAAAGAAAGTCTAAAAAAAAAATCTACAAAAATAAAAATGACCTTCTTTTTTTTATAAAAAAAAAATCTTCTTCTTTCGCTCCTTTCATTTGCCTTTTACTCCAGTCTTTAAGTATTCACCAAAAGCTTTGGAAAAATTTTCTTTCGCTCCAAATTTCAAAATATGAAAGAAAAAGACAAAAACCCAAAAACGTAAAGAAGAACAAATAAAAATAAAAACCTTAAAAAAAATCTAAAAACTCTAGCCTAAAGACAAGTCTGCGTCGGCGGCGCCAAAAATTTGATGTGTTTTCAAAGTTGTTGTAGTAGTATGATTCGTTCAAGACTTGTGAAAGCGGATTTTTAGATTTTATTTAAAAAATAAAAATAGCGAAATAAATTAAAAATATGTTTTGAAAATTATGGAGAGAATAGGACTAGGATTCCACAATTGGTTGATATTAGTGATTTAATAAAACAATAATTATGCAATTCAACATTCAGATTGATTCTAATAGTATTGCCTAGACATGTAGATTTCCAAAAGAATAGATGTTAATCCAAGCATAGAATATCAAAACCCTAAAGCAAGCATATTCTATCAAGAGAAAATACACCTAACTAAACAAAATCATATAAACAATTTTTAGTTCAATGCAAAAATCATAATAGAGTTGTTGTAATTAATTAATGAAAATATATCACTTTTACCGAAACAACGACTTCCTCCATATCCCCAAGGATTGGGTTTAGCTCCGCATATTGGAAACACACTCAGAATAATTTTTCATTGCTCAAAAGTGTTTACAAGTGATGAAATGGGAGAAAATAATGATTAAACCGGGTTTGCTCTAAACGATCCCCAAACTCTCCATCCCCTCACTGGTACCCAAGACACTCTTATTTATACTGTGAAGCCAATATTAGGTCGACAATCATCTCAATTACTCCAAAAGATCTTTGCAGTTAATGAAAGTATTTCACGGGAATATTTCCTCTCCATTTTCACACGTCTTCTGAGTTGTATGGTATATCCAAATCTTCTCATTTAATTGAGCCAAATAATGAAGAGAATATCTTCAACTAATTTCGTGAATAATTCATTTCCTATTTTCGAAAATATCCAAAAGTATACGATTTCCTTCCATTCAAGACACGTATAAAATCTTACTGTCATGGTAAGAAGATAGTCATGTCTTAAAGACACAAATATCCCCATAATATCATGACCAGAATCTCACACAGTTGAGATTTCTTTTCCCGCCAAATATCTTTCCCGTGAAGAAGAAGATGGGTGACCCCTATCCGGTCTTGGGGTGCGAATAGCAGATGCCATGAGGGGTGTCTCTGTTCAGCTGCTTGAGTGCAAATATCCTTTGGGTACCCCTTATCATTTGGGCGCCCCTTATCCACAAGTGAGAGTCTGAATAACACGTTCCTTCCGGTGCTTTAGAAGACTTTTCGAGCCGATTTTTCCAAGAATGTTTATTTCCAAAAATACCTAAAAACACAAAAAATACCATAATAAGTACAAAAATCGAGTACCAACAATACATGAAATTAAGGACAACGTAGACACAAAAATGTGTCTATCATGTATGTTTCTCATACTCATGAATAATTACATTTATGAATTAAGGAATGCAATCTTTGAAAATCGTGGCTTAATGTTCATGAATAGATTTACGGTATAATTACTTTGTACAATCACGAATCAATCTGATTTTGTTTCAATTGGTTCATATACATTTCTATGAGATAGTGAACAATTAAACAACAAAATTGTTCATGTATATTTCACGAATCAATCCGATTAAGACAAAAGTGTTCATATGGCTAACTGCGGTTAACTGTTATTGATCCAACTCAATGTACACGTTTAGGCACGGTTACCCATATCAAAATGAAGGTATATTTCATTTATGTGTAAAAATCTAAGACCATCTAACGGTGGGTAGATATTGCTTTGGTTTTAAGCAGACTTAGCTTGAATCTTAAATCAGGATTTCACCTAACGGTGAATATTGAATGCTTTGTTACTAATCAATCTTAGCTTTGATTCTAAGCAAACCCTGATTTGAACACTATATAAGGGAGAACTCTAGCAACTGGAAAACCTAATCCCGACACTTTCCCGTGTCCTAGTTGCGACTAGAGTCGATTCTCCTTTAACCTAGGTTTTTCCAAAACCGTATTAGGTTAACGACTTGAAGACTTCATTTGGGATTCGTGAAGCCAGATCCAACTATTTTCTCTGTAGTTGCGTATTCTGATCTTACTTGTTCTATCGTATTGAGTACTATCTTCTCTAAGATTTGCTCGAGATTTATCTCCGATATAAAAAGTAATCACAAAGCTCTTTGTCTCATTCTTTGTGATTCCACAATAACTTCTTCTACTACCATATAGTTAAGTTATTGTGAGGTGATTGATATTTCTAGGTTGTTCTTCGGGAATATAAGACCGAATTATCAATTGGTTCATGTTGACCTTGATTTATCAAAAGATAGAACAAAAACTTCGTAGGTATTTCTGTGGGAGACATATTTATCTATCAGGATAGACTTATCTATGGGAGACAGATTTCTTTATAAGTCTCCGACTTTGGGTTGTAACAACTCTTAGTTGTGGGTGAGATCAGTTAAGGGAATCAAGTGCGTAGAGTCCTGTTGGGATTCAGAGGCGTAAAGAACGCGACTATACCTTAATCGGTGTGAGACTTGGTTAAGGCTCAACTATATACCGGTCTGAAGTTAACTTGTAGTAGGATAGTGTCTGTAGCAGATTAATACAGTGTGGTGTTCAAAACTATACTAGGTCCGGACGTTTTTCTGCATTTGCGGTTTCTTCGTTAACAAAATTTCTGTTTTCTGTGTTATTTCTTTTTTGCATTATATTTGTTTATATAATTGAAACATCACAGGTTGTGCATAGTTCAATTAATTGGTAAATCCGACCTTGTTTGTTGGATAGAAATTGATTGACGCTTGGTTTTTGATGCCGTCCGAGTTATTCTCATACCAATCAGTTCACAGATTCCATCCTATTGATTTGAGAAAGAGATTTAACTCTTGGATATCTTTCCTTGATTGAGTCTGACTGTCTAGTTGATTCTCTAGGAATTGTATTGGAGTTAGTCCATACAGATTTCCGAACGAAATATTGGGTGTGGTTGTTAAACCCCCGTTTTTTCATGCATTTCAATTAATTTTCTTTTTTCGAATTCTGTATTTGATTTGTGTTTTTTATTAATCTTGAAATTGGTTTGATATGGTGAAATATAATGAATTAGGTGGTTACATCACGTGCAACTCATTTATATGCTAACGGTAGCTAACGCTGTCAGTTAAATATAATTTTATTAAAATATTTTTTTTGTTTTTGTAATGGTCAGGACGGTCAACCATAGTGCTGGGTGTAATAACCTGGCCCTCTACCGATACTGTCCTCACCTAGCCACTGCAGTTATCCGGCAGTGTGAGGTTTTCAACGGGCATCACTGCGGTAATCCAACGGTAACTTCTCGGGAGGTCACCCATCCCTGGATTACTCCATCACGAGCACGATTAACTGCAGAGTTTTATGCCAACTCTGGAGCCAATTTTGCTGAAAAGGCCTCGGTATTAGGAAAGTACAAACCATTACTTATATTCCATTCGGCCAACCGCTGCCGAATATCGGGTATTATAATACCACTACCTTAAATTGGAGACGTCCTCGGCTCCTGTATATATTTCACTCCAGATCTTCGACGTTACATACCCCTCATGAGACAAGTACCGATACAATTCTGGTCAGCGTACTCTCTCACCCTCGACAAGTGACCTGTCGTCGGCTCTGATACCATTTGTAATGACCAGACCCTCCACCGATACTGTCCCCACTTAGCCACTGCGGTTATCTGGAAGTGTGGGGTTTCCAATGGGCATCACTGCGGTAATCTAACAATAACCTCCTGGGAGGTCACCCATACCTGGATTACTCCTGCCCGAGCACGCTTAAGTTCAGAGTTTTCTACCAACTGTGGAGCCAATTGTGCTGAAAAGGCCTCGGTATTAGGAAATGACAAACCATTACTTATATTCCATTCGGCCAACCACAGCCGGTAATCGGGGTATTATACTGGGACCCAAACTCTAATTTCAAACTTTCTATGACCCAAATGTAACACTGGTTACAAAGTTGGGACCCAAAGTCTAAATATCCCTTGTTAACTTGTCAAATTGCTAAGCTATATTTGGTTCCCTTTGTTGGCTTTTTCATTTCAGGTGTAGTGGCGGAGGGGTTGCTAAATTGAAACACTATTTAAAGTTTCGTCTAAAAATCAGAAAGTACCACTAAATCCGTCTCTCATGAGACATTTTTTTATAAAAGTAGAAACTACCATTTAATCCTAGAAATAATATAGTAGAGTTAGTTTGGTCCTCTTGACCTAGTCAACTGTCTGTTTGGTCTTTTTTTAAAATATATATATTACTGTTTGGTCCTAGATATTATTGTTTGGTCCTAAGGTGGACAATACCCATGCGGGATGACGTCACAGATGATATAATTGTCGTTTGGTAGTCACAAGAATACCCTTTTGGGACCATATATATTCAATTATTATGAGAGAAGAGAATCATTTTCAGATTTACTTTCTCCATCTTCTTTAGTTTCCAGATCTACTTTTTTTTCTCTGTTTGCGATGAAGATGAAGACGATACAATGATTTTTTTTTACTGTTGCTGATGAAAATACAGACGACGAAGATGATGATTTTATTTTTTTTCTAGGGTCACGAATTCCGAGATTACGAAGAAGTTTTATTTTGAAGATGATGATTTCTGCTGCTGGAATTACAGACGACGAAGATGATGATTTTATTTTCTGTTGCTGTCAAAGAAGATTTATTTGAAGACGACAAAGATTACAAAGAGATGATGAAGGTTGATTTGAAAGAATGAACTGATTTCGTGTAGATCTATGTTTGTTTTCATCATTTTTTTCTTGTTCTTCGATCTGATTTTGATGATCAAGGTTTTGTTGTGTGTTCATTTTTACGAATAACCGTCATTTTTTGTTCATAATGATGACCTTTGATTAGATGTTCATTTGAAAGAATGAACTCTGATTTTTGTTCATTATAATGAACTTTGATTTCGAATGAACTCTGTTTTTATTAACAATGAAAGTTTTGTTGTATGTTCATTTGAAAGAATGAACTCTATTTTTCATACAGGTTTTATTAGGTGTTCATTTGAAAGAATGAATTCTTGTTTTTATTTATAATAGTGGAGTTTTTGTTGTGTGTTCATTTAAAAGAATGAACTCTGTTTTCATATAGGTTTTATTAGGTGATCATTTGAAAGAATGAACTGTGTTTTCATATGTGTTTTATTAGGTGTTCATTTGAAAGAATGAACCCCGTTTTCATATAAGTTTTATTAGGTGTTCGTGTGAAATAATGAACTCTTGGTTTTATTCATAATAGGGAGTTTTTGTTGTGTGTTCATTTGAAAGAATGATCTCTGATTTTTTGTTCTTAATAACGAATTTTTGTATAATATATAATGAAGTGTAATGAAGTTCATATAATATAATGAAGCTTAGAGTTTTTCATGAAACTGAATGAACTCGGATCTACAAAAAGCCTGATAGTTCATCAAACAAAATGAACTGTTACAAGAAAATAAGTAGAAATTAATACGAAAGGGTATTTTTGTCCATTTTATATTTTCAAATAATTATGGACCAAATAGGAAACGCCTTTTCCCGCTGGACCACATAGTCTTGTGACCACCTAAAAAAGGACCAAACGATAATTTCTCCTTTATAAAACCACGTCTCTCTAACGAAATTTTAATATCATCCCAGTCTAGACGCGATTCTAAATAATGTCTGAAAAACACGCGGTTTACAAAACCACCCATCATCCATATGATCGTATTAAAATTACAAGATCAATGTTATAAGAAAAGGATACAAAATTAAAACATATAAAACAATTTGAAAATTGCTAAACATGGTAGTCTACAGATGTAAAATAACTAGTAACATAAATTGAATTCAATAAAATCAACAAAGAATAACATGATGTTATCACTCAATTTACCTAAACATATAATTGCGTCTGATGTTTGAACAAAACAAGATTAACGAATCAGAGAACTACTTGACTTGATCTTTATATTGAACCATACAAAACGATTATAAACTACAAACATGATGTTATCTTCAAACATACAATATGACAATCGAAGAATGACTAAGGATATAAATCCTAGACCGCAACATCGATTAGATAAGCTCCGTAGCAACAAGGGTATATACCCTAACCTGAACAATGTTTATTTCAGAGAAACACAAATGATATTCGTGTCTGATGGATGTGATAGACACATTTTTGTGTCTAAGTTGTCCTCAATTTTCTGTATTGTTGGTACTCGGATTTGTGCTTATTTTGGTGTTTTGTGTATTTGTAGGTATTTTTGGAAAAATCGGCTCGAAAAATTATGCGGAACACCCCGAAGGACAACTGCTAAACGGACCCCAGTTTTGGATAAGGGGCACCTCAATTACTAAGGGGTACCTCAGTTGAGCATTTCTATTCGCACCCCAGTCTGGTTAAGGGGACTTCATCCTCTTCATTTGAATTTTCAGTTTGGCGGGAAACTGTTCACAGGCTATTATCAAAATTAGGGTTCGTGATTTAGAGTTGTTTTAGAGAGATTCAATGGCTGAGATTCTTTGGGATGAATTGTTTGTGTGTAACAGGCGTGGTATGATTGTCTGTTTTGACTGAATTTGGCTAGATAATCTAAGGGATCAAACCAGAGCAGTTCGTGCACGGGAGAAATATGTTGTCACCTGCGTAACTGCTGAATCGAGTTTGGGAAGATTTTGTGGGGATTCTTTCATGGTTTTGGACTTATATGGGCCTGTTAAGACGAAACAGGACTGCTAACCGGTTAGTTTGAAGAAAGAATGAAGTTTCCTCGGTGTTTCAGTAAAACAGGGAAGAAATATATTCTCGGCTTTATCTCTGGAAAGTGTTTGAGGATTGCGCGTGTCTGAAGTGTTGGGATCTTTCTGTTCTTGTTCTGAGCGAAATTGGAGTATGTTTGGATACAACAGAAGCGTGTAGGAGTTAAACATGGAAAGAAATCTCCGTAATATGCAGAGTGAGTAAAGAGAAGATATTGGCATTAACTAGTGATATTTTGAGGTCCTGGTGAGTATAAAAGAAGTGTTTGGGGGTCGTACAAGGGGGACGAGAGTTTGGGGGAGATTACAGAGCTGTGAAAGTCGAGTTGCAGAAGAATCACCATTTCTACTGCTGTGAAGAACACCAAGAACATTAGGCACGCAACAACAGTCGTTTCTCAACAGTGGAAACGACACACAGGCGAGGGTCGAGAATAAGCGACGGTACTCTGTTCTATCGTTCTTTTAAGTTTGTAACACTTATAACTGTTGCAAACCCGGTTTTTAATAGTTTTTCTCCATTTCATCTTTGTAAACACCCCTTGAGCAATAAAAATGAATTTTGAGTGTGTTTCCAACATGATGATGAGCTAATTCTCCCACAACCAAGGAAATGAGAAAGCTATTCACGCATGAATAATGGGAAACTATTTCATTTTCTCTAATTTTTAATTATAACTCACTCAATAACTGCTCTTGCAGAGTTTTTAAATGTTTACAATATTTTCTTAATTACTTGTGATTCAATTTGATAGACTATACTTTGTTTAATCAATTGATAGTCTATGCTTGGGGAATACAATTAATATTTGAGAATATGTTTGATTAATTGTGAATTAAGAAATAAGGGACTTAAAAGATAATTAGAGTTTTGGATTATTTTTCATAATTTATTCATGTGTGATAGTGGAATCAGTGTCTTGGTTATTCCTAATAATCTTGAATTAAGTTTTGTTTGTTTTTAAATTTCATTAAATCTAAAATCTTTGCTTTCACAAGTCTCAACGAACTTTTTACTACGACTCAATTGGAAATTACATTAATTTTTGGCACCGCCGACACGGACTTCTCTTTAGGCTAGAGTGTTTAGATTTTATTTTCTTTTTTTAGGTTTTTATTTGTTTTTCATTTTCATTTTATTTGTTCTTCTTTACGTTTCTGGGTTTTTGTCTTTTCCTTACAGATTTTGGAATTTGGAGCGAAAATTTTTTTTGCCAAAGCTTTTGGTTAATACTTAAAGATTTGGAGTAAAAGCAAAGCGAAAGGAGCGAAAGAAAAGGAGAATAAAAATTAATTAAAAAAAAAGAGAGAGAGAGAGACAATATATTTTTATTTTTTTTATTTTTTTTAGAATTTTTTTAGATTATCTTTTTCTTTTGCATTTTATTTTTGGACTTTGGACTGTGGACTTTGGGACTCTATTTTTTTAAACCCTACGGAAGGGTAGTTTAAATATAAACTATTTGCAGAGAAGGACGACGATTACGATATCGCCTCGGCCCCTCGGGTTCGTACATGACATAGGAGTCGTGGCCCGAGTCGACTTCAACGTTTCATCCCCCGTCTGGTACGGGAGGTAAGTTTGTCGAAACACTCGCGAATCTCCTGTCAGCGAGTTACTGTATTCCTTCGTTTGCATATATGCTGAGGATTTAAAAACGGCTGCTTTAATTTCTTAGTAAAGGGCAAGGACTTGCCATACAAGATAAGGGTTCGGATTTCATCACCGTTCCCTTCTTTCCCACCTTAGGAAAACGAAATCAAACGCGAACCTAAGCCTAAAATTTGACTAGAACGAGACCTATAGGGTAACGAGCTTAATAGGAAAGTCATTCGGAAAATATTGGTTACTCTTTTAAGCATGATTCAAAGTTCATGATGGTTTCTGTGAGTTGAATACGCCGCCTTGTAACGCCGGTGAGGCCTTGGGTATCAGATCTCTATTGAGCTTCCCTCGTCTCGATTCAACTTACTTAAACTCGGATTGATTCCAGAGGGGTTTGCTTAAATTGTAAAGAATTCACTTTCGAAGGATTAGAAGCTGGTCTAGAAACAATCTAAGTGGAGCCATCATGCTTTTTGTTTGATAGAAATCAGTAGGTTTGCTGTGGTGGAGTCAGCTTTGCACAGAACTTCGTTCCTTTTAGGATTTTTTTTCCTAGTGTATGCCCAAGGAGCGGGCTTGGAAAATAAGCACTCTAGGTTGATTGATTAGTGATAAACCTAGTAGTTCTTCTTGTCAAGGCGGGGAGCTCGAAGACTCTTCTTTTGAGAGCCCTGTTTTTGGAAACTTCAGTTTTGAGAATCTGTCTCTTCGTGAGGAAAATACCCCTAGTACTTCAGTTGTGCCGGCAATGGAAACTTTGAAAGATTACATGTTCCCAACTAGGTCCACCCGATCTTTGTGCATTAAATTGCCAGCCACTACGGCTAATTTCTAGATAAAACCTAGTATTCTTCAGATGATCCATATATTCTTAGGGAAAGATGATGAGAACCCTTATTTTAATATTAGGGACTTTGAGGAAATTTGTGGGACAATTAGAATAAAAGACCTTACTGATGAAGTCTTGAAACTTAAGATGTTTCCCTTTTCCTTAAGAGATAAATCCAATACCTGGCTGAACAACCTACCATCTGAATCCATTGAAACATGGGAGGAACTTATTGATGCTTTCTATATGAAATTCTACGTTAAGCATAAAACTACGTCTGTTAGGCAGAAAATTAGTGCTAGTGTGCAACAAGAGGGAGAGTCTCTTTATAGGTTCTTAGAGAGATTCAATGATCTCCTATCCCAGTGTCATCACCATGGATTTGATAAGATTAAACTCGTAGAGATTATTTATGATGGTTTAGACTATTCAACCAAAGCCATGGTTGAGTCTATGTGCGTTGGTGAGTTCACGAGTAAAAGTGCTGATGATGCTTTCACCTTCTTAGGAGCTGTCACTGAAAAATCCCAACAGTGGGAGTCTTGTGTTGAACCCCCCAAAACACTCTTGATCAATAGAAGTAGCACCAATGTGGTAGATACAAGCTTCGGGTCTGATGCTAAGTTTGCTGCTTTGTCTAGAAGGTTAGAAGCTTTGGAATTGAATCATCATAAACATAGCTCTCTTGTTGAACCTGACGATAGGTTTAGAGCCTCTCAAGTGTCTAGTTGTGGATTAGAACCCAATAACTCGTTTTGGGAAGGTCAGGTTAGTGAAGAGCAAGCCCATGCTGTCTATAACAATGCTAGGTTTGAGAACCGTCAGAAGTTTGACCCATACTCAGAGACTTACAACCCTGGTTGGAGAAACCATCCTAATTTTTCTTGGTCTAAGGGTCAGAATCAAGGACAGTCTAGTAATTCTTAGCCTCCCCCAGGTTTTGGTTATGCTAAGAACTCTTCAGGTCAACCTCAGTTTCAGAGTGAGAAAAAGATCTCCACCTTAGAAGAAACCCTTACTATGTTAGCAAAGAACCATGAGATGTTATCAAAGAACCACTGTGGTTTTCAAGAAGAAACCAGGCAGAATTTTAAGAATAATTCCCAGTCTCTTGCTAACTTAGAACTTCAAGTCGTCCAAATATCTAAGTTTCTTAGTGAAAGAGAAGATGGAAGATTCCCTAGTCAAACTGATCCTAACCCTAAAGGACAGAAATCGTACAATCGTGTGAATTCTATAACAACCCTTAGGAGTGGAAAGAAAGTTGACAATAAGGTTGCCATGCCTGATAGTGAACATGCTGTAGTTCACCCTTATGATCCAGAAAATGAGGAGACTAATAGAGTCTCCAAAGAGACCAATGAGGGTCATGCTGAGCCCGGATTTGTTCCCAGAGCCCCGTTCCCCCAGCTGCTATTTCCAACTAAGAGGGAGTCCAACTTTAATGATATATTGGAGGTTTTTAAGCAGGTTACTATCAACCTCCCATTGTTAGATGCGATTAAGCAGATTCCCGCTTATGCCAAGTTTCTTAAGGATATGTGTACGCGAAAGCGAAAACTTAATTTCCAGAAGAAAGCCTTCCTAGCTAGTCATGTGAGTTCTATTATTCAGAATACAACTACTCCTAAGTATAAAAACCCAGGGTCCCCTACCATTTATTGCACAATAGGTAAACAACGTGTCGAGAAAGCTTTGCTTGACTTAGGAGCCAGTGTGAACTTACTGCCATACTATGTGTACCTTAAGCCAGGACTTGGTGAGATGAAACCTACCCAGATGATACTTCAGTTAGCTGATAGGTCCGTTAAAATTCCTCGTGGTGTGATCGAGGACGTTCTTATTGAGGTCGACAAGTTTATTTATCCAGTGGATTTTGTTATCCTAGATACCCAACCTGTTCCTGACCCAGAGAACCAAATACCAGTGATTTTAGGTCGCCCGTTTTCAGCTACATCCAATGCGATCATTAATTGTCGAAATGGTATTATGAATTTGTCTTTTGGTAATATGACTATTGAGCTGAACATTTTTAATATTAGTAAGCTACCCTCTGAACTAGATGACTCGAGCATAGAAGAGGTGAACATGATAGGAACATTAGTCGAGGAGTCATTACCAAACACTTTGTTAGAAGATCCATTAGAGAAATGCCTAGCCCACTTTGGGATTGATTTTGATGATGACGATGTGATTAATGAGGTGAATTCTTTTTTAGATTCAACCCCTTTGATAGACACTAGTAATGGTTGGAAACCTAAGTTCTAAACTCTACCCGTTTCTAAGTCTACCCTAGTTCCTTCGTTAGAAAAGCCTCCTAAGTTGGACCTTAAACCATTACCAGATTCCCTGAAGTACGTGATTTTAAGCCCATATGAAACTTTACCTGTGATTATAGCATCCGACTTGGATAGTGATCAGGAAAGTAGGCTAGTGACTGTACTTCAGAATAACAAGGAAGCTTTAGGGTGGACCATAACATACATTAAGGGTATAAGTCCTACTGATTGTATGCATCATATCTATTTAGAGAGTGACACCAAACCTTCTAGGGAGATGCAACGTCGACTGAACCCTAATCTGAAAGAAGTAGTTCGAACCGAGGTTCTTAAGATATTAGATGCAGGCATTATCTACCCCATTTCAGACAGTAAGTGGGTCAGCCCCGTTCAGGTTGTTCCCAAGAAATCCGGTATTACTGTAGTCCAGAATGATAACACTGAGTTAATCCCAACCCGGGTGACCACGGGTTGGCGTGTCTGTATTGACTATAGGAAATTGAACAAGGTCACTAGGAAGGACCACTTTCCCCTTCCCTTCATCGACCAAATGCTAGAGAGATTAGCTGGACGTAGCCACTATTGCTTTTTAGATGGATACTGCGGTTATAATCAGATTGTCATAGCCCCAGAAGACCAAGAGAAAACCACTTTTACCTGTCCCTTTGGTACCTTTGCGTATAGACGCATGCCTTTCGGGCTATGTAATGCCCCTGCGACCTTTCAGCGTTGTATGCTGAGCATATTTTCTGACATGGTAGAACGGTTCTTAGAGGTCTTTATGGATGATTTTTCAGTGTTTGGTTCGTCTTTCGATGAGTGCTTGCATCATTTGTCATTAGTTTTGACTAGGTGTAAGGAAAAGAATTTAGTGCTTAATTGGGAGAAATGTCACTTCATGGTTCGTTCAGGAATTGTTCTAGGGCATATCGTATCTTCGAAGGGTATAGAGGTAGATAGAGCCAAAGTTGACCTCATTAAAACTTTACAGGTCCCAAAAACCGTAAGAGATATTAGGTCATTCTTAGGGCATGCAGGTTTTTATCGTCGATTCATTAAGGATTTTAGCTTAATTTCTAGACCTCTTTGCAATTTGCTTGCAAAAGACGTTAAGTTTGTCTTTGATGATGCTTGTTTAGAGGCTTTTGAGAAGCTTAAGAATTTACTCACTACCCCCCCATAGTCCAGGCACCCAACTGGAACCTACCCTTTGAGATCATGTGTGATGCTTCAGATTATGCTATTGGTGTTGTGCTAGGTCAGCGAGAAAATAAGTTACTTCATGTGATTTACTATGCTAGCAAAACTCTGAATGATGCCCAGTTGAACTATACCACTACGGAGAAGGAACTATTAGCTGTGTTTGCCTTAGACAAGTTTAGATCCTACCTCTTAGGTTCTAAGGTCATAATCTTTACTGATCATGCTGCTTTGAAGTATCTTCTTTCCAAGAAGGATACTAAACCTAGATTGATTAGATGGATCCTATTGTTGCAGGAATTTTCCTTAGACATTAGAGATAAAAAAGGTGCAGAAAATGTAGTAGCAGACCACTTGTCTAGGCTTGTTGTGGATACCCTTAATGATTCTCCTCCTGTTAGGGATAGTTTTCCTGATGAACAACTGTTCTTTGTTACCCAAGCACCTTGGTATGCGAATATAGTGAATTATCTTGTTACTGGTCGAATGCCCCAACATTGGGGTAAACAAGATCGTTCTAGGTTTTTAGCCGAGGTGAAGCACTTCTTTTGGGATGATCCTTATTTGTTTAAGTATTGTCCAGACCAGATTATTAGGAGATGTATACCTGAGAGTGACCAGTCCAGTATTATTTCCTTTTGTCATGATCATGCTTGTGGGGGTCACTTTAGTGCTAAGAAGACTGCTGCTAAATATTGCAGTGTGGATTCTATTGGCCTTCGTTGTTTAAAGACTCCCACAGTACTGTGTTACTTGTGACGTTGCCAGAAATTAGGAACCATTTCCCGTAGGAACATGATGCCCTTGAACCCTATTTTAGTTGTTGAGGTCTTTGATGTGGGTATTGACTTTATGGGTGTTTCCTAATTCTTTTGGTAACTTATACATCCTTGTCGCTGTAGACTATGTCTCTAAGTGGATTGAGGCGGTTGCGTGTAAGACTAATGACCATAGGGTTGTGATTGAGTTCTTGAAAAATAATATACTTACACGTTTTGGTACACCGCGAGCTATAATTAGTGATGGAGGGTCGCACTTTTGTAATGGACCTTTTAGGCTTTTGATGAAGAAATATGGTATTACACATAAGGTAGCTACCCCATATCATCCACAGACTAGTGGTCAGGTAGAGGTTTCCAATAGGGAGATAAAGCGTATATTAGAGAAAACAGTTAATCCTAATCGGAAAGACTGGTCGTCTAGGCTTACTGATGCCTTATGGGCTTACCGTACTGCGTTTAAGACCCCCATTGGAATGTCGCCTTATCGGCTTGTGTATGGAAAGGCATGTCATTTACCTGTTGAGTTAGAACATAGAGCTTATTGGGCTGTTAAGCAGCTAAATTTTTCACTTGACAAGGCAGGAGCCCATAGGAAACTCCAGCTCAATGAGTTGGAAGAGATTCGTATAGATGCTTACGATAGTGCGAAGGAGTATAAGAACAAAATGAAACTTGTGCATGATAAGAATATTTTAAGAAAGTCATTTTCTCAGGTCAAAAAGTTCTTCTGTATGATACCCGCTTGCATCTTTTCCCTGGGAAGTTACGTTCTCGGTGGACGGGTCCTTTTATTGTTCGCACTGTCTTTCCTCATGGAGCTGTTGAGATCGAGACACCAGATGGTAGTAGTTCTTCGAAGGTTAACGGTCAGAGATTGAAACCCTTTTTAGAGCCCTTTCCTACAGGTGATGTTGAGGAGGTCCCTCTGGAGGACCCTGTTTACCCTTGATTGACCATCGAGGCGATTGTATGTTGTATATTAGTTTTTGATTTCTCTCTTCACCCAGGTACTATCTTTCCGACTTCTCTCTTTACTGATTCCTCATGTTACTTTGCTTTTTGGTATTGCTCTTTCATTAGAAACATTGAGGACAATGTTAGATTTAAGTTTGGGGGTGGGGAAGAAACTTTTTGTTAGCTTTTAGTTGCAATAAATAAACTCCAGAGCCTAGAAATTTATGCTTATTAAGGTTGGCACTAACCAATCTAAGTGGATGGGAACATCTTGGTTGTAGGAGTTGAGGAACCAATCTGATTAGATGGAAACATCTAAAGAGTCTATTCATAAAAGCACAGAGCTCAGGTGTTAGAATTAAAAAAAAATGGTAGTTTCGCCATAACTCGTTGAATCCTAATCCCTTGTTTTTATTTTTAAGTGATTTGGTGGGGCACACGATCAAGTTGTTACCATTGCTAGGGTGAAATAGGGTGATTGAGATACCACAAAAAAAAAAAGTTTGAGACCAGACCATCAGACCAACCGGAATAAATTCAATAAAGTCGACCACTGGTGCCCTTGTATATGCCAGTTGTGTTGACCTAGAGTTAGGTTTATCACCACTGGTCCCCTTGTATATGCCAGTTGTGTTGATATTAGTCAGACCGGTATCTCAGTCCATTAGGATAGGTTCATCTTGGCAGAGGCCTTCAGACAGATATGGGAAACACCGTTCACTTTTAACCATCTCTTTATCCATCTTCTTAATCTTTCCATGTGATTGGTTGACTCCGGTTATGATGTACATAAACTATCTGAGTAGATCTATTTCACTTATAAATGAATTCTAGTATGCTGAGTGCAAACTCGTGTACAACAATTGGAATTTCGCATCAGGGTACTTCCTCCTATAGTCAATGATTGTATGCCAACCAAGGAGATTCTTTAGTTCCTTCCAAGGTTTTGCGTAGATAGCTAGGGTCTGGAGTAAAGTTTTTGTGGGTACACCTCTGGTAAACCCCCCGGAGACAACACTCCGCCGCTAAGGCCACCTAGCGGTTTAACGGCTTGCTGCACGTGCTAAGTGTAGTCATTTTATTTTCTAGATTATTTTTGCTCGAGGACTAGAAAATAATAAGTTTGGAGGTATTTGATAGACACATTTTTGTGTCTAAGTTGTCCTCAATTTTCTGTATTGTTGGTACTCGGATTTGTGTTTATTTTGGTGTTTTGTGTGTTTGTAGGTATTTTTGGAAAATAAACATTTTTTTGAAAAATCGGCTCGAAAAATTATGCGGAACACCCCGAAGGACAATTGCTAAACGGACCCCAGTTTTGGATAAGGGGCACCTCAATTACTAAGGGGCACCTCAGTTGAGCATTTGCTATTCGCACCCCCAGTCTGGTTAAGGGGACTTCATCCTCTTCATTTGAATTTTCAGTTTGGCGGGAAACTGTTCACAGGCTATTATCAAAATTAGGGTTCGTGATTTAGAGTTGTTTTAGAGAGATTCAATGGCTGAGATTCTTTGGGATGAATTGTTTGTGTGTAACAGGCGTGGTATGATTGTCTGTTTTGACTGAATTTGGCTAGATAATCTAAGGGATCAAACCAGAGCAGTTCGTGCACGGGAGAAATATGTTGTCACCTGCGTAACTGCTGAATCGAGTTTGGGAAGATTTTGTGGGTATTCTTTCATGGTTTTGGACTTGTATGGGCCTGTTAAGACGAAACAGGACTGCTAACCCGGTTAGTTTGAAGAAAGAATGAAGTTTCCTTGGTGTTTCAGTAAAACAGGGAAGAAATATATTCTCGGCTTTATCTCTGGAAAGTGTTTGAGGATTGCGCGTGTCTGAAGTGTTGGGATCTTTCTGTTCTTGTTCTGAGCGAAATTGGAGTATGTTTGGATACAACAGAAGCGTGTAGGAGTTAAACATGGAAAGAAATCTCGATAATATGAAGAGTGAGTAAAGAGAAGATATTGACGTTAACTAGTGATATTTTGAGGTCCTGGTGAGTATAAAAGAAGTGTTTGGGGGTCGTACAAGGGGGACGAGAGTTTGGGGGAGATTACAGAGTTGTGAAAGTCGAGTTGCAGAAGAATCACCATTTCTGCTGCTGTGAAGAACACCAAGAACATTAGGCGCGCAACAGCAGGCGTTTCTCAACAGTGGAAACGACACACAGACGAGGGTCGAGAATAAGCGACAGTACTCTGTTCTATCGTTCTTTTCAGTTTATAACACTTATAACTGTTGCAAACCCGATTTTTAATAGTTTTTCTCCATTTCATCTTTGTAAACACCCTTTGAGCAATAAAAATGAATTTTGAGTGTGTTTCCAACATGATGATGAGCTAATTCTCCCACAACCAAGGCAATGGGGAAGCTAATCACGCACGAATAATGGGTAACTATTTCATTTTATCTATTTTTTAATTATAATTCACTCAATCACTGCTCTTGCAGGATTTTTAAATGTTTACATAATTTTATTAATTATTAGTGATTCAATTTGATAGACTATACTTTGTTTAATCAATTGATAGTCTATGCTTGGGGAATACAATTAATATTTGAGAATATGTTTGATCAATTGTGAATTAAGAAATAAGGGACTTAAAAGATAATTAGAGTTTTGGATTATTTTCGATAATTTATTCATGTGTGATAGTGGAATCAGTGTCTTCGTTATTCCTAATAATCTTGAATTAAGTTTTGTTTCTTTTTAAATTTCATTAAATCTAAAATCTTTGCTTTCACAAATCTCAACGAACTTTTTACTACAACTCAATTTGAAATTACATCAGGATGTGTGTATAAAACGCAAATAATATTCACGTCGGATTTGGGATGTGTGTAATATAACAATGTTTGAAGAAACGCATTCCTCAGTGCTGTGATTGCCGTCTAGAGCTTATGGAATTATTAAAAACGTCCCAATATGTGACGCTAGCTACTTAAAAGAAGTGTTCACATTCAGACGTTGCCTGTAGTTGCTTCCAGACGGGCACACATCATATAATGACTTTTTATCACTAAACACTTCGGATGCGCTAAAGGATAACTGAGCGTTTCCCTTATAGGCTGTTTGGATACACACCCATAAGTTGTTTTTTGACTTCTGAAAATAGAAAAGTCTAGTTTGGATACACAATTTCAGAATGACTTCTAGAAGCAAAAGAGTTAACTTTTTGCGAAGCAAAATATTTCTGTTCCTGACTTATGCTTCACTTAGACTTCTAGTATCCAAACGGGTTATTATCATACCACCTTTAAGTGATACAACCAGGTATTCCCAAAATAGATTAGGGCAGTCCCCAAACCGGGAGAGTGCATATTATGTGTTTAAGTTCTGGAACCGAAGTATTAGAAAGCCTAGTCAAAATACTAACATTCCCCATTCGAGAAGGTTGGTTATTCTGCTCACAATGTCTCAGTTCATGGAAGAGCTAAAATCAGCAATGAAGGAACACATAGAATTCATGTCAGATCTCGTCGAGAGATCCAGTGGAGAGCTTCGTACTGGACTTCAACCCGCTGTTGACATTTTTATTGGTTTCTTCCACGCAATCGACTGGAAGGTATTAAAACTTTTTAGTACTTAGGGTTTGCATTGCATCAAATGTTTACGGTTGCTCAGATTTACTTAGTATTGCGAAATTGAGATCCAATTGTTTACTGGAACTGTAGGGTTTATAATTTCAAGAATTAGGGATACAAAGTAGGAGTTCTAGCTGGCTACCTTTGGATATTTTTGTAGGCAATTGAAATTATTTGAAGGGGACGTTAATGTTTAGCCACACCATAGTCATTCATTGATTGTTTTCAGATTTCTGGTTTATCTGTTCATTTGGTTAAAAATATGCTGAGTGATTCTCATCAGGGACATGAGTTCTTTATACATATGCCTGTCTTTGCAATTTTGCATATAATTTTTGATATTTGACTCCTTTGTTGAGTTATTGGTTGCTATTTACCTTTATTTGGATGGGCATATTTATCTTCTTCATTCTTGGGGAGCCTATTGTGTCTGACAGTAATTATCCGGTTGGTTTTACAGGAACCTTGGTTAATTGGCTTAATATCGTTCCATGTTGCTTTGCTGCTAACAACCATCTTGTCAAGGAAAAACATCAACTTTCAAATGTGCTTGTTTCTTGTGGCATGTAAGATTCTGTGTCCCTCAACTGCCTTTCATTTGCTTATTATACTATTATGTGTTAACAGATAACTTAGATTCAGGCTTGCGAAACTCAATGAAATATAATTTATAGCAGATATTCTAGCTAGCATTTGTCATTAAAACAAACTTTAAGAACTTTCTTTATGAGAGTTGCCCGATTTATGTTGAAGTCGCCGAGTTCGGCCAGAAGTACATTATGCTTCTATGTGATGGGCACTGCAGCACTATCCTTTTCTTTGTCATCCCTCAGTACTGAAACTGTATGATCACATTTGGCCTCATAATGTCTACCATGCCTCAGTATTTGATAAACCATTTAGATGTTCATAGGAAATAATGAATTCCACGGACCCACAAAAACGGTTACTTTCTTATTTTATATTTTTTAAGAAAAAAACTTTCTTTAGAAAATTTGAAATTTAAGTATGTTATATTTTTGAAGAGAAGTGCTGAAATATATGCCAGAAAAACCCTGTGAGTGTAGCTAGAAAATGGAAACTACACCTCAAAATATTCTTGTACGTTGCTTTCCATCCGATCCATCTCTATCATCCCTTCTCATGTTTGTATGTCACTTTGTAGACTCAATCTGTTTTGTGGATTTACGATTACATTTTCTTTTATTAATAGTTTACTATTACGAATTCCAACAACCTGTTTGCTAATGTTTTTTTCTAGCGGAAGTACTTTTCCTTTCGTTTATAAACATGAAAGAAAACTCTATAGATCAATAAGCTTCCCTGATAAATGAGCTGCTCTATGAGGTCCAGGAGAACCACGCTCTCCCTGGAAATCAGTTTCTTTTAATCGAAACTACCTATCTTTTACTTCTTCATGATACTGAAAGTTCTATTCGATGTTGGTGTTGATGTGCAGTGGCTGGTGTATACTTCGCAGAAAATATTAATACTATTCTTGCTAGCAACTGGAAAAGTTTTGCAGGTCAGAATTATTTTGATCCACGTGGAATTTTTCTGTCGGTACTCTGGTCTGGGCCTCTTTTGATCATTTCAATCATAGTCCTGGTTAGTTAATCTTTAACCACTTCTTATTTATTTTCATCACCCACCAGGTGTTTGTCGCCATCATTTATCTCGGTACTTTTTTTATGAATGTGTTATTATCCACAGGTAAACACGCTCTTTTCATTATGCCAACTAATGGTTAAGTGGAAAAGAGCTGAGCTCAAGCACAAGGCAAGGGCTGCTCGTAACAAGCAGGAATGATATATTTACCTTGTATTTCATGTTTAGAGTACACCTTGTGACGTTTTCTTACTCTTGTTGAGTTTAAATCTTCAACTATTTTGCTTGTTTATCTTGCAAAAGTTGTTTTTTCCTTTTCCTCCTTTAATTGGTAGATTATGAATTTTGTTCCGGCTGTAGTTGTTCTGTATACAGTTACTAACCTTGTAACATTCTCTATAACTGAATATTATAAACATAAGATTTTGAAAGAGGGAAGTAATATTATAAACATGCCTTTGGTACCATCTTCTGGGTTTTCTTTTGTATATACTCAGTAATACGACAAAGATATTTTGACAGAAGTTTGTAGAGAAGGAAATCTTGCTCAGCTCAGCCCAGCTCAGCTTGGGTTTAACTTAATGCCCTACGAGTGTCGTTCCAGCTATATAGATACTAGCCTAATGGGCAACATACTCTTCAATTGAATACTAAATCTTGACGTAGATAAGATAACTTTTAGTTGTCTCCAACACTGTAATAACTGGAATGAAATTTTTGCTCGCGCGAGCATTTTTTGACGTAGCAGCATTCGCTAAATTTAGACAAGTTTTTTTACTTATTAAGTGTTTTAGTAAGCATCTTAAAAACTGTTCATATTGGGTGTGATGTTACTAGATCAAAAATGTCGCCGATCAAAAAGTTTTTGGTAATAACCAAGCAGTCCTGTTGAATCCAAATACAATAAGGCGACGTATATGGTTCTGATCACCAGCGGTTCGACTCAAGGCACAGGTCCTAATCGTAAACTTTTCCCACTCCGTTAGACGACCATGCCCGAGAGAAACTACATAGAAATGGTCGGGTGGGCCGGAAACCAAAATAATGGTAAATGCAAATTCAATAAAGAGGCAATTCATTGCAAACAATGTGAACAGTGAACACGTTGTAATAACAAGATGGCATTACTTTTACAAGTAAACTTAATTATACAACAAGATCAGGTATAGACATTACAAATTTCTCAATTTTTTCTTTTCCAAACATGCTCAAATTAGTAAAACTAAAAACAGGACATTCTTTATTAGCGACAGACTCTTTAATCTCGGGGACTTCAGATGAATAAACACGTCCCTACCATATCTATTTCTTCTACGCCGATGATTGTTTTCTTTTCACCAAAGCGGATTTGGGAGAAGCGAAAAATTTATTGGATATCTTTTCTAAATTTGGGGGAATCACAGCCCAAATGGTTAATCTTCAAAAATCGGAAATTTATTTTAGCCCCTGAATTCATCCCAAACACGGGAAAATAATAGCAAAAATCCTTAAAGTCCAGCTGATGACCAAAAAAGAGAGGTATCTACGAACTCCTCTCTTCTTTGATAAAAACAGGAAGGAGAATTTTGAACCGCTACTTCAAAAATATTATAACACCTTACAAGGTTGAAAATCAAAGTTGCTATCTCAAGCGGGCAGAACAGTCTTAATTCAACCCATTCTTCAAGCATACCCGACATATCAGATGCAGATGTTAGATCTTCCTAAAGAAACCTTGGATAAATTAGATAAAATCCTCAGGGACTTTTGGTGGAAGAAAGATAGGTCAAAAGGTAAATGTGGTTATATAAAGGCGTGGAAAGGCATGTGCAAGCCAAAAACATAAGGGGGATTGGGAATTAAAAATCCTCATAATTTCAATATAGCCCTTCTAACAAAGCTAGCCAGCAGATTATTGATGGAAAAATATCAACTATGGGTTAAACTTCTAGAAGCAAAATATTTCTTTAATTCCGATCCCTTCGACCCTACGAGAAACTATGAGCTATCATGGATTAGGACAAGCATACAGAAAGGTCTTAATATCATTAAAGGCAATTATATTTGGCAAGTGAAAAGTAGAGCTAATACGAAGATTTGGGAGGACAATTGGATTCCCAACACGGACAGATTAAATAAACCAAGGGACAGAGATGATAATTTGCCGCAAAAGGTTCAAGAGTTAATAAATAATGAAGGTCACTGGGACACGGAAAAGCTAGATGATTTGTTCTCTTTAGATAGAAAAGAAAAGATTCTAGCTATTACCCCAAATAAAAAAGATTGTGACAAGATAAGATGGGCTCACCACCAATCAGGAGATTTCTCGGCAAAAAATATATGTAACTTTCTCATCAATCGTACTTCTGAAAATGAGAATAATATTGAATTCCCGTGGAAAAAACTATGGAAGTTGCAGTCTCTACCTCGGATCAGGCTATTTATTTGGAAATTAATCCAAAAAGCTTAACCAACCTCGAGTAGACTAGCGGCTCATAACCCAGAGGTTTCCCTAGAATGTCAAATGTGCAATAACCAAGCTATGGAAATGGAAAATCATCTTTTTAGAACTTGCCCTTTCTCAAGAGCAGTTTGGTTTGGTTGCTCCTTGGAAGCGGTCAATTCGCGAGTTAACACAGATGTGATTAGCAAGTGGGTTGAATTTTGGATCGACGATCAAATTTCTCGCAATTTGGTGAACAAATTGCAATCATTCTTTGGTTCATATCGAAATATAGATGCGAGGTTGTTTTTAGGAAAACCATTCCGGATCCCTCCTACTTAATTCGGCAGATAAAAAATTTCATCCAGTCTTCACTTATCAAGGAAGAGACAAAACCTCAAGGCAGCCGAAAAACGAAGATTACCAATCATGTGCGGAACAACATCAAGTCATACTGGATAATTTTCATCGATGCGTCCTTTAAAAAAAAAAACCTTTCCATGGGATATGCCTCCATTCTATACTCTGTAGACCAAGAAGCTTTCTTACATATTTCAGCTGGCTCTGATTGGGCTTCCTCGGCGTTACATGATGAAGCAAAAGCACTAGTAATTGCTTTAAAGTGGCTAAAAAATAATATTCTTTCTAGCATCTGTATAGTCACAGACTGTAAACTCCTTCAATATTCTATCACCAAACAAGGTACAAAATCTTCATGGGTTGCGGAGAATACTATAAAAGAAGCAATTTACTTGTTGGACAATCTTCCTCAAGCGCATGTTAAATTTATAAACAGGGACTACAATGCTGCAGCGGACTCAGTGGCTAAAGAAGCAAGGATCAAAAGACTTCATCATATGTCATCACACTTGTGTCAACGAATGCGAAAAGAGAGTATTATTTCTAATATTTTTGATGAAAATGAAATTGTATATCTTCTGTTTTATATTGCTTAAGTTAATATAATAACATTTTCCATCAAAAAGAAAAGAAAAAAACTATTCTTTAATCATTCTGCATCGACATTCTCAGGGCCGGCCCTGAGTTTTTGCTGCCCCGAGGTATGGTGTAACAGAAGTTGTTTCCCCATTTAATAGCAATAGCGTGTTTCATTCTTGTTTACTGATTTATTTGATGGGGCATGTTGCACAACCATAATCTAAACATATTTAACCCTTCAACATTCTAGTTTTTTCAAAGTACTGACATACCATACAGTGCACTAAGCCCTATCTAGCTCATACTACGTACATACATAAGCAAGTAGCTAGTCATCCATCTGAGAAAGGAGTGATATAGTTTGCATCAAGTAAAATATGTTTGCATACTTGAAATTCAGCTAGTCGCCAATACAATAAAGGAGGGTTAAAATGTTCATCAAGTAAAACATGTTTGGAGACTTGAAGTTAGTAAGAAGTTACTAATTGCCATGCACAACTTCAGTAGAGATTCAAACTTAATTTAAAAGGAGTCATACAAAGTAAGTATGTTTAGCGGCATAACTGGTAGCCCTCAAAATGATGACATCATTAGGATTTCAGACATGGTTTTCTGAAGTTACATGAGACCTTATCAGCAGCAATAAATCTATCACCACCATCAAAAGTAGGATACATTCGTAACAAATGATCTTATGCAAGCGCAAAAAGTGAAACAACAAATGCATTAACAACTGTTTAGATGCTATACACTAATTACATTTTTATAACCACATCAACTTGCATGAACCTGTGTGTCTTTGTTCTCAAGTTTGGATGTTCTATCTAGTGTTCACAGAGAACAAAAATATCGAGAGACAAAATTGAGAAGTGAGAAACGTTTCAGATCTTTTATGTTAACTAATTCATATTTACTATTACACCACTACAATAACTCTAATTTATATTATGCCCTTCTTTTATGTCCTTATATTTTCATTCACTCACGATTTAGACCTTCCTATTTTTTCTACCGATTGGGAATATTGGTCCCAAGCAGCTAGTTATCGAACGGACGATACATCACAAAAACGAAAAGAAAGAATAACTGTTGAAAGTTGAAAATTGAAAGGTAATATTATTCCTTCTATTTTAGTTGACAATGGGATTCAGATCCTTTGAATGTAAAGTACTGCACATTACTGTAATGGAATGAGTGGAAGGATCACACTACTTTTGTCTACATCACTTGGATAAAGAGATGAAAATGATAAGAAATTGTATATGAATTTAAATTTGTAGGAATAGAGAATGATAAACAAACTAGAAGATATTAATGAGATAGGATAAAGGGACTGGAAACGTACAAAATGCTATTTCAAAACAGATTTCAATGACAGATTATTTACAAGCTAAAAATGAATGTAAATGATAAAACAAGAAGTGGAGAAGGAAAAATTGAGCTTCAATGCCTTGAAGAGAGATCATCTTAGATCACTGTCATGAATGTTTTCACTTTCCTGGAGCAAAGTTGGTAGCATAAGACCAAGCATTGTTGTTTACGGGATCAGAAAGGTGATCAGCCAGGTTTTCAAGAGGACCTTTGCCAGTAACAATAGCCTGAACGAAGAAACCGAACATGGAGAACATAGCAAGTCGCCCATTCTTAAGTTCCTTTACCTTTAGCTCTGAAAATGCCTCTGGGTCTTCTGCAAGTCCCAAGGGGTCAAAGCTACCACCTGGGTAGAGCGGGTCGACTATTTCACCTAGTGGACCACCGGCAACTCTATACCCCTCAACAGCACCCATAAGGATAACTTGTGTGGCCCAAATAGCTAAGATGCTCTGTGCATGAACCAAGCTGGAGTTCCCCAAGTAGTCAAGTCCACCTTCACTGAAAATCTGAGAACCAGCTTTGAACCAGACCGCTTCACCAAACTTAACTCCATTTCTAGATAGAAGTTCAGGGAAAACACATCCCAAAGCGCCGAGCATGGCCCACCTAGAATGAATCACTTCCAGCTCCCGATTCTTGGCAAAGGTCTCTGGGTCTGCAGATAGTCCAGCAGTATCCCAGCCGTAATCACCAGGGAAGTCACCGGTTAGGTATGATGGAGATTCACCAGAGAAAGGTCCAAGGTACTTGACACGGTCTGGACCGTACCATGGACTTCCTGAAGAAGCAGCAGGCTTCTTTGCTGATGTCTTCCTCATCACAATCATTCCATTGCTACTGGATCTAACATTGGTTGGGAATTTTGATTGCGAGTTCAAAGTTACAGCTGTGCCTGCAAAAGATGGGGATGAGAGAGCCATGGATGCCATTTATATGTTTTGCTAAAGAGAAAATAGGAAAGGCTGCTGAAGAAGGTATTTTAGTGGTGCTCTTTGATGAGTTATACTGATGGGGAGTTCTTTCTCTTTTATAAGCCATTATGGGGCCAGGCATATCTATCTATGTAGATCTTCTGCTATGTTCTTATTGGTCCTGATATTGGCACCACATATTAAAAATCCTTCTTCTTTTCTCAGCCAAGGAAATTAGGATGTCATGGATTTTATTACCAATTATTGAACTGATAGGCAGATAGGGACAACTTGATCCACATACCACAAGTGTAGTATGTTTGGAGTAAGATGTGTAATAAGTGAATTTACAACACCCTAGCTGACAGTATTTGCTGTTGCATCAATACACGGGGAGGGGGGGAGGAGAGGCGGCGGCATGGGATGGCAGAGTGTTTCACCACCTTCTTTGAGTGGCCTACGCTAACTTAGCAACAGCGGTAAAGTTCGAAACTCACTGTAGTACAGTGGTAAAGTCACTGGGTGATGATACCAGTGACCTGAGTTTGAAACTCGACAGCACCAAATTTTTTACCGATCAAAAAAAAACACCTACTATAACTTAGAGCCAAATGAAACTTTTTGCTGTCTGTGTTTGGACATCTTACACAAAGATTTATAACCCTTTCTATTCTGTTCAAGAGATTGGTATGGCTTGGGGTGTTAAAACTGAGCAATAACTGAGCAGTAAAATGAAATCTTAAATACTTACTGACATGAATTTCTTTTTGCTTTCTAGTGCATCATAAGTCATAACCTCTTCCTGAGATGCCTCTGAAATTTCATCCATCAATTTCACCCAAGTAAACTTCTTAACTGAATTCACCTATTAACACAATTAGATAAAACTTATAAACTTCAAAACCTCTGGAATACAACCGAGTCAAATTGCGAAGCTACAGAACAACACAAATAAAAAAATCTGCTTGAATCAGTAACAAAGATTAACATTCGCATCAAAAATAGCTAGTAAATTTTCAGATCCATTGAATTTTTGAGCATCACAACATCATCGACAAAACAAATCCTGGATTTTATCACCCAGATAACTTGACCCACATATCTCAAATAGTAATTTGGGGTAAGATGTGTCACAAGTTAATTTATAACATTTTTAGCTAACAGTAAATAAGTTAGTGCTGCATCAATACACAACAAGGGAATGTGACAACAGATTGCTGAGTGTTTCGGCTTTGTATGGTCTACCCTCACTTAGAGCCAAAAATAACATTTTTCTGTATGAGAAGATGTGTGGTGGTATATCTAAACACATAAATTAGATGATGCTGAGATTAGAACACTAATGTAACTGAAATAGGCGGATTAGAAGATTATAAAACTGGCGCCACTGCAAACATGAATAAAGCTGAGATCTAAAAACAAGCAAATGAAAAGCAATTGAAGTTTTACTCTCTTCTCCTGGTTTAAAGAAAAGAGGAGTCTAAACTAAACCCATTTCTTTCTAGAAGTATAAGAGCAAAGATTCACCATGCATAGTCTTTTTCAATGAGCCCAAACTACAAAGACTGGTGCAGTTCAGTTATCATTCATCTTGCAGTCTGAGCCTACATCTGTGTTTCTAGGTTTGGGTAGTAATTTTAATGAAGAAAGGAACTATATGCTTCATATAAATAATGGAATGCATGTTATCAGCAAGGCAACAGAATTATTGAAGAATTTGAGTTCTGTTTCTGCTTAACAGATTGGTATCCTTTGGGGTGACAAGACAGGCAAGAAAAACTTAAGAACACTTGGGAGATGATTGAGGTGCTGGACGGAAGCATGTGCTAGACAGAGTTGCAATAGTTTGGTCAAGACTGCCCATGGACTCTATCTATAATATTCACAATGAACAGCGGAAGGGCTAAGGTGTAGCTAGATGATATTGTCAGGTACAAGGTTATGTTTCAATCGGAACATACTAATACGTCTAGTGGCAACTGAAGGCAGCTTACAAACCTGAGTGTGGTCTAAACAGTCATGTTCTAGAAAGGATTGTCTGCAACTTGAGCTTGAAAGAAATTCATGATAACCGAGAACTGAGCAGTGAAAATGAAAATTTTGAAACTTATTGATATGAGTTTCAGTTCACTTTACAGGGTATCATAGCCACTTCCTGAGATACCCCTGAAATCATCCCTCAACTCCTCCCAAGTTGAAACTCAACTCCAATTCACATATCCACACAGTTATATAAAACTTATCAAGTTCAAAAACCTCCGAAACTCGAATCAACTGACTCGAATTGCGAAGCTACAAAACAAAACAAATAGTTTAATCACAATAAACCTAGTTAAAAATATGAAATCAGCAACAAAAATAAATATTCACATCAAACAGAGATGTACCCATTTCTTCGTAAAAGTATAAGTGCATATATTCACTTAAGACATAGTCTCTTTCAATGCGAGTCCAAAGCTGCCAAGAGACAAAGGTTCTATCAACGTAAATTACAGACGCTGGTGCAGCTCAGTTATCATTCATCGTGCAGTCTGTGTCTACATCTGTGTATCTAGGTCTGGGTAACAATTTTAACCATATGCTTAATATGAATAAAGGATTCGTTTTACCAGGCCACAGTTTATTGAAGAATTTGAGTTATGTTTCTGCTCAACATAGATGGATTGAGGTGCTGAATGGAAGCACGTATTAGACAATGTTGCGAAAGTTTGGTTAAGACTGCTCATGGATGTTATCTATGATATTCGCAATGTTAGATGAAATTGTGAAGGACAAGGTTATGTTTCGATAGGAACATACAGATAGCTGGGTGCTGAGGTGGATCAACACGGCTCAAGGCAGCTTGCATATTCAAGAGTGTGGTTTGGAGTCTTTAGAAAGTTAAGTGTTCTAGGAAAAAGAATGATCATCTGCAAAGTGAGCTTCAAAGCTATCCATAATTTCAACAAATTTGGTTAATATATATAAAAACCAACAAATGAGCAGTACAGATGAAAATTTAGAAACTTACCGATATGAACTTCTTTTCACTTTGCGGGGCATCATAGCCACTTCTTGAGAGATGTCTGTAAAGTTTCATCCATCAATTCCTCCCAAGTAGAATCTCTTGAATTAAATCCATAAATTAACACAATTAGATGAAACTTAAAAACCTCCAAAATGTACCAACTGAGTCAAAATAACACAAATAAATTTAATCACAACAAACCTAATTAAACATATGAAATCTGCTTGAATCAGCAACAAAAAAAATAACATTTGCATCAAAAGGAGATGATGAACTTTCAGATATTTCATTGAATTTTGAGGCGCCATTACATCATCAACAAAAGTTTCAGATATTTCATTCTCTCATTCACAAATTGTTGTACTACAGATATTGAGGTCCAAAGGAGAACAAAAGTTATTCCCGTCCCTAAAAAAGCACTGCCTATTCTCCCTAGATGTAAGATAAGAAACACATGTGAAGGCCGCATTTTTTTCACTTCCAAAAAACAATACCCGTAACAGTCGCGGATTATGGCGAAGAAATATGGTGAGGACGGGGTGATATAACTCAAGGAGAGATGGAGCAGGAATAAAATCGAATAAACTACAGGTTGATGTCGGGTATCAATCTCCAACCTATCAATCAGACAGCTCTCCTTTCTATTTAAGAGTGATTTTATCCTCTAAACTGAGGGCATTCCCTTGAGTCTTGCTCCTTATCCTAATGTAACCGCTCAGCTTCCCATCGATTTACTTCTCGATGCTCACATTCTGCACATGTTACTCTCTGAAAGGTTTAATAGGAAACAAAATAATCACATCATAACACTGAACTACAAAAATAATCATATAAAGATGCAAAATTCAACCCTGGGGTAAACAAAACAAAAAAAAAATCTCTCCTACAATTCTGAACTACAAAAACAGAGATATTAACCTTCTGGGGCCTAGTACTATGTGTTCCTAGAGTACCCAATTACAGGCTAGGTTAGATAATATCCGGTGACGTATGTATAGTTGTATAACCCCTTTTGTTTTCCTACCAACTGATGAAACAAGAAAACTTTCAGTTCTGAGAGAAGTCGTAATACATAACTAGAACAATCATTTTACACTTTACGAGAAAGTGTCCTCTGCTTGGTGGCATGTTGCACTACTTTTTCTTCCACTGGAAGACCTTTCCGCCTCCTTACCGCATCAATGAGCTTCCTTGCTGTGTTATGCAGAACGCTAGAACCATCTCCAAACTCTTCAAGTTCTTCTTCTGTCTTAGGTACAAAGAAAGGATCTTCAGACAGCTCTTCCCAATGACTAAGTACAAGTAAGGCACTTGCAGCTCCTGATGTCTTTTCTCGAAGCTCCTTCGCAAACCCTACACTTTCAGTAACTGGCACATATGCGTGCACTGTGAACAAAGAAGATCCTTCTTGCATCTCCTCCTTCAGAACTCGAGCACGTCTCTTATTTAGAACACCATACATGGAGCCCAATTGTTCAGTTGGGGTGTTCAGTTCACAAAAATACATGGCTTCCACAATTCGAGGTTGCTTTTGAAGCACAGCTGTTCTACATGCTTCCTTCACTACTGTCATTATCTGCCCAGTAAAGATGCCATATTGATCTGCTAGTTGAGTAGAAACATCAGATTCATTGGAATGATTCTCCACTGGAATAACATTAGCTTCAACTATAAATGCCAAGCCCCACATAGGTTCATCACACAGAGGTCCAGCTCCAGTAGCAAGCTGAAACCCAGATAAGACACTGCTCTTGAGACTTTCTGCTTCCATAAACAATGAACTACTTTTTTCTATAGATTTTTCAAAAGCCGCATCTTCATCACTTGTCTTCTCATCTATAAATCCTAACCTTTGAGATACATGGGGAGAACCTCGAATAAGAACCGAATGGTCGCCACTCTCTTCTTTGGCGTGCGGAACAAGAAGAATGTTAGGACCAACATACCTAGGTCCAAGTGCCCAGATTCTTTGCAGCAACTGAAGCCACACACTTCTACATTTATCAGCTTTATCCTTGTCGAGTTTTTCACTCGCGATGTGACCCTCTATAGCATCCGTTATCCATTTTTTAAGTGCTTCAATTGGATTATCATCAACAGAATTCTCTTCTCTATGTGCTGCCAATAGTTTGTCGTTTCTCTGCGCAGGTTTGCCCTCTAGGATTTCTCCAAGTAGATCAGAATTTTCATCTAGCAACTTCGTCAGTGCTGGCGGAAGCTTTACTACCTGCACTCGAACAACACATCGACCATTGGGGGTTGTCTTCTCAACACAATCCAAGCCACCAGTCAAGACCTTCATATTATCTAGGAAATTGGACCCATCCCCTTCAATGGTCTCTCTATATGATACAAGCGGTTTTGAGACATTCAGACTAACCTTTGCAAACCTCTCTTGCAAATCCTTTATGCATCTTTCTAGATGAACCTCTCCTGCAGCTGCAAGCACTTGTTCTCCTGTGGCAGAAACACTAACCTCTACAAATGGGTCTGCCCTGTTAAGAAGACGCAATCCCTTTGTAACTGCAGCCATATCAGTAGGAAAAGTTGGTTCAATAGCAACTCTTAGAGTAGGAGCAACTTGGAAAACCATACTCGAAAAAGGCAAACAATTTCTAGTTGAACAAAGGGTCGCACTCTTTAAGATGTGATGACCAAGGCCTCGTATGGCGACAACATTCCCTGCCCTGGCAAAGGCCACCGGTTCCAAACCCTGCCCTATCATGAGATATAAGGAATGCATCTCAGCTTCCTGCAGATGTTTCTGCATTGCTTCTTCCCCTTTAAATGGATCATAGAGAGCTGAAAGCACATTAATTTTCTGCCCTACATGAAGAACCCCACTAAAAATCCTTGCAAATGCAAGGAAGCACTCATCTGATTCACCGACCCCGCCTTCATCTGGGTAATTATTGACAGCTTCACCATTGGGACCTTTACGTGGAAGCACCTTCATAGGAACAGCAAACATCTTAGACACAAAAGCAACACATGGTGCTTCAGCACTTGCATCACATGCCTGAACAGATTTCTTTACATTCTCTGCTTCTTCAAGCACATCGGGCCTGGCCGCATAATTCAGAACCACTCGCTTAGGAAGCAACCTTGTGATTCGAACAGACTGTGCTGCAACAGGATCAGGCATACACCTAATTACCATCGACAAGATTGCATCAGACAAAGGAAGCCAGCGACTCA
Source organism: Papaver somniferum (assembly GCF_003573695.1). NCBI lineage: Eukaryota > Viridiplantae > Streptophyta > Magnoliopsida > Ranunculales > Papaveraceae > Papaver > Papaver somniferum. The sequence goes on along the minus strand of NC_039359.1, from coordinate 29,118,143 downwards.
TAATAGCTTGAGCCACAATTTTATTATCCTTATTCTCTAATTCACGAGGAGGAACAGACAAATGAAATGTCTTAATAACTTTTCCAAGCACTGCTTTATCTCCATCAGGTTCATATGCTGCCTGATAAACCTGCCAAAGTGGCTCTAGCACAAACTGCACGAACATTGGCTTTGCTTTACTTCCTGAACCAATTGCCTTCTTTCCCAGAATCATCTTTGTTTTCGGATTAAAATAACGAGGCCCCCATAAAGCCTTCTGCAAAGCACCTACACTAGCCCCAAGCTTAGATGCATAGAATTCAGCAAACTCTTTAATACAGAAACCCCAACCATCTAACGCACAAACAAACGCAACATTTCCCTTCTGAGGTTGAAAAGTATCTTCTTCATCATCCTCCATAAACTCAAAATTCTCATCACCCGTCTCGTTCACAGACCCTGCAATTAGTGAATCAACATCCGACAAATACTTCTCGGACTGATATGCACTCATAATTCCATTAACCTCGTGAACTATCCTCTGTAATCTAGTATACGCTTCCATTGGAGTCATTTTCAGCTCCGTAATCAACCTATCAATCTTATTTAAAACCAAACACGGAGTAAGTTTCTCAATCCACGCTTGCCGTAAAACAGCGTGTGTTTGTATATGAACACCTTCAACAGCATCAACTAACACCAATGCACCATCACTTAATCTAGCAGCAGTAGAAACCTCACTACAAAAATCCATATGTCCTGGAGAATCTATTAGATTAATGGAATGGTCTTTATATTGTAATGCAATTGAAGAACTCTTCATGGTAATAGCTCTTCTTTGTTCTTCATCTAGATAATCCATATATCTCATTTTACCAGCTTGTTTTGGGTGGAGAAAATTACCAACAGAAGCGGCAATTAGATGGTCAGCTAAAGTAGTTTTACCATGATCAACATGAGCTAGAATACAAATATTCCTAATCTTCTCTCTTTCAAAATCCCCCATTATTAACAATACAATTCAATAAAATCCAAATTTCAAGTTCAGAAGAAATCTAACTAGGGTTTTTGAAAGTTTTACAGAAACAACGTTAGTGAGGAGATTGTTATGATTATGTCTGTGAAGATACTAAGCATATCGAATCCCCTTACCTTTGAGAGAGATGCAGACCGCCAAGGTTTAGCCGTTTAGGTCTAACGAGGAGGATACAGTTTTTAGTTTTTACACACAAGCCCGGCCAAATAAACTAAAACCCAGAGCAAAGAATTTCTAAATAAACGTGTATTCATCTCAACCGTAAATCTATTTTCAGTATCCCATTTAACCATCAGATTATGAAGCACCACAATAACTCCCTGAAACAAGAAGTACCGTCTCATCTATACTCTTCCACCCTTGCAGATTGACAGGTGAGGTAATCAAAGAGCTTTCTTCGTTACGTTTAGTGCGGTGGGGAGTCGAGATTCAAGATTCTTTCGTTAATCGGCTAAATTCCACCGAGCGTTCAGCAGTTTCATAGAATGCAATATAAAATTAACATAGGGACGTTTAATGGTTTGGGGTCCCAAAAAATCCTGAAATGCTAAATGGTTGGGCGTTTAGAAAATATTTTACGCAAATTCAAATGTTAGGATGATGTTGGCCGTAGGAGTCACAGTTTTTTTTGGTCATCTAACGGTTGATAGATCAGACACCAGATGGTTTGGCGTCTGACGGTATATCATTTGGCGTTTTTCACTTGAATCTTGAATTCCCACAAGGTTTGGATTTTGAATTTTGGTGATGTGTCGTGGATGTGAATGTTGAATCTTGGACGACAATTAGATTAAGCCTTAGGCTGAGTTCTACGGAGCTTCACGGTCCAAGCTTGTAGCTCAGCGGTTTCCCATCAACTCCACTAAGGAGGAACTCACATGGGTTTAATCCTCACAGTAAAAATTTGTATTACGGTAGTTGTATAGTTGGGTTTGGCGAGTTGAGTTTGGCAGTGGGACCAGTTCGACTGTCTGGTTAGGGTTGGGGTCGGGGCACGGTTTTTTCATATAAAAAAAAAAAACTATGGAGCTTCAAATCAAGATCCACGTTACCTTGAATTAGGTCGGGATGTCATGGTGTTGAGGTTTGAAAAAACATGAAATTATATAACATAAGAGCGTGGAACGGTTTAGCAAAAAATAAAAAATGGACCCAACATTAGACAACTGCTTGACCAGGAAATTTTAATTGACGCGCTAAACCATTTAGCGCGATACTAAAAATGCATATAAAAGAACTCGGTTTTCCTTCTTCCTGTTCGTTCCAAATCCTTTTTCTTTTCTTTCATAAAATCACAAAGATTAATTTTGTGAGATTTTTATCAATCTGTAATAAGGGTTTATTGTTCTTGTTATTGTGAAGATATATGTATGTATTTATTTATTTGGTTTCCAACCATAAATGGTTTTGAGGTAAGGTTTTGAAGCAATTCTCATTTTAATCGAATTTTAGTATTTTTATTTATGTTTTGATTCTGTTTTGCAAGAACATTATGAACATGAATGATTGTGTTGTATATAATGAACATATCTTAAATAACACTGTGAATTACATTGATTAAATAATAATGAAGTTGATAATTTGATGCAATGATAATATTAAGATTACATTGATGGGCATATAAAATATTTGTCCAAATTATTTTAAGTTCACCGTGGAGGATCTATTAAGAAGATACATGCAAGAGAAGTTTGTTATCTATCTTGGATTCGACGATGATACGGCGCGTAAGTTGTGTTATTGTATCCATTGGTGGAATAAGAAGCATTATTTACACCAACAAGTCCCAGTTGTCTTGAAGAATAAAGAACGCATTTGGAGAAATCATGGTGATTCAGATGAAAGGATCATGTAAGACTACTTCAATGTCATTTGTACTTATGGACCGAAGAAGTTTAAATGTCGGTTAGATTTGCCTCGCCTCCTACTTATGCATGTTTTAGACAAAGTCAATGATGTTGATCCAGAATTCCACAACAGAGAGATGCTGCTATGATCCAGGTCACACTCCTCACATGAAGATGTTTGTCGTGATGAAGTATTTATGTAAAGGTAATGATTATGTTCGTAAGCGTGCACCAACTATTTATAATTACGTGAGGAAGTTTATAGGGGCAGTTAATTGGAGGTTCAATGCAAGATGCATGAGTCTACTAACTACTAAATATTGTCAAACGATTATTGAGAGATAATGAAAGTCGTAATTTTTTTGGAATGCACTGGTCATATAGGAATTGTCCAACTGATCAAGTAGTCCATCCCGTGGGATAACAGGTATACCCATGGGGTATATTTATAAGATTACACATATTCAAAATGGAGCACCCTCGTGTAGGAATTACCATGCTCCAACTAATCGGAAATTTCATCTTTTTAAAAGATACTAAAAGGCAAAGATAAAGGATATAGGGCTAGTTGTGTCTAAATTTGTGCACCCCCGAAAATCGGGTTGCATATTTTGGCTACTCATATTAGTTGAAAAACTTTCAAAAACTGCTTTATCTTTTTACTTTGTTATTTCAGTTTCTTTCCCAAAAAAAACGGAAAAAACAATTACAACACATAATATTTGCACGATTCCCAGAGTTTTTTTTTCCTTATTCAAGTCTCTCCCAAAACTCAGTTGAGAGCTCAATAATCACTTATCTTGAAAGATATTAGCTTGAATCTAAACAGGTTTTCATCTGGCGGTGAATATTGAATGCTTTATTACGAAGATAACATTGATTGCAAACCCTGATTTGAAAACTATATAAAGGAGAACTCTAGCAACTGGGAAACCGATTCCCCACATCTCCTATGTGATACTAGTTGAGACTAGAGTCGATTCTCCTTTAAACTAGGTTTCTCTAAAACCATTATAGGTTAACGACTCAAAGACTTCATTGGGATTCTGAAGTCAGACCCCACTATTTTCTCTGTAGTTGCGTATTTTGATCTTACTTTGTTCTATCGTATTGGGTATTATCCTCTCTAAGATTTGCTCGAGATTTAATCTCTGATAGGTAAGATAAAAAGTAGTCACAAACATCTTCGTCTCATCGTTTGTGATTCCACAATATCTTGTTGCGCTACCATACGGTTAAGATCATTGTTAGGTGATTGATATTATTAGGCTGTTCTTCAGGAATATAAGTCCGGTGTATCAGTTCACCTTGATTTATCAAAAGACGGAACAAAAACTCGTAGGTATTTCTGTGGGAGACAGATTTATCTATTCAATAGACTTTTTTGTGTGAGACAGATTTGTTTATCAAGTCTTCGACTTTGGGTCGTAGCAACTCTTAGTTGTGGGTGAGATCAGCTAAGGGAATCAAGTGCATAGATTCCTGCTGGGATTCATAGGCGTAAGGAACGCCACTGTACCTTAATCAATGTGAGATTGGTTAGGGATCAACTACATTCCAGTCTGAAGTTAACTTGTATTATGCTAGAGTCTGTAGCGTCTTAATACAGTGTGGTGTTCAAATCTGGACTAAGTCCCGGGGGTTTTCTTCATTTTCGGTTTCCTCGTTAACAAAACTTCTGGTGTCTGTGTTATTTTTTTTCCGCATTATATTTTCAATATAACTGAAATATCACAGGTTGTGCATAGTTCAATCAATTAGATAATCCAACCTTTGATTGTTGATATAAATTGATTGACACTTGAACATTGGTCTTTTGTACCGTTCAAGTTGTTTTTCATAATAATCAGGCTCGCGGATTTCTACCTGTTTGATTTGCTAATTACATTGAGAAACAGAGATACAACTCTTGGATGTATTTCCATTGAATTGAGTCTGACTGTCTAGTTGATTCTCTTGGAATTATATTGGATTTTGTCCATACAGATTGCCTAAACGAAATATTGAGTGTGGTTGTTAGACCCCCGATTTTTTAGTAGTGTAGTAGGAAATCATGGTGTTAGAAGGAGATAGTCATGTCATTATTCATAATAACTAGCAAATTATTAATTTTATCAATGACTGCAAAATTGAAGGAACAACGGATTTAAAGAACAAATTCTTGAATCAAAACAGTTGGGGAAGGGTATATATTTTCAATCACTTGAGACCCATGCTCAGACTAATAAAGGTTTCTTATAATTTGTGTATGGATTCTTTAATTGATCAGTTAATTGAACAATGATTTTTAGTTAGCACAAGATATGTTTTTTTTTTAATACTAACGCGTTGGAAGTGCTTTCTCCAAAATATATACCAAAATAAAGAAAAGAAATTATTAACAAGTAGGTTAATTTGTTCATTCAATATCCTTCAAGTTAATAACTAGGAGGGTATAAATTTTATGAATTCATTAAATTTTGCGCCTATTGGGTTAATAAATTTTAAAGGATGGGCTGAACTCTTTTCAAGGATTAACCAAAGATGACGACGGTAGAGATTACAAATGAATCAAAAACATTAATATATTAATATACAAAGATCACAAATGAACCAGAAGATCATTTGTTCTGATTTCAATAACAATCACAGGAAAACAATCAAAATTTAAAAAGTTTTTTTTCACCATAATTAAATCCCAAACCTTCTATGAAAACATAAGCCTGATATATTAATATATCGAAATCCTTGACCAAGGAATTATAGGTGAAGGAGATCGAGGTCTGAAACGGAAAGGGATAGAGTTCTTAGTCGAGTTTTGAGGGAGAAGTTAATAACATCGAGAATCATGCGCATAATATGTGGTGTATTTTTCTTTTTGAAGATATATAGCAAAAATAAAGTAGAAAAGTTTTTGAGCGAGAAAATAAGCCCACGTCGGCTAGATAAGGTGATTCTTGAATCTTTATCAACCAATAGGGAAAGCTGGAATGTGCAACCCGGTTTGTAGGAGGTGCACAAATTTTAACTCGGGAGAACTTTGGGGGGTCTTAGGTTAAATTTGCACTAATTAGGCCCCGGTGTTATCTTTGGAAAAAACATGAATTTAATATAATCATGAAAGCGTGCATATTAATTTATAATATGTGTGTGGAATATGAATATCGTGATGAAGAATAAAGGTGCTCACAGAACTAGAAGCAAAACCTATTTGGTACTTGCCTCTGAATTATTGTGCAACCCCAGTCGACGGAAGAAACCCCAATCATTTACTGACCCAGCATTAGCTAATCAACATCCGACAAATACTTCTTGGACTGATGTGCTTTTAAATATCATTAACCTCTTGAACTTTCCTTTGCCACCTCATATATGCTTCCGTTGGATTCATCTTGTGCTTTGTAATCAATCTATTAATCTTATTTAAAACAAAATTAACATGGAGTGAGTTTACCCAAGAAAGGCATCAGCATGCTTGTTACGAAAAAGAGGTGGGAGTCAATACATGACCAACAACTCCCAAATTTATATTTGTGGAAATGTTAATAAGACATTTATAGCGGGATAAGGTGTTAGTTGAAGGTGCATCAAGGTAAAATTAACCTCTAAGCTAGAAAGCTTAGTCGACAAAGAAGAATTGATGCGAAAGCATTATTAGGCCATGTTGGATACCCGAGAAGCTTCATGATGCGTTGGCATCATTTGTGATGGGTTTCTGAACTTCGAATGTATCGTTTTGATGTATTACGAAAGAAGGATTAATGAGGCACGATTTTATGCATCTCCTATGAATGCCCCTTGGTCTATATGTATTAGCCTTTCCTTGGCCTTTAGCCTCACAGCACGAGTTGGTTTTGGTGGCTAGTTCCGAATGTGATGAACTACGTTATTTGCTTCATCTTTTCATCCTGCGGGTAAGGTATAGACGTAGGAAGCCACAATTATACGCATTTATGGTACATCACCTTTGGTAAGTCATACCATATGTCTCGGCAATACGAGGAAATAGGTGATTGTTTCCACACTTGGTGAGGAAGATGCAGTCTGTTAATTGGATGTTCATACTACCTATCAAGTTATTTTATATTGGCATACACCAATTGCGGATTTGGAAAAGCTTAGGAAAGGAAGTTAAACGAATTGAATACTCTATTTGCATCATAGGAATAGTGCACGACATGAATGACATGTGCCTGGATGTTGCACCTTTTGCATGAGCAAGATAAAACATGCATTTATAGTGTGGAGCTACATATAAAAACTATGTATAAAGCATCATGCTTGCAAAAGCATGATTGAAATGGCGAATCAACGTGCATTTTCCTGGTGAAAAGCATAGTTTTATAGCCCAATTAGTGGCGCATCGGGAAGTTTTGGCATGGAAAATTTTCGGTCTTCCACACTTACTTTTGGCTTTGATAAAATAAAAAGAGATAACGACCACCAAGGTTTGGATCAGGCCGAGGCACAGAACTAACAAGGATTTTGTTTTTTCATACAAACTTACCCTAACAATAACGATGGTTGTTGTTGCGAGGGACCAGTTTGTTGCTAGCCAGTAGTTTAAAAGAATCATGTATTGAAGACCAAAGTAAAATGCAGATGTGGATAGTAAAGACATATATCCGCTAACCTAAATACTCTGATGAATAACGTCAAACATTTGTTTCTATATTCGATTTAAAAATATTTTCGTCAAATGTGTGATGATACAAAGATGTGCTCGGAATAACTAGGTAATATCTTTATTGCATTATCGTTCGTTCGGTGAAAGTATTGCTAATTGTCCTTCTAAATCTTTATCTTCCTTGGTCACTCCCTTTTTTAAATTGATACTCCAACGTTTCAGATACATAATTGCTTCTAAAGTATGTATCAAATTCTCGAGACAAAGGCGGTCTAGATCCATATGCCTCCTAAGAATAAAATTGTCCAGTTATCACTCCCCGTTGCCATGTGTATTGCAAAATCTGCATTGCAAAATCCATGGAGGTTAAGCCCATTTGTCCAAATTGTCGTCGACTGCTCTCAGAGCAAGACATAATCCCTGCCCCACCGTATCCGAAACTAAACGCATTCAGTTGAAACAACTAAAAGAAGATTCATCAAGGAAGGCGATGGTGTTTTCTCAATTCCCCAAGATGTACCTCTAGTACAGAAAAGGATATAAGTAACGAATGAAGTCTTTTATAAACATGGTTTATCACGGTTTTCATTTGTTATTCGAACCGTTATTTATTTGGTGTGACTCTTTATAAATGAAAACTAGAGAATGTTATTAAGCATGACGAAAAAAGTTTGTGACTTAGAGTCACATACAAAATCTGTTATTAAGTATCACAGTTATTGTATGTGGTGTACAATAACAGTTGATGTATGTCATAAAGAAATCACGGTTATTATATGTAAAATATAATAACATATGAAAACCGTCAGTTTCCTGCTACTGATTCAGATTTTGGTGTTCATATTTTGCGAATATGAAATCCGTTCAGATTCAAATTGGTGTATCTGAAATTTGTTCAAATTCATATGCCTGGTATCTAAAATTGATTTTGGAATCTACAAATCATGAATTTCAAACTGAATTTAAAATTAACTTTATTAATTATTATTTTTCAAGAAATAGAGTATATGAATACAAATCGTAAGATAAAATAATAACAACCCAAAGTTACATATTGAACTTTAGCAATGAATACAATTTACTTCACCTTGTCGTTGTAATTCGTTCGCTCTCATACAAGAGTTTCATAAGATGTTGCCCACTTAATCATGTCACCTCTTGAAACATCTACAGATACTCCATCTATCTCGCATTACATAACACTTGCATCTATAAATGCATCAATGTTGCTATCATTTGACAGTTTTTCTCTATCAACATATGCACATGCAACAATTTTTTCCCCAGTACATACCATATGACGAAGGTGCTGTAATGAGCGATTAATTCTTACATATTTACTACCCAAAATATATATTGTTGGTGCTTATTTTGGTATTTATTGTGTTTTTGTAGGTAAATGAATAAAATGGGCTCTTCCAAGAAAATCGGCTAAACTACGATTCCAAGAAGAAAATATGGACTACGGAGTACATGGGCCGTGGATACTTTTGGATCTAAATGGGATAGGCCCAATTTAAGTTAGTGAAGGAGATGATGGGCTGAAGTTGGTTTAAGAAATTAACATGCTCGGGCATTTTGGTCTCGTGGATTTTAGGATGAAGGACTTGATGATTAGTTCTCGAAGGATTTAGGAGGTATCACGTAAAATGAAAAATCCTACTCAATAATTAATGTACGAGGTATGTCGACATGGTGGAGGAAGAAAGGAAACTAAATATCCTTTGCAACTAAAAAAGATTGATTTTGAGCATGAGATCACTATGTGCTCATATAATATTTTCTTTCCCATGAAAATAAAAGCAAGTGGTCGGACATGTGGCGAGTCTTTATTAGATGATATTGTATATTCTTAGACAAGTGGCACACTCCCATTGGACATGACATGTGGAAGAGAATTAAAAAAGGAAGGTTAGATTTTGTTGAAATCTATATATTGATGTCGAGAACAGGAAACTAGGGGAGTTATTGGAGAGTCGGTGAGCCGGTAGCCAGTTTCACAATTTTCTTTTATTTCTTCTATTTAGTTTTCTTTATAATAATGAGGAACTAGACCCATCACTGGGATGACAGAGGAGGCTGTGTTTCGTTCATGTGGTAATAAAAATAATTATTTTATAACTATTTGCATAAAATTTAATTGTTTTATGATTTCTATTAATTATTTGTTATTTTGTTTGATGTCGCATGCTTGGTTTTAATTACTTTTGATGCGTCATGCTCACAACTTACAACTAATGTTTTATGAAATCTACTTTGGCAAAGAATAAAGTTATTGTTTCTTTTGTTTTGAGCTACAAATGTCTAGGTTTAATTTATGAACCCCATGAACATGAAAAGCAGTGGAATCCCGAGTCCCAGTAAATTCTTCATCCCGTGACATATTTTGTATATAATTTCTTATTTTTAGTATTTTTATATTTAAGCCTAGAATCAATTCAACAAATTCCGAGTGAACGACAACCTTCTTACCACTATATAAAATTCGATCAATTTTTGGCGCCGCTGCCGGGGATTTGTTTTTAGGTTTTATTTTATTTGTTCTTTTTTACGCGTTTTGGTATTTTTGTTTGCTTTCAGATTTGGAGCAAGCTAAAGGAAGTGCTGAAAAGAAAGGAAAAACCCAAAAAGGAAAGAAAAGAGAAATCCAAAAAGGAGTGAAGAAGAAGATTTTGTAAATAATTTTATTTTTATTTTTTTAGAAACTGTAATTAAGGTTTTTATTTTTGTAATATTTTATTTTTGGACATTTTTTTCTTCTTTTCTTTTGGAAATTGAACGTTGGACTTTATTTTTAAAACCTTACGGAAGGGTAGTTTTAAATAAACTGTTTGCAGAGAAGGACGGCGATTACGATATCGCCTCGGCCCCTCGGGTTCGTACATGACATAGGAGTCGTGGCTCGAGTCGACTTCAATGGTTCATCCCCCGTCTGGAACGGGAGGTAAGAATTCTAAACACCCGCGAATTCCCTGTCAGCGGGTTTACTGGATGATTTCGTATGCTTATATGTTGAGGACCTGAAATCGGATTTAATTTTATAGTAAAGGGCAAGGCCTGGCCAAATCAAGATAAGGACTCGGATTTCATCATCGTTTCCTTCTTGCGTGCCTTAGGAACACGTAACCTACGCGAACCTAAGCCTTAAAATTTGGACTAGAACGAGATCGATAGGGTAACGAGCTTATTAGGAAAGTCGTTCGGAAAATATTGGTTACTCTTTTGAGCATACTTTGAAGTTCATGATGGTTTCTGTGAGTTGAATACGCCGCCTTTGTAACGCCGGTGAGGCCTTGGGAATCAAAGCTCCATTGAGCTTCCCTCGTCTCTATTCAACTTACTTTAACTCGGATTGATTCCAGAGAGGTTTTCTCAGATTGTAACGAATTCCTTTTCGAAAGAATAAAAGATGGTTTAGAAACAATCTAAGGGAGACATCATGCTTTTTGTTTGATAGATAAAATAGGCTTTTTATGGTCGAGTCAGCCTTCTTTGTGTTTGTTTAGAATTCCCTTGCAGTTAGGATGTCGAACTGGTATAGCCAATACAATGATTATTCGACTGAGCAACATGAATATTATTCTTTTTATGACCATAGTGTGAATAGTGGTTGGGAACACCAAACTTTTGAAGGTTATGGGTCATACCATGGTGAGCCCAATTACTATCCACATGCCCACCGGTCATACGAGCAAGATTCTTATAATTCCTCTCCTCTAGATGAAGCACGTAAGATACTTGAGTCAACGCGTAAGTTACTTGAGTCGACACATAAGTTAGCGGACACAAATGACTTAGTTATGGACGAAAGAACGGTAAAAATGAGTGAAACTTCTTTAGAAGATACCCTCAGGAAGTTAGCTGAGTCAACATGTAAGTTATCCGAGTCACCGCGTGAGTTTGTTGAGTCAACACGTAGGCTTGAATTAGAGACGAAAGAAATAAAAGAACGAATTACTCGTGATTGCCAATACATTCTTTCCTATATCACCCGTGAAAATGAGGATAATTTTTATAATAATCAAGATGAAGAGGTTAGAATTGGTAACACTACTTGTTTAGATGAGGTTCGATCATTTTCATGTTATTATAATGATGATTATGATGAGGATATTATTGATGAAGAACATAAAATATGTAGGCATAGTGATCAGGAATTTGTTACTCTGATTGAGCTTTATAATGATAGTTTTTTTTCTAGTACAAATCCAAATAATTTTAATAATTATTCACCTATTCAAAAGGATGAGGATTTGACTAGGGATACCACCGTTTTAGACGATGTAGTTCATGATCCTTTAGCATGCAGTGTGTTTGATAATCCATTATTAGATGTGCCTATCAGTGAATCGGAGGAAGTAACTTTGATTAACACCTTAGTTAATGAGCCTTTACTAAAAACTTTCTCTGATAATCCTTTATATGATTGTGATGATGGTTTAGAGGGACGAGTTTATTTTGAGTCTAGCGATTTAGAAACAACAGTCTTAGACAAAGAAAGTGAACTCGTAAAAATGAGTGAGGATGCACCTGATTACAACTTAGAAGAATCAATTGACCATTTTCAGGAATCTAATGATTTAGAAATTAGGGAAATTGTGACTAGTCTATCTAGAAACACTGAAAACTCTAAGTTTGAGGGTGATTATCACTTTCCTGGTGCCTTACCTTTAACTCTTATAAAGTTCCCTCGTGTAGGACTTGACATTTGTGCCTCAACCATCTTACAAGATTATCTTCATACACTTTTTCCTGAACCTAGTTGTGTCCATAAGAGAGCTCAGTTGTTAGAAACTCATCATCTGGTTGATGTGGTTAACCCAGGCTATGATACCAAGATTGACTTTATTTTCCCACCAAAAACTTTTCTTCCAATTGTGGGAACATATGATTTTCAGATGTGTCGGTTATTAAGTTTTGAGACTAAACCTAATTACTTTAAAAAATTAGGGTCGACACATTTTCTTAAGGAAGACCACCTCTTTCATTGTGGTCAGCTGTGTGAGTCAAATCTGATTGACTTAGAGTATCCCCAATTATTCAGGATTTTGTTATGCGCTTCTAAGTTCTTAGTTGAGTATTTCCAGACTCTTCAGCCTTATCTTTAGAATGCCTTTGAGGAAATCCAACCGATGAAATCTTTTTATTTAGACCCTTTTATAGAGCCTGAACTTGAACCACAACTAGATGTAGTCGTCTTAAACAAGGGTATGTTCGATGTCTTCTTGATTTGTTATAGTTTCCTCTTTTTGTGGTTAGCACTTTTTGATCCATATGACCCACAGTTATTCCGGCTACTGCTTTATGATTCTATGAGGTGATTAATTCCTTCCGATGTCTGGCTGAAGACTTTAAACTTATCACTTCTTGGGAGGTAACCTAATCTCATGCAACACGGTAATATCTTTCCTTAACTCTTTTGCTTCGAGTGGTAACACTTTCTCCTTGTTCATGATTTTAATTTTATCTTTCGAACATTGAGGACAATGTTAGATTTAAGTTTGGGGATATGGGAGAAACTTTTTAGTTGCAATAAATAAACTCCAAAGTCTAGAAATTTATGTTTATTAAGGATGGCACTAACCAATTTAAGTGGATGGGAACATCTTGGTTGTAGGAGTTGAGGAACCAATCTGATTAGATTGAAACATCTAAAGAGTCTATTCATAAAAGCACAGAGCTCAGGTGTTAGAATTAAAAAAAAAAACACGGTAGTTTCGCCATATCTCGTTGAATCCTAATCCTTCAGTTTTTATTTTTTTAAGTGATTTAGTGGGGCACACGATTCAAGTTGTTACCATTGCTAGGGTGAAATAGAGTGACTGAGATACCAAAAAAAAAAAAAAAAATTGAGACCAGACCATCAAACCAACCGGAATAAATTCAATAAAGTCGACCACTGGTGCCCTTGTATATGCCAGTTGTGTTGACCTAGAGTTAGGTTTATCGACCACTGGTTCCCTTGTATTTGCCAGTTGTGTTGATATCAGTCAGACCGGTATCTCATTCCATTAGGATAGGTTCATCTTGGCAGAGGCCTTCAGACAGATATGGGAAACACCGTTCTATTTAAACCATCTATTTTTCTCTTTATCCATCTTCTTAATCTTTCCATGTGATTGGTTGACTCCGGTTATGATGTCTAGAAACTATCTGAGTAGATCTATGTCACTTATTTATGAATTATAATATGCTGAGTGCAAACTCGTGTACATCAATTGGAATTTCGCATCAGGGTACTTCCTCCTATAGTCAATGTTTGTATGCCAACCAAGGAGATTCTTTAGTGCCTTTCAAGGTTCTGCGTAGATAGCTAGGGTCTGGAGTAAAGGTTTTGTGGCTACACCTCTGGTAAACCCTCCCGACATTATAAATCGGTCACTAGGGCCACCTAGTGAGTTTTTATTTTCTAGAATAAATTTACTCGAGGACTAGCAAAATATAAGTTTGGGGATGTGATGAGCGATTAATTCTTACATATTTACTACCCAAAATATATATTGTTGGTGCTTATTTTGGTATTTATTGTGTTTTTGTAGGTAAATGAATACAATGGGCTCTTCCAAGAAAATCGGCTAAACCTAAGATTCCAAGAAGAAACTATGGACTACGGAGTACATGGGTCGTGGATACTTTTGGATCTAAATGGGATAGGCCCAATTTAAGTTAGTGAAGGAGATGATGGGCTGAAGTTGGTTTAAGAAATTAACATGCTCGGGCATTTTGGTCTCGTGGATTTTAGGATGAAGGACTTGGTGATTAGTTCTCGAAGGATTTAGGAGGTATCACGTAAAATGAAAAATCCTACTCAATAATTAATGTACGAGGTATGTCGACATGGTGGAGGAAGAAAGGAAACTAAATATATTTTGCAACTAAAGAAGATTGATTTTGAGCATGAGATCAGTATGTGCTCATATAATATTTTCTTTCCCATGAAAATAAAAGCAAGTGGTCGGACATGTGGTGAGTCTTTATTAGATGATATTGTGTATTCTTAGAAAAGTGGCACACTCCCATTGGACATGACATGTGGAAGAGAATTAAAAGAGGAAGGTTAGATTTTGTTGAAATCTATATATTGATGTCGAGAACAGGAAACCAGGGGAGTTATTGGAGAGTCGGTGAGCCGGTAGCCAGTTTCACAATTTTATTTTATTTCTTATATTTAGTTTTCTTTATAATAATGAGGAACTAGACCCATCACTGGGACGACGGAGGAGGCTTTGTTTCGTTCATGTGGCAATTAAAATAATTCTTTTATAACTATTTGCATAGAATTTAATTGTTTTATGATTTCTATTAATTATTTGTTATTTTGTTTGATGTCGCATGCTTGGTTTTAATTACTTTTGATGCGTCATGCTCACAACTTACAACTAATGTTTTATGAAATCTACTTTGGCAAAGAATAGAGTTATTGTTTCTTTTGTTTTGAGATATAAATGTCTAGGTTTAATTTATGAACCCCATGAACATGAAAAGTAGTGGAATCCCGAGTCCTAGTAAATTCTTCATCCCGTGACATATTTTGTATATAATTTCTTATTTTTAGTATTTTTATATTTAAGCCTAGAGTCAATTCAACAAAGTCCGAGTGAACGACAACCTTCTTACCATTATATAAATTCGATCATGCTGCTGGGATCCTAATATCCTATAGAGAATGAAACTTATCTAATACCCAAGCTGGTGCACTACTAAGACATATAGCTTCGAGCGTGTGCACTACTAGTCTACTAAGTCACAGCTTCAACTTGTCAATACTGACCTTGTTGGGGAAAGAAGGTACCTACCAAAGCAAGGTGTCACATAGAGAATGTACATAAGCACCTGCAAACAGAGATAAACTTATATTTACACTCATCAAGCATTAACTAACCTAGTTAACAAGTGAGTGACTACGGGTACAAGTAACTAACCTTCCAAACGTCTAATTATCGTTTAAATTCTTTGATCTCTTTTTGACAACCTTTGCAAGCCTGAAATAAATGTATATACATAATCTGAGTAACAGGAAATATGTAAAAGCTTATCAAAAAACATAACTATAAACTAAATAAGATTTACATTTAATCTCACTGAAATCCAATAAGATATAAAATTTAGCATCATTAGCTCTTTAGTTTGATCTATAGATACTCGTGCATTTGATATCTAATCAAATCAAACCAAAACACATTATGTCAACAAAGCCTTATCAACGAATTGAATAAGAAAATGTTAACACTACTCTGTAAGACAATAAGGAAATGTGGCAATTATTTTAACACAAATAAGTTGTCGAAGAAACTAAGCAAACCTGGACTAAACGTCACAAATCTAGCATGAGCATTGGGGATTTTTTCATCACCATATTGTCAGAGATGCCCGGGTGCAATATGTAGATAATACATGGAAAACAATACCAACTAGAACGCAAGAAATATCAGAAGTTGTAAAGGAGGAATATAAAACTTCAAACAAAATAAAAACACTAACACCAACTTTTATACTTAAAAGCTAATGTGAGTATACCAAAAGTCGCAACCATTTTATAAAAAGGCAAGAAAATGCATGTTTTTTTAGAAAATATAGGTACAATACCTTATTTACAAGCAAGTTTCTATAGGCCATTCATCCTCGTTAAAAGATTGTAGAAATATTAGTTGGGAGTAAATAATTATGAGGAACAATTGCAAACTGGACTTATCATGGAACAAGGATTTTATTCCTTAAGATTGGGGGAGCAATATGATCATTTCAATAACATGCACCATGCAGAGGTATGGAAATGTGAGATTTGATTAGCCTTTTGTTTTCTTTTTTTGTGGTTGTTTCTCTGTACTCGCAGGATCGGTTCAGTAATATGCAGCATGCAGTCAATCTTGCTGCCTTGAATTCTCCTCCTTTTGCTGGGATTGTGGAGTATGACACTGATTTAGAGAACAGTGATCTAGAGGACAATAATTTAGAGGACAGATATTTGGACAATCTTGGACCAAATGGTATTTCTAGTCCCTTGTAATTATTATGTACTTTTAGTCCCTTATATTTGATATGGTTTTGGGATATGCATAGTTTATCATGTCTTTTTTTTATAGAATATGATAATCAATTGACAATTAATATCAATATTTGTATAAGGTCCACTTGGAACTATCAACAAAAAGTTTATGATTGTGTTGTCTATTTGTAACTATCAATAAAATGCTAATGATAGTTATGATTGTGTTGTCTATTTGGAACTATCAACTGTAACTAAGATACGTTGGATATATGACTTTAACAATTGACTGATCCATGTGCTTCTGGATCGTTTCTTAGCAAATTTTTGAAAACAATAACTATCTTATCATAATCTTTTACACTATTATATGTTAACGTATAAGAGACTTCCAAAACTCTTAGAAGATATATAGTATACATGCAGAGAAGAATAACAAAGAGATAGGACTTGGACTTGGAGTTGGAGTTTCTCTTGATCATCATGATTTCTATGGTTTTCTTATTTGATCTCTTTCATGTTTTTCAAGGATTTATCAAAATCCACGATGAGCTAAATCTTTCTTATTGGTTACAGACTCTTAAGTTGGAAAACATATTATAAGAGACTTCTAGAACTCTTACAAGATATATAATATACACGCAGAGAAGAAGAACAAAGAGCTAGGACTTGGAATTGGAGTTTCTCTTGATTATCATGATTTCTATGGTTTTCTTATTTGATCTCTTTCATGTTTTCAAGGATTTCTCAAAATCCATGATGAGCTAAATCTTTCTTATTGGTTACAGATACGGTCTTAAGTTGGAAAACATGTTATTTATTGAAGTTTGCATTCTCAAATGTTCGTAATCTGTTTAATATTTTTTATGTTCTACCATTTGTAACTTCATGTATGATTGATTGCTTTGTTTAAGTTGCAAATTAAACTATCATTCATTCATATCTATAGGTAAACTAGGGTTTGAGATTCATATTTCGAATTATCCTTGTTACTAGTAGCATAACATAGTTGTTAATGACGGGATGTAATTATGTATAGAAGCATGACCTAGGTTAAATATGTGTGGATCTTGCGTCGGATTGCTTATAATAACCTCAACTCATAAAAAATATTGTTTACAGTGGGTTAAACTTGAATGACTCTTACGCTTTGTTATTTAATGAAAAAGTTTGACTCTTGCGCCTTTGATGATATTATGAATTTTGCTGGAGTAAGCCTGCGATACGACGATCTATCTAGGGTTATTAATATTAAAAGAAGATGAATATTGAGATTGATTCAATTGATACCATGTTGGAAGATGGATGATGAAAACTCTAACCAAGACTATTAATCTATGATATTCGTATTAGTTAGATCACACATAAAAAAAAAATCTCATGTTTCTGTAAGTAATTAATATAATTTGACAACACGTAGCTCCATGTGGATCAAATTTTTTTTTATTGCTATACTCTTATTTACTATAGTGAAGTGAAAGAACTTTAAATAATTTTGCTTGGCTGACAACCGACCAGTTTAGTATCAGAATTTACCGAATAGTCCTTGAAAGTTGAAGACTGAAGATCATGCAAATACAGTAATGAGAATTTCATCAACAAAGGTACCTGAATACTGGTTTCTTTTGGACTCTTGTTTATTGTACCTTTTTATCTAATGAAACAAAGTGCTCACTCTTTGGAACAATTCTTATGACAAAAATATACATTTATGCATACATCCGAGGAGAATTAAACCTAAGACTTTAGTGAGAATAACCAACAACCTTGGAAAGGTATCTATGTTGTGAATGAAAATGTGAAGTCAACGAGCCAAGAATCAATCAATTTAATTGTAAAACGAAAAAGTTATGAGTAAACTACTAGCTGAAAAAGTGTGGCTAAAGTTGATTTCGGGATTTAAGAGAGAGAATGGTTCATGAACCTTTTTTTTTGTCACATTTCGCGAACTTAAAACACACGGTTCGCTAATTAAACTCAAAAGCGTGACTTAAGTCTTTTTTTAATTAAGCTTTTGATATTTGCTCTCCTAGTCAACTTGGTTACTCTTTCACAGGCAATCTACTGCCATATTTTGGCTAGTTTCTAAACCATGTGAAGATTTTTGTTCCTTCATAAGCCAAGTTGTAGTTGATCTTATTTTGTTAAGAAAAAATTAAAAAAATATTATTTATGCTAGTAATAATTCATTTAATTATCTAAGCTAATACTGTATAAGTTACGAAGGAATGTGGATGATAAAAAGGTTTAAACTTCTAACTAAGGAAACAAAATTATTTTGTATCTAAGGAAAGAACTTTCTCTAGGAAACATTGAGATTGCTTGGTATCAGAGTAATTTATGAATAAGGAAGCTAGTTCGCGAACTTGCTTTGAAAGCGAGCAACCTAGCCTTGGTTATTCATTATATAAAGAGGATTCATGTAGCTACACAAACCATCCCTTGGAAAATTATGTTTGTGCTGCATAATGTCGTTTTCCACTAGTTTTGTTCTTCACGAATATGGGTGAGACTTTAAAGACTTTAATTGAGGAATGTAAAACACATGTTAGCTATTTTCTTCTTTGATGGTTACGGAACCTGTATCTAAGTGATTACATTAATCATTGTCTATACTAAGGTCATTATCTTATGTTATAAGGGCATTGAAGGATTATTATTATAAAGCCTAGATTTGATAGATTCCAATATAAGATCGTACAAACACTTGTTGGTTGACATCTAGATTATAAGGGGAACTTTGTCTAAGGCATATCTCAAAGATCCTTCATAAGTTCTACAAGATATCTCTAGAATTTTTCTAGTTGATTTTATTAATCAATTCGGTATCTTTATAAGTCTCGAAGAGTATAAACCCTAATTATACAAGTTTGTTTTAATATCTACTTTTTACCTAGTAGTTCTTAAGCAAACACAAGATTCCAAACCCTTGATTCATATCTAAAGGGAAATTAAATAGGTGTTCATCTGGAGGCAGGAGGCTAAAAGTCTTCACTTCGGTTAAAACAACTCATATATATATAAAGGACGTCAACTAGGTAAATCAAGTGTGCGGAGTATTGCAAGATCCAGGAGACAACTGAAGGAGCACAACTGAAGCTGAGTTCTCGTATGGTTAATTCGGTCTCAACTACATTCCAGTCCGGATTCTGATAATAGGATAGTGTATGTAACTTCTTAATACAATATGGTATTCAAAATGGATGAGGTCCGTGGTTTTTCTATTATATTGCACTTTTCCTCTTTCATAAAATTCTTTATGTCGTGCATTACTTTTTACTTCCGCATTATAATCGAGTTTGTTATCACAATTGCTAAAGGCGGGTAATAGCATTAGCGGGGATGATACCCTTTCATATAAGAAAAAAATGTTATAAATGATCCTGGCTTTTGGATCATTCAAATGGCACCATCCTTTAGCAATCATAGTATATTATAACTAAATTAAAATCAAGTGATCTGATAATCAAACTTGTTGAATTCCCTTCTTGAAAAATATAACAAACAAGACTTGTTCTTGTTGAAATTTGGAATTTGAAAGAGATCATTCTAGGTTATCCTTGGATATTGATTTTTGAGATCATCAAAGGAATTTTCCTTATAGGTTCACGCACGAAAATTAGTGATGTACTTGGTACCCTGTTCTTTTTAAATGTAATTGTTCTATTTTTATTAATAAAATCATCTTAGAATTAATGTTCAAATCCATATCGACTTTGTTAGATCATTTCTCGGTTGAATCCACCAATGTTTGTTGGAGCACTGCTCAGTCGAACTCACAAGCGTTGCTATCTCAAACTTGTTTGTCAATATTAGTGATCAAAACTATAAGTCTTGATTTCTAGTCTACTTATAGTAATGTCTAGGACTAGGATAGATTGTGTAGTTGAGCATTAGACTTCACGACGTTCATCAATTGAAGATGAAGAACTACTAAGGAGAGCTTGTGGAACTTCATCAACAAAAGGTATGTGGAGACTAAAACTCATCTATCACTTGGAAATTCTATTTCTACTTTATCTCTTATATTGAGACAAAAGTCGTATTAGTATATAGTATTCGATTATGCAAATTTGAGATTTCGAGCTGAGTTTAACTCGCTTACATATTTCTTGAAATATGTGTTGGTAAGCTTTCGCTTCAACCAAGTTCATCTTATATTCTTGAAGAAAGTCAAAAGATGATCATGTGAAAATTGTCGAGTAACATCTTACGTGGTTTGTGTGATACAATTGATAGCCACATTTTTGTGTCTGAATTATCCTCGATGTCTGTATTGCTAGAACTATATTTTTGTACTAATATTGTGTTTTTATGTATTTTTAGGTATTTTTGGAAATAAACATTTACGGAAAAATTGGCTCGAAATTAAAAAAAAAAAGTTTTGGGGGGATACTGCAGAGAGCTAAGGCCGGAGAAAGGAAAGTTGTAGAAGCCATTGATGCACTTTCAGGTGAATAAGAAGACGAAGAATAGATCACCGTTTTCACATGCCTGTCATCTTTTCTTTGCAACAATTATTCAATTGTGACAGTAGATTATGTAACATCCACAAAGCGTTACGATTCTCTGTACTATTATAATTCTTCAATAAAAACACCTTTTTGAGCAATGAATTATTTTTTAGAGTGTATTTTCACCATGCGGAGCTAGACCCTAACACTGAGACGACAGAGGAAGCTGTTTTTCACCCATGTGGTAATTAAATTTAATTCTTTTATAACTATTTGCATAGAATTTAATTGTTTTATGATTTCTATTAATTATTTGTTATTTTGTATGATGTCGCATGCTTAGTTTTAATTACTTTTGATGCGTCATGCTCACAACTTACAAATAATGTTTTATGAAATCTACTTTGGCAAAGAATAGAGTTAATATTTCTTTTATTTTGAGCTATAATTGCCTATGATTAATTTCTGAACCACTTGAATATGAAAAACAGTGAAATCCTGAGTCCCAGTAAATTCTTCATTCTGTGACATATTTTGTATATATTTTATTTATTTCTAGTATTTTCGTTTATTAAATATGAAATCAATCTCATCAAGTCCGAGTGAATGACAACCTATTTACCACTATATAAAATTCGATCAACAATCATTTGGTATAGACTTGAAATGTTTCGTTATGAATATTTCAATAACTTGAAAATTGCTTTGATGCTAATAGTGTGTGATCACGTGGTTGTTATCCTCTAAGAAAGTTTCAATGATTGAAATAGAGTTTAGAACACTTAACCATCATTGGATTATAAACATAGTATGTGATCCATGACCGGAACTATAATATGCATACCCGTATGCGTACTTGTAGTTGTGAAATTCCAGGTACCAAGTACATATACCGGTACGCATACTTGCGTAAGGTATAGGTCCGAGAATTTTTGCTGGGTTTTGGAAGTGTACTAAGGTATGCGTACCCGTTTGCATACTGGCGAACCCAAACTCAGACCGGCTACTTAGGTATGCGTACTTGTATGCATACTTGAGTGGTTAAAGTTCTAAAATCGGTTTGTTCATGAACTAGTAAATTTATATATTAAGGAATGCATTCTTTGCAAACCATGGCTATAATGTTCATGAATTGATTCGAGTGAATCAAACCGATATTGCTTCAATTGTGTTCTTGTGGACTTCAATGAGAATATAGCAATTGAACAACTCTATAACTAGTTTCATTTCATTCATTTGAATTAGTTGTGATTAAGATGAATAAGGTTGATATGAGAGTGTTCATATAGATAACCTCGGTTAACTACTGTTGAGCCAACACGGTCTACACGTTTAGGTATGGTTACTAGAACCTAAATCAGGGTACATTTCATTTGTGTATAACAAGCTAAGTTCTATCTAACGGTTGAAAGATATTAGCTTGAGTCTAATCAGGTTTTCATCTGATGGTGAATATTGAATGCTTTGTTACCAATATAAGTTAGATTACAAACCCTGATTTGAAACTATATAAGGGAGAACTATAGCAAATGAGAAACCTAATCCCCACACCTCATGTGTGATAATAGTTGCGACTAGAGTCGATTCTCCTTTAACCTCAGGTTTTTCACGAAACCCTGTAGGTTAACGACTTAAATACTTCATTGGGATTGTGAAGCAAGACCCGACTATTTTTTCTGTAGTTAGCATGTTCTGATCTTACTTCTACTATCTTGAGTATTATGTTTGCTAAGATTTGCTTGAGATTTATCTCCGATAAGTAAGATTAAAAGTAGTCACAAACATCTTCGTCTCATCGTTTGTGATTCCACAATATCTTGTTTCGCTACCATATGATTAAGATTATTATGAGGTGATTGATAATACTAGGATGTTCTTCGGGAATATAAGTCCGGTTTTTCAATTGATTCCCGTGCACCTTGATTTATCAAAAGACGGAACAAAACTCGTAGGTATTTCTGTGGGAGACAGATTTATCTATTCCGATAGACTTTTCTGTGTGAGACAGATTTGTTTATCAAGTCTTCGACTTTGGGCCGCAACAACTCTTGGTTGTGGGTGATATCAGCTAAGGGAATCAAGTGCGTAGAATCAGAAACGTAAGGAGCGCAACCGTACCTTAATGTGTGTGAGATTGATTAGGTCTCAACTACATTTCAGTCTGAAGTTCATTAGTAGTAGGCTAGTGTCTGTAGCGTATTAATACAGTGCGGTGTTCAAAGATGGACTAGGTCTCGGGTTTTTTCTGCATTTGCGGTTTTTCTCATTAACAAAATTCTGGTGTCTGTATTATTTCTTTTCCGCATTATATTTTGCTATATAATAGAGATATCAAAGGTTATGCATTGAATCAATGAATTGGTGAATCCAACCTTTGGTTGTTGATTGAAACTGATTGATCCTTAAACATTGGTCTTTGGTACCATTCAAGTTATTTCTCTTATATTCAATCGGGCTCGCAAATTCCCATTTGCTGATTGCAGATTGAATTGAGAGATAGAGATATAAAACTCTTTGATATACTTTTCTCTAGATTGAGTCTGATTGTCTAGTTGATTCTCTTGAAAGTATATTGGAGTTTGTCTATTCAGATTGCCGAACGAAATATTGGGTGTGGTTGTTAGACCCCCGCTTTTTCTATTGGTATAAGAGCAGGCAAACACGTTTAAAGACCTAATGAGTCTGTGTTTGCAGCGATCTGAATATGTACATAAGTGATATCTCTATAAACGTACCACCAGTCTTCGATGGCTCAAATTACTTATAGTGGAAAATTTCTATGCGTGCCTTTCTTCAAGGCGTGATTTTCAATCATGGGTTTATGTGGTTAATGCCTATGATCCTCCGGAAGTTACAGAAGGCGATGTAACAGTTCCAAAGGTTATTGGTAAATATGATGCTGCCGAGATTCTTGCTGCAAAGCAAAATTCTGAAGGATTAAATGCTATCATCCATGCCATTACCCTAGAGCTCCAGCATCATGTGACTACTTGCATAACGTCTAAAGATGCTTGGGATATCTTAGAAACCGTATTTGAAGGGAATACATGCGAAAAGGAAGCTAGGCCTTCAAACCTAAATTCTAATTGGGAAAACTTCGTATGGCAGATGAATATTCATTTGATGAGTTTAATCACAAAGTGTCTGAAATTGTTAATGCATATTTTGCATTGGGAAAGACTATTCCTGAAAAGGACACTGTGATGAAAATTCTCAGATCTTTGCCATCCAGATACGATTCTAAGAATCATGCCATCGTTGAGGAAAATAACCTTGCGACTCTTTCCAGAAATACTCTGGTTGGGAAGCTGAAGATCTTTGATCATGAGCATACATCCAAATTTGGAAAGGATGTTGCTTTCAAAGAACAAAAGAACACTAAATTACTTGACAAAATTAAAGGTATTTGCATCTCTGAAGATGATCTTTTTGAGGCTGATTCATTAGATGAATATCTTGACAAGTCAGTCACCTTGATCACAAGACAGTTTAGGGATCTTCTTTTGAAGAGAAGTAAACGGTTCACTAGAGATAAACCTAGGTCATCAGTTAAACCTCATAATCGTGTTCCTCCTAATAACAGGGATATTGGTGAAAATGATGACGAGGATATGCCACGGTGCTTTAAGTGTAAAGGTTTTGGTAATTTTGCAAATGAGTGTCCAAATCGAAAAAAATACACTGGGAACAAAGGTCTAGCTGCAATTCTTGATGAAGTGTCGGACAACTATGATTCTAATGAAGATGAAAAGTCAAGTGTTGCACTTCTTTGTGAAAATATTGATTTTGATAATTGTAGCAATACATACATCAATCTTGATATTCTTTCAGAAGAATTCTCAACCGGTCTGGAAGAAAAAATGGATCTATCTGTTTCTACTGGAAACTCTCTTTCTGATTTTTCAGGTTCCACTATGTGTCTAGCTGCTTACACATCTCGGGCATCTGAATCATCTCCCATGTTGACATGCTCTTATTGTTCTCTCAAAGGTCATGAACTTTTAAAGTGTTTCAAGTACAAACACAAAGCAATATATGTCAACAAACTTCAACAAAGAGCGAATTGATTAGCAAACAAGCTCAAACTTGTTCAAAAATCATCAGAGGTACGTAAACTCATCTATTCTTCTAAGAAGTTAGTTTCCAAAGAAAAGACTAGATCAATATAGAGAAAGTTGTGGTCTAAACATTCTGTGAAACAGGGTTCTATGAATTCCTTTCTAAAAGGTTACGGTGGACAAATTATTATTCACCACAGCACAACTTGATTGTGTTGGTTGGTGCATCTTGTCTCATGTGCCTGTTCAAAAGAGACAAGATTGTGCACACCTCAGGCTTTAGAGAAGTGTTTTATTTTTTTGTTCTCTTGTTAGTTTTGCTTTGCAAGTCTGGAATTCGTCATTCTTTTCATATATAATTGATATTGGAATGGACTTCCCTGTTTAATAAATAAAAGAGGGTTATTCTCGACAATTCTACCCTCTTTAGGGTTGAGAGTTGTGCGTGCGTGAATTTGTATGTTTAAAGGTTCCGTAACCCTACATTCTTTTTTCCTCCTCTTGAAACTCTTTTTATCATAAGACTGCTTGTTGAGATTACCTTGTGATTTCCTCTCACAATTCCGTACGTATGGATACTCCAAGCATTATGTCTTCTGATGGAAAAGATATTAATATGATTGTTAATCCATCAATCATGAAGGAAAAGGATAAATCTCCGTTACCTCCAACTTTGAAAAGAAAAAGAAAGAATTTGAGGAAGCCAAGAGCTGTTCCTTCAAATCCTCAGAAGTTTTCTGGTGTTCTTGAAGAGTTGAAGAAAACAAGGAAGGAGATTCAACAAATAAAGGCTATTGTTTTGAGAAATCTTGAAATTCAGAAGGCCCTGGTTCGGCATCAGTTCAAAAGGTTTGTTGGAATTGACTCCTTCCTTCATGAACCTTATGTTCCCATGGTTGTTGACGACAAGGAGTTCGGGGACATAGGTCTCAATGTCTAGGAAACTTCTTATGAGAATTTATTCTTGTGTTTTTAAGAAGGATAACTAGGGTTTGGAATATCCATTATTGTGAGTACACATAGCTATTGCCAATGTTTTCATCTTGCAATGTTTTTAGATTTATTAATTTAAATTCTAAAGTTTATTTAGAAGATGATTTTTGCAGTATTAATCTTTATGGTTTTATATATTGCAAATTGTTATGGGTTATGTTGTTTACATCCGTGAACCTTGACTGTCCCATATTTGTTCAAAAGTTAATTCTATTATATGTCGGTATGAAAGTATTGTTAAAAGATAGAATGAACTTTTGACTACAAAAGTTAAGCTTATTATGTCATTATGCAAATATTGATGGAAGATAGGATAAAATTTTGTTTATAAATATTAAGTATACTATATGGCATTATGCAAATAGTGATGAAAAATAGAATGAATCTTTGTTTATTCCTCAGTATTGGTCTTTCCCTGATCCACATCTTTGTGTATGTACTGTGCGGCTCTGTAAGTTCTCTTATGTTGAGCATGGCCAATTGAATTGATCATTTTCCTTGCGGTTAATCCAATTTAGATTTTTGGATACAAATTCATGTTTCATGTTATTTTTAATGTCCAAAGAAATCCTTCTTTTCTTGTAAAAGTAAGGTCGCTCTTGTTGTTCTTTCGGGAATGACATTTTATGGGAGAGAGTTCTTATTTGAACTTGTGCTTAATTTCCAAAATCTTTGCGGGGAATGCGACTTTGGAATATTGTAGGAGTTATCTTGTATCTTTATAAAGTCCAATATACTTTCAAGAGAATCAACTAGATAGTTAGACTCAATCTTAAGAAAAGTATATCAAAGAGTTATATCTCAAATAAGAATTTGCGAGCCTGATTGAATATAAGAGAAATAACTTGAACGGTACCAAAGGCCAATGTTCAAGGATCAATCAACAACCAAAGGTTGGATTTACCAATTGATCGATTCAACGCACAACCTGTGATATTTCAATTATATAACAAAATATAATGCGGAAAAGAAATAACACAAACACCAGAAGTTTTGTTAACGAGGAAACCGCAAATGCAGAAAAACCTAAGACCTAGTCCAGATTTGAACACAACACTTTATTAAGACGCTAAAGACAATAGCCTACTACAAAGCTAACTTCGGTCTGGAATGTAGTTGAGCCCTAATCAATCTCACACTGATCAAGGTACAGTCGCGTTCCTTACTCCTCTTGAACCACGTCGGATTCTGCGCACTTGATTCCCTTAGATGATATCACCTACAACTAAGAGTTGCTACGACCCAAATTCGAAGACTTAATAAACAAATATGTATCACGCAGAAAAGTCTATCGAATAGATAAATTTGTCTCCCACAGATATACCTACAATTTTTTGTTCCGTCTTTTGATAAATCAAGGTGAACATGAACCAATTGATAACCCGGACTTATATTCCCGAAGAACAACCTAGTATTATCAATCACCTTACAATAATCTTAATCGATTAATGAAATAAGATATTGTGGAATCACAAACGATGAGACGAAGATGTTTGTGACGAATTTTCAATCTTGCCTATCGGAGATATAAATCTCAAGCCAATCTTACGATTGTACTCAATCATTATAGAAAACAGCAAGATCGGATCACACAACTACAGAGAAAATAGTCGGGCATGGCTTCACAATCCCAATGAAGTCTTTTAATTCGTTAACCTACAAGGTTTCGTGAAAAACCTAA
This sequence comes from Papaver somniferum, assembly GCF_003573695.1. Taxonomy (NCBI): domain Eukaryota; kingdom Viridiplantae; phylum Streptophyta; class Magnoliopsida; order Ranunculales; family Papaveraceae; genus Papaver; species Papaver somniferum. The sequence goes on along the minus strand of NC_039359.1, from coordinate 29,090,503 downwards.
GGTTAAAGGAGAATCGACTCTAGCTTATACAACTAGTATTACACGGGAGGTGTGGGGATTAGGTTTCCTAGTTGCTAGAGTTCTCCTTTATATAGATTTCAAATCAGGGTTTGCAATCTAAGTTACCTTGGTAACAAAGCATTAAATATTCACCGTTAGATGAAAACCTGATTAGATTCAATCTAATATCTTTCAACCGTTAGATTGAACTTAGATTGTTATACAAAAATGAAATGTACTTTCATTTAGGTTTGAGTAACCATACCCAAACATGTACACTTAGTCGGTTCAACAGTAGTTAACCAATGGTTATCCATATGAGCACTTTCATATCAACCTTATTCATCTTTACCATAACTAGTTCAAATGACTCAAATGAAACTAGTTAGAGAGTTGTTCAATTGCTTAGATCTCATAGAAGTATATAAGACACAATCGAAGAAAAATCAATTTTGATTCACTCGAATCAATTCACGAACATTATAGCCACGGTTTGCAAAGATTGTGTTCCTTATTAAATAAATGTTTTAGTTCATGAACAAACCGATTTTAGAAAGTAACCTGCTTAAGTACGCGTACGGGTGCGCATACTTTAGGTTCCCGGTTTTGGAATTTTACACAAATCTGAAAACACACTATGTTTATATCCGAACATGGTTACTTTTTCTAAACTCTCATTTCAATCATTGAAACTTTCTTAGAGGATGTTAAAATAGTTTTTATTCACAAACTATTAGCATCGAAGCGATTTTCAAGTTATTGAAATAATTAACATGACTTTCGTCACGAGTAAAGATGAACTTGGCTAAAGCGAAAGATTACCAACACATATTTCGAGAAATAGATAAGCGAGGTAAACTCGGCTCGAAATAGCAAATGTGTATAATTCAAGTCTATCTTGCAATTCGACTTTTGTCTCAAATAGGAGATAGAGTAGATAGACTTTTGAGTGATAGATAAGTTCAAGTCTCCACATACCTTTTGTTGATGAAGTTCCACAAGTTCCCTTGAGTAGTTCTTCGTCTTCATTCGATGAACGCCGTGGAGTCTAAAGCTCAACTACACTTACTATCCTAATCCAAGACTTAGCTATAAGTAGACTAGAAATCAAGACTTATAATTTTGGTAACTAAACTTGACAAACAAGCTTGAGATAGCAACGTACGCTTGCGAGTTCGATCGAGCAATGCTCTAACAAATATGTAATGGTGAACGACGATTCATGCACGCGATGGAATATAACGTGCTCGGAGGATCATTAACGTTTTATAGATTTGCGAGATTCATGAAAACACATACTAAATTATCACATGTAATGCAATAATCTTTTAAACAATGTAATGTGATGATTTCCCAAAACTATAAATGAATATTTTCTTTATGAAAATATCTACATGTACATCCACAATAACCGATTCTTACAATAGGTCTATATGTCAAGTAGTATCCACCGATTCTTAGTTAGGTACTGTAGTGTGAAGCATTTGATGGAGTTAGGTACTGTAGTGTGAAGCAGATATATCAAACTTTGATGAACAGCAAGGGAGCGACCGTATGATGTTTCTGAGAATAAATCTGACGGTTGAAATCCGAGACGGGTATGGATATAGGAAATGGATTTGGGTGAGGGTTTTGGGCCTTGGGTATGCCAAGCCCATATCTTCTTTAAGAACAATTCTTCCTCTTCAAGCCCACTTCTAATTGATCCGGCTCTTGCAAACATCATTCTTCGCTTCCTCCTAGCGGGAGTCTTTGCCGTTCCTTTGCTCTTTTCGCACCGCTATTCATCCAAACTTTTTTTATTACCTAAAAATGCAAAATTAATTAATAAAAATATTTATTCTTGAAAACAATGAAAATACAGAATATGGGATAAAATGTAGAATTAATGCACAAAAGATGAGTTAAATGCCAAGAAAAATATATAGAAATATGCACTTTTTAGCACTCATCAAATACCCCCAAACCTGAATTTTACTTGTCCTCAAGTAAAAAAAAACTAAGGAAATCCTACCTATACCACTGTCGCTGGTCTCTCGAATGCATTTAGCGTATGCACTAAGCCTTTTAAACCACTAAGTGTCCCTAGTGGACGAGTGAAGTCTCGTGAAGGTTTGCTTAGAACGTACCTACAAAGTTCTAGGTGAAAATATAAGCTCATATTCCATCAAATGTGACATGTGCAAGACAGTTTAAGCTCACAACAAAATGGAGATGTCAATCTAGCTATCAAAGGCACAATCCTAGCACTGATAACAAAAAAAGACATGTGATAAGAGTGTAAAGTGTATCTACACATGTGTAAAGAAAGATCTGAAGTTATGACTACTAATCACCAAGAGATAGTTTCTCAGGCTAAGAACCAAGGTCGAAATCTAGCTAGCTGTCCGGACTTTACGAGAATTGTGAATGAGTTGGAGGTATTTCACAATTACTCGCGTTGTACATCAATGGCATACACCCTTCCTTGCTTATTACAATGAAACAACAAAATGACTCTTTACATTGACTACTCTCTTTTTATTTTTGGAACAAGAGATGATGGAATTGATAAATACTTGATTTTTTTTTTGTATTTTTCTGATATTTTTTTTCTGAATATATACATCGTTTTTTTTTTTTTTTTTTTTTTTTTTTTTTTTTTTTTTTTTTTTTTTTTTTGAATAAGGAAACACTTTTGATACATATACAAAAGGAAACAAAAGATTACATGACACTTTGCAAGAGGTAGCCCTTTTTGATGCACCCAGTTAAATTCGATGGTTGTCTTTCTTAATGTAACCTCCACCTTCTATCCCAACCAACCAAAGAACAAGCTAGTCAAGTTTCGTTCAGTATTCTAAAGTGATTGGCAATCGTGACTTCCTATCGAACACCTTGAAGATCGAGGCTATACATGTATTGGTAGATCGTGCGCGTGCAAATTTCTTATCACTATGTGAATTGTGCTAGAATCAGGGTGCCTAAATATCTAGACTAAGACTCCTAATAATTACATATATGCACAAGTGTCAACATTTCAAGGTAAATGAGCTCCATTTTTATGATTTTTCATTTTTTAATTTTTTTGAATTTTTTTCGATTTTTTCAAAAGAAGAAGGAGTTCGTTTTCAATTATGGCATATTATCAAAGTATCTACTTTTCACCCCCAAACCTAAACTAAACATTGTCCTCAATGTTTCAAAATATGAACAAAATTATAATACAACATATGAAGAGGATCATGTTGAGTATAGAAAAAGGAAAGAGAATACCCGATTTCGGCGAAAGCAAGATTAGAACTCCGTTATTCAAGGCAAGAATCCAACATATGTCAGCCGAGATCATATTGGATTAGCAAAATATATACAAAAGGAACAAAATGGGTTTTAAGAAATTTTATCTACTGGATTATATACAAAAAATTCACCATACACTAACAATCTAAAGAGTTGAGGATCAACCCAAAAGACAAAGTGTTGAAACATAGACAGTTTCAAAACACTAAAATTGGACTGAAATGAGAGCGAGAGTGAAAAACCGGATGAATCACCCCTAAACCTAAATTTTTCAACAGGTTTACTTTTAAGCACAAAATCTAACAATTTTAGGGGTGCAGGATTCACAAGGTCTAACTGAAAATGGACTTTGTTTGGGATGGACAAACATGCATATTCCAACTGTGGCTCCTTAAAAGTATTGTATTTAGATGCAAAATAGTCCAAGAGGACTTGAGAGGCACACAGTTCCAATCCTAGGTTGGGAATCTTCAGAAAAGTTGGTTTAAAATTTTTGTTACAAACCAAATCTAGGTTGGGTGGAATGATCTCAATCTGTGACTTAGGCAAGAAGGTGACATCTAAGTTTCTCACATGCATGAGATCAAAAGTACCAATATTATCAGTCACATCAGCATTTTCTAAATCATAATAAAGTTGTGTAGCATGCTCATCATCACAACACAATTTCACAAGTCCAAATTCAGAATCATGGTTATCCGAAATATCCAAATTAACATCAAAAGAAGCAATATATTGTGGCTTAAGTATGGAATCAGACACATCAACTATATTTTCATGCATAGGATCATTAGTGTCAACAGAAGATTCAACATTACCTAAGTCATGCTCTTCACAGGATAACTGCACAATATCTAAATCAGTAGCCTCATCACATGTATATGGAATACTAGAAGAAACATCATTCATGAAGGTCGGGGCAGAAAAGCCTAATGTATTTGAACCCAAAGGTTTCATAACATTTTCAGCATAGACATGTTCTTGTAATATAACATCATCATAATCATCATCATCACAAATACATGAAAATCCTACTTTGTCAAAACCATTAGTGTTTTTCGTCCATACATCTGCCTCTAAAATAGGTGAATATGGATTGACATTTTCAGCAATAGGGTATGAAACACTATATCCAGAATTAAGCTCATTGGGAAAATCAACATCTGACTCATGGTGATTACCCATATCATGTGGCATGGTCCTAGTTTCCCTATAGGTTTCCCACTGATGGGTTTTCTCTGCAACTTCAGCTAGAAATAACCATGCATCGTCCACAGTTTTATCAATGAATTCACCATTACACATAGATTCAACCAAGGCTCGAGACTTAAAGTCTAGTCCCTCATAAAGAATGGCGACCAGTCTCCACTTCTCGAGGCCATGATGAGGACACTCAAACAACAAATCATTAAATCGTTCAAAATAATGAAAAAGTGTTTCTCCATCTAACTGGACAAAACAATTAATACTTCGACGAATAGAGATGGTCCTATGATGTGGAAAGAACTTTCCGACAAATTGATTTGTGAGTTGGTCCCAAGTGGTGATTGACTGCGGTCTCAAACCGTAAAACCATGTTTTGGCCTTTTCCTTTAAAGAAAAAGTAAACAAACGCAATTTCAAAGAGTCTTCGGATATATGGTCAGGTTGTAAAGCCCGGACAATTTGTTCAAACTCTCTTACATGGTTATAGGGATTCTCAGAATCGAACCCTCAAAATATAGGAAGTATTTGTATCATGCTTGCGTTTAGTTCAAATGGGCCATCAGTCTGGGGTAAGACGATACATGATAACTGACTTATTATGTTAGGGTACATGTATTCATGGAGACTACGGAGTTTATTCACACACTCGCCCATTTTTTCAAAAAAATTTGGTTTTAATGGGTTTTGAAAATTTGGTTTGAAAGGGTTTTGAAAAGAAAATTTGGTTTTGCTTGGGATAAAATTTTGGTTTTTGAAATAAGGAGCAAAGTTTTTTTTTTTTTTTTTGGGTTGGGTTTTGAAGCCCAAATTTTAGTTTAAAAGAAACTACAAGCCTAACAAACAACTAAATTACAAGCCCAAATAAAGAAAGAAATAAAAATAAAACTAATTATTACAAACCCACAAAAAAAAAGAAAATAAAAATAAAACTAAAATTATTACAATCCCAAATAAAGAAAGAAATAAAATTAAAATTAAAAAAATTATTACAAGCCCACAGATTAAAAATGGAAGCCCACAGGTTGGGTTCTCTTAATGGGTTTAGGCTTACCTTTGAAGCACAGCCCAGCTGCTCAGTTTGGTTGCAAAAGCCCAGTTGGGCTTTGGATCATCCTAAGCTTTGGCTTCAACACTCAAGGCCCAGTTGGGATTTGGTCTTTCTTCTCCTTCTGCAGCTTACAGCCCAGTTGGGCTTGGTTCAAATCAGTTCACTTCACAAGCCCAGTTGGGCTTTATCTTACACCAGCTGCAGCAGCTTCAGCAGAGATTGCAGCAGACTTGGCCTGGCACCAGCAGGAGCACCACAGCAGCACAAGTTCTAGCAACAATAGTGCAGCCCCAGCTCCACAGCAGCAGCACCACAAGTTCAGAGGCACACAAGGCACAGAGCAGGACTTCAGTTGTACCTGCAGATCACAGAAGAAAGTGAGGCACAGCAACAAAATAGTAAGAACAACAAGATGTAATTGCAAGTGAGTATGCAAAGACAAGAGATGAATATGCAAGTTATGATGCAATAATGCAAAAAATGTTACACTGAAACAGGGAAGATGCAAATGCAATGGTTATGCAAGTTACACTAAGATGCAGTTAACCTAAGATGCAATGCAAAACAGTAAGATGCACAGCAAGTTATGCAAAAACAGCAAACTAAGATACAAGAAAAAAAACTTCAACACAACAGCAGCCAAGTCCCCGGCAGCGGCGCCAAAAACTTGGTAGGCTTTTAAAGGAGTAAGAAAATAAGACAAAGGATAAGGGGAGACAGAAAGGCCTACATGTTAAACTGCAAGTGCATAGTTGTCATTGTAGTGTGTATGTGAAAGAACAGGTCATCTCCACATGGACTAGGGTGTATAGTTGAAGCTTTATGTTTTCCTAAGCTAGTTCTCTAAGTGCAAGGCAGTGAAGTAAATGTGACAGTGAAGTAGAATAAAGACAATGAAGCAAAGGTAACAGTGGCAGTTAACAGGAAACAAAGCCAAATAAACCAAGGCTGTTAGCCAAGGGAAGGGAGGAGATTGCAGCTGTGGCTAAGCTAAGGCTTAGAATCCACCTTGTGTCCTAGCTAAACAATGCAATTCTAGGTTTAAAAACTTAAGCATCCAACTAGAATGGGAAGAAAATGAGCTTGCTCACTGATTTGCCCCTAGCATTGACTGTCTTTTGAAAGCACAGTCAATCACAGGCATATCAGAGCACCAACTTCTTCCCATTACTCAAGCAAAACAGGCCTTCCTAGCAATTCATCATTCAATAGTGCACTAAGGTTTCATCAAATCCCTAGCAAATGGAATTAAAACATCATGAACATAATTGACAGTGCAAAACAATTGAAAATATCACAAAAAAGTTGAACTAAAAACAGGACAGTTGAGGAACTGGCTAGTCCAGTCCTCTTGGGTGAAGCTCTGGCTAGCCCAGGCATAACCCCTTTTCATGCACATCACAACTCTTATTATAATTACACCCAATTCTCAAAATACCTAATTTACAAAATTAGGGTTTATCCCCAAAAAAATCCAAAACAGTGAATTTAGGGTTTCGAATTCACCTAATTTGATGGGTCAAATCTTACCCACAACGTCGACCCAATCTTCCTCTGACTTCACTGCTTCATTCCCACGCTTCAATTTCTTCTCTAGCTTCACCTAATTCATCAATCTCTAACCTAGGGTTTCAGAGATAGTAAAGGTGCGAGATTGATGAAGTAGGAGGATAGAAAGATGGGGGAAATGATGGGTTTCGCTTTTAGGGTGGAATAGAGTGGTTTGGTGGTGTCAGAGAATGGTGGTGGTGAAGGCAGAGCAGGTGGAGAAGGTGGGGGTGGTCTGCAACATGCATGGAGGGGGAGAGGTCGATGGAAGAAGGAGAAGGGGGTATTTGGTAGGGGTATATGGCTCGGATGTTAGGGTGTTGGGCAGTTTCAGCGAGTGAAGATGTTATGCGATCCGGGCCGTAGGATGAGAAGATGGTAGGTAGATCTGACGGCGATTCAGAGGCAGGCGAGGAGCGACCGTCGGATGAAGATATACAATGAAACGAACGGCATTTGATGGAGTTAGGTACTGTAGTGTGAAGCAGATATATCAAACTTTGATGAACAGCAAGGGAGCGACCGTATGATGTTTCTGAGAATAAATCTGACGGTTGAAATCCGAGACGGGTATGGATATAGGAAATGGATTTGGGTGAGGGTTTTGGGCCTTGGGTATGCCAAGACCATATCTTCTTTAAGAACAATTCTTCCTCTTCAAGCCCACTTCTAATTGATCCGGCTCTTGCAAACATCATTCTTCGCTTCCTCCTAGCGGGAGTCTTTGCCGTTCCTTTTCTCTTTTCGCACCGCTATTCATCCAAACTTTATTTATTACCTAAAAATGCAAAATTAATTAATAAAAATATTTATTCTTGAAAACAATGAAAATACAGAATATGGGATAAAATGTAGAATTAATGCATAAAAGATGAGTTAAATGCCAAGAAAAATATATAGAAATATGCACTTTTTAGCACTCATCAGCTAGTGTCTGTAGCGGCTTAATACAGTGTGTATTCAATCTGGACTAGGTCCCAGGGTTTTTCTGCATTTGCGGTTTCCTCGTTAACAAAATTTCTGGTGTCTGTGTTATTTCAGTTTCCGCATTATATTGTTTATCTTTATAATTGAAATAATACAGGTTGTGTGTTATATCATCAATTAGAGTAATCCAACCTTTGGTTGTTGATTGTCATTGATTGATCCTTGGATATTCATCTTTGGTGCCATCCAAGTTATTCCTTGTATTTGATTAGTACTCGCAGTTTCTGTTTGAGGAAATCAAATCAAGAGAGAGAGATATAAACTTGTTGATGTACTTTTAATTGATTGAGTCTTGTTGATTCTCTTAAAAAATATATTCGAGTTTGTCCATACAGATTGCTAAGAGAAATATTGGGTGGTGTTGTTAGACCCCCGCTTTTTCAATTGGTGTCAGAGCATGCAAACACGTTCAAGACCTCAAAAGTCTGTGTTTGTAGCGATCTGACTATATGGACCATAAAGTCTCAATTGACGCCTCACCAGGTTTGAAAACCAATCGTAGGAAAAAGTCTGATAAACTGGTTACTCTTCAAAAAGAGTTGGATGGAAAAATCCGGATCAACTCTGGTCTTGTTGCAGAAACTGCACTTCTTAAGGATTTGACTCCTGGTAATAGTCCCTTGATGGATCTGAGTAACTCCAGTTTTTTCTCTCTTGAGATTAGTCGTAAATCAGATGGTAAACAACGATCAAATGTTGTGAAAACTGATATGACTAGGAACCACTCAGAAAAACTTCAAAGCATTGTCCTGTGTTGGTATTGTGATTCTTTCGATCACATTCAACAATTTTGTACGTCTTTTGAAAAGAGTCTGAATGTTGCAAGTGATCCTTGTAAGAAAACTAAACAACTCTGTGTTACTCTAAAAAGACATACAAAACTATCAGGAAATTCTAAACAGAAAAGTATTGATAGTATGGGTACCTTTGCTTTAAGTCCTACATCTCCCTTTCAATGGTTCCTTGACAGTAGATGTAGTACTTTATTACATACGATATGTGCAAGTTTGGTTGTTATCTTTCACAAGTAGAACCAAGAAATTCTGATGAAACTCTGAACGATCCCCTTTGGGTTAATGCAATGCATGAAGAGTTAAATCAATTTCAAAAACAAGACGTGTGGGATCTTGTACCATGTATTTCCAATATCAATATTATTGGTTTCAAATGGGTATTCAAGAATAAGTCTGATAAATTAGGCACAACGGTCAGAAACAAAGCCAGACTTGTCACTCAAGGATATTCATGGATTGAAGAATTTGAGTTTGACGAAACACCTGTTCCTGTGGGATGCCCTGAGTCTACTATATTTTTGTTATCTCATGCTTGTTTTCCTAAGGACAAGCTGTCTCGAATGGATAATCGTCATAGGTCCCATGAGACTAGTATTTCCAGAATTAAAAGGAGGAGGATTTCTTCTTACACAACTGTTTGAGGGTGAAAACAGTTTCTGCTGGTTTCGGTAATCTCGTGTGTTGTGGGTGAGAAACGAGTCTAAACCCTAAACAATGTATTGCAAGGGAGTACTTTAGATTCGAGAGATTAATCTATACAAATCCGGCCTAAACCAAGAAATGGACGTTCCAGACTTTCTTAGGTCACAAAGTGAAGGAGAAGGGTTGGTTTTGGGGAGGGAAGCGAAGAGAGTGTTGAGACCAGAATAGTTGATTCTGGAAGAGTAGTTGTTTGACTTGTATCAGAAAGTGAAAGCTAACAGATGGGAAAGCTAACAAGTGATATCTGAGTGTTGTATGCTCCTGACCAAAACTTTTCGTTCGGTGGTAATAGGTAAGACCTATTTATACAAGTCGAAGTGAAACGTACTCTGATCTCGTAAGAAATAGAAACAGATGAGTAAATGGGAGGAGGTGGTAACCGGTAACGCCTGGAATTGATGTTCCATAATGAAGGAAAGCGTTTCACCATTATGATGTGATTTTTAATTTGTTGTAGTAATAGGTTCGTTGAGACTTGTGAAAGTAATAGATTTTAGATTTAATTTTTAAGACTAAAAATATAGCAAACTTAAATAAAAATGATATGAAAAATATGGAGAAGACTGAGGCTATGGAATCCACTATTTACCAAAATCAAAGTGATTTATATTCTCTAATTATAATCATGCAAATCATGCATTCAAATTGATTCTTAATATTGCAATAATTGATTTTTTAGAAATAACAATTGTAGATCGAAAGTATGGGACATCAAAACCCTAGGCTAGCATGCTCCACCAATTGAATTGACATTTGTTTAACAAAAACCATTTTATCAATTTATTTATCTAAGCAAATAATCATATAATAATTGCATAAATTAGAGATTACCACTTTTCGTTGGTGAATTAGCTTCCTCTTTCACCCCAGAGGATGGGGTTTAGCTCATCATTAGGAAAACACGCTCAAAATTCATTTCTTATTGCTCAAAGGTGGTGTACAAATGATGAAATGGGAGAAACAATGATAACCGGGTTTGCAACAGTTATAAGTGTTGCAAACCCGGGTATATAAGTGTTACAAACTGGAAAGAACGATATACAGGATGTGTCACTGTTACTGTAGCTCTAAGACTGTCGTTGAGCAGTCGCAAATACTGTAGGAAAACGACTGCTTCTGTGGGTCTATGTTCTTTGTGTTCTTCAATGGTAGCAGCATTTTTCTCTGGTGATCGTGTTTCGCCTTTGTGATGTTCCAAATCCTTCCCCAACTCTCCATTCCCCTCTCTGCTAATCCAAGAGCCTTTTTATACTCCACAACGACAGGATTCTTCCCTCATAAATCCCAAATATCTCCGTAGTAATAACATATATTTTCATAGGATTATTTCCTTCTATTCCTCATTCTTCATGTTATCTCGTGGCTTCTTGCATCTGGCATAGTATAAACACGTTGAGTACGTGTTTTAAATTCTCCAAACACACATATATTCCAAAAGTATCTCGGAATAATCCCGAGAATACTTCACCCTCTGTTTCGTGGGAAAAACACGTAACTTTCCTTGGTATTCGATTCCAGCTCACTTAACAGTCTTGTTTCAGTGAAACAGGTCTATCAAATCCCGCGTCGAACTGCGGTTAAATCTCCCTCCAATCCTTACCATAAAACCCGAGAAAACTATCCTCCCATGTTTCATCGAGCTCCCGATCATCCAGCCCAACTTAGTTGAATTCTTCACGTATACCGACCTTGTTGAATCGAATCAAGTCTATCCCAGTCAAAACTAGCGATTGAATCTCGCTACAATTCCTCCAAATCTGATACAGAAAGTTATGCAGGTGGTAAATATTTGAATGTGACTTTCCCGCCAAAAACATATTCCCGTGAAGAAGAAGATGGTTTCCCCATAAACAAAACTGGGGTGCCCTTAGCAGGTGCCCAACTGAGGTACCCCTTAACCGAAATGAGAGTCCGCATAACACATGTCCTCCGGGGTGCTCCGCATAATTTTTCGAGCCGATTTTTCCAAAAATGTTTATTTCCCAAAAATACCTACAAACACACAAAACACCAAAATAAGAACAAATTCGAGTACCAACAATACAGAAAATTGAGGACAACTTAGACACAAAAAATGTGTCTATCAAATACCCCCAAACTTATTATTTGCTACTCCTCGAGAAAATCTAATCTAGAAAATAAAAGGACTACACCTAACATGTGCAGAAAGCCGTTAAACCGCTAGGTGGCCCTAGCGGCGGAGTGTTGTCTCCGGAGGGTTTACCAGAGGTGTACCCATAAAACCTTTACTCCAGACCCTAGCTATCTACGCAGAACCTTGGAAGGCACTAAAGAATCTCCTTTGTTGGCATACAATCATTGACTATAGGAGGAAGTACCCTGATGCGAAATTCCAATTGGTGTACACGAGTTTGCACTCAACATACTAAAATTCATATATAAGTGACAGAGCTCTACTCAGATAGTTTCTAGACATCATAACCGGAGTCAACCAATCACATGGAAAGATAAGAAGATGGATAAAGAGAAAAATAGATGGTTCAAAGTGAACGGTGTTTCCCGTATCTGTCTGAAGGCCTCTGCCAAGTTGAACCTATCCTAATGGACCGAGATACCGGTCTGACTAATATCAACACAACTGGCATATACAAGGGCACCAGTGGTCGGTAAACCTAACTCTAGGTCAACACAACTGGCATATACAAGGGCACCAATGGTCGACTTTATTGAATTTATTCCGGTTGGTCTGATGGTCTGGTCCCAAACTTTTTTTTTTTTATATCTCAATCACCCTATTTCACCTAGCAATGGTAACAACTTGAGTCGTGTGCCCCACCAAATCACTTAAGAAATAAAAACAGAAGGGATTAGGATTCAACGTGTTATTGCGAAACTACCATGTTTTCTTTTTAATTATAACACCTGAGCTCTGTGCTTTTATGAATAGACTCTTTAGATGTTTCCATCTAATCAGATTGGTTCATCAACTCCTACAACCAAGATGTTTCCATCCACTTAGATTGGTTAGTGCCAACCTTAATAAGCATAAATTTCTAGGCTCTGGAGTTTATTTATTACAACTAAAAGCTAACAAAAAGTTTCTTCCCCACCCCCAAACTTAAATCTAACATTGTCCTCAATGTTTCTAGTGAAAGAGCAATACTAAAAAGCAAAGTAACTGAGGAATCAGTAAAGAGAGAAGTCGGAAAGATAGTACCTAGGTGAAGAGAGAAATCAAAAACTAATATAGAACATGCAATTGCCTCGATGGTCAATCAAGGGTAAACAGGATCCTCCAGAGGGACCTCCTCAACATCACTTGTAGGAAAGGGCTCTAAAAAGGGTTTCAATCTCTGACCGTTAACCTTCGAAGAACTGCTACCATCTGGTGTCTTGATCTCAACAGCTCCATGAGGAAAGACAGTGCGAACAATAAAAGGACCCGTCCACCAAGAACATAACTTCCCAGGGAAAAGATGCAAGCGGGTATCATACAGAAGAACTTTTTTACTTGGAGAAAATGACTTTCTAAAAATATTCTTATCTTGCACAAGTTTCATTTTGTTCTTATACTCCTTCGCACTATCGTAAGCATCTATACGAATCTCTTCCAACTCATTGAGATGGAGTTTCCTATGGGCTCCTGCCTTGTCAAGTGAAAAATTTAGCTGTTTAACAGCCCAATAAGCTCTATATTCTAACTCAACAGGTAAATGACATGCCTTTCCATACACAAGCCGATAAGGCGACATTCCAATGGGGGTCTTAAACGCAGTACGGTAAGCCCATAAGGCATCAGTAAGCCTAGACGACCAGTCTTTCCGATTAGGATTAACTGTTTTCTCTAATATACGCTTTATCTCCCTATTATAAACCTCTACCTGACCACTAATCTGTGGATAATATGGGGTAGCTATCTTATGTGTAATACCATATTTCTTCATCAAAAGCCTAAAAGGTCCATTATAGCTCGCGGTGTACCAAAACGTGTAAGTATATTATTTTTCAAGAAATCAATCACAACCCTATGGTCATTGGGTTTACACGCAACCTCCTCAATCCACTTAGAGACATAGCTTACAACGACAAGGATGTAAAGGTTACCAAAAGAATTAGGAAACGGACCCATAAAGTCAATACCCCATACATCAAAGACCTCAACAACTAAAATAGGGTTCAAGGGCATCATGTTCCTACGGGAAATGGTTCATAATTTCTGGAAACACTCACAAGTAACACAATGACTATGGGAGTCTTTAAACAACGAAGGCCAATAGAATCCACACTGCAATATCTTAGCAGCTGTCTTCTTGGCACTAAAGTGACCCCCACAAGCATGATCATGACAAAAGGAAATAATACTGGACTGGTCACTCTCAGGTATACATCTCCTAATAATCTGGTCTGGACAATACTTAAACAGATAAGGATCATCCCAAAAGAAGTGCTTCACCTCGGCTAAAAACCTAGAACAATCTTGTTTACCCCAATGTTGGGGCATTCGACCAGTAACAAGATAATTCACTATATTCGCATACCAAGGTGCTTGGGTAACAAAGAACAGTTGTTCATCAGGAAAACTATCCCTAACAGGAGAAGAATCATTAAGGGTATCCACAACAAGCCTAGACAAGCGGTCTGCTACTACATTTTCTGCACCTTTTTTGTCTCTAATGTCTAAGGAAAATTCCTGCAACAATAGGATCCATCTAATCAATCTACGTTTAGTATCCTTCTTGGAAAAAAGATACTTGAAAGCAGCATGATCAGTAAAGATTATGACCTTATAACCTAAGAGGTAGGATCTAAACTTTTCTAAGGCAAACACAATAGCTAATAGTTCCTTCTCCGTAGTGGTATAGTTCAACTGGGCATCATTCAGATTTTTGCTAGCATAGTAAATCACATGAAGTAACTTATTTTCTCGCTGACCTAGCACAACACCAATAGCATAATCTGAAGCATCACACATGATCTCAAAGGGTAGGTTCCAGTTGGGTGCCTGGACTATGGGGGCGGTAGTGAGTAAATTCTTAAGCTTCTCAAAAGCCTTTAAACAAGCATCATCAAAGACAAACTTAACGTCTTTTGCAAGAAAATTGCAAAGAGGTCTAGAAATTATGCTAAAATACTTAATGAATCGACGATAAAAACCTGCATGCCCTAAGAATGACCTAATGTCTCTTAAAGTTTTTGGGACCTGTAAAGTTTTAATGAGGTCAACTTTGGCTCTATCTACCTCTATATCCTTCGAAGATACGATATACCCTAGAACAATTCCTGAACGAACCATGAAGTGACATTTCTCCCAATTAAGCACTAAATTCTTTTCCTTCCACCTAGTCAAAACTAATGACAATTGATGCAAGCACTCATCGAAAGACGAACCAAAAACTGAAAAATCATCCATAAAGACCTCTAAGAACCGTTCTACCATGTCAGAAAATATGCTCAACATACAACGCTGAAAGGTCGCAGGGGCATTACATAGCCCGAAAGGCATGCGTCTATACGCAAAGGTACCAAAGGGACAGGTAAAAGTGGTTTTCTCTTGGTCTTCTGCGGCTATGAAAATCTGATTATAACCGCAATATCCATCTAAAAAGCAATAGTGGATACGTCCAGCTAATCTCTCTAGCATTTGGTCGATGAAGGGAAGGGGAAAGTGGTCCTTCCTAATGACTTTGTTCAATTTCCTATAGTCAATACACACACGCCAACCCGTGGTCACCCGGGTTGGGATTAACTCATTGCTATCATTCTGGACTACGGTAATACCGGATTTCTTGGGAACAACCTGAACGGGGCTGACCCACTTACTGTCTGAAATGGGGTAGATAATTCTTGCATCTAACATTAAGAACCTCGGTTCGAACTACTTTTTTCATATTAGGGTTCAGTCGATGTTGCATCTCCCTAGAAGGTTTGGTGTCACTCTATAAATAGATATGATGCATACCATCAGTAGGACTTATACCCTTAATGTCTACCATGGTCCACCCTAACGCTTCCTTGTTGTTCTGAAGGACGGTTACTAGCCTACTTTCCTGATCATTATCCAAGTCGGATGCTACAATCACAAGCAAATTCTCAGACGGGCCTAAAAAAAAATATTTCAGGGTATTTGGTAATGGTTTTAGGTCCAACTTAGGAGGCTTTTCTAACGAAGGAACTAGGGTAGACTTAGAAACTGGTAGTGGTTCGAACTTAGGTTTCCATCCATTATTAGTGTCTAAAAAAGGGGTTGAGTCTAACAAAGCATTCACCTCATTAATCACATTATCATCATCAAAATCAATCCCAAAGTGAGCTAGGCATTTCTCTAATGGATCTTCTAACAAAGTGTTTGGTAATGACTCGTCGACTAATGTTCCTATCATGTTCACCTCCTCTATGTTCGAGTCATCAAGTTCAGAGGGTAGCTTACTAATATTAAAAAATTTCAGCTCAATAGTCATATTAACAAAAGACAAATTCATAATTCCATTTCGACAGTTAATGATCGCATTGGATGTAGCTAAAAACGGGCGACCTAAAATCACTGGTATTTGGTTCTCTGGGTCAGGGACAGGTTGGGTATCTAGGATAACAAAATCCATTGGATAAATAAACTTGTCGACCTCAATAAGAACGTCCTCGATCACACCACGAGGAATTTTAACGGACCTATCAGCTAATTGAAGTGTCATCTGGGTAGGTTTCATCTCACCAAGTCCTAGCTTAAGGTACACATGGTATGGCAGTAAGTTCACACTGGCTCCTAAGTCAAGCAAAGCTTTCTCGACACGGTGTTTACCTATTGTGCAAGAAATAGTAGGGGACCCTGGGTCTTTATACTTAGGAGTAGTGGTATTCTGAATAATAAAACTCACATGACTATCTAGGAAGGCTTTCTTCTGGACACTATGTTTTCGCTTTCGCGTACACATATCCTTAAGAAACTTGGCATAAGCGGGAATCTGCTTAATCGCATCTAACAAGGGGAGGTTGACAGTAACCTGCTTAAAAACCTCCAATATATCATTAAAGTTGGACTCCCTATTAGCTGGAACTAGCAGCTGGGGGAACGGGGCTCTGGGAACAAAGCCGGGCCCAGCATGACCCTCATTGGTCTCTTTGGAGACTCTATCAGTCTCCTCATTTTCTGGCTCAGCAGGGTGAACTACAACATGTTCACTATCAGGCATGGCAACCTTATTGTCAACTTTCTTCCCACTCCTAAGGGTTGTTATAGAATTCACATGATTGTACGATTTCTCTCCTTTAGGGTTAGGATCAGTTTGACTAGGGAATCTTCCATCTTCTCTTTCACTAAGAAACTTAGCTATTTGACCGACTTGAAGTTCTAAGTTAGCAAGAGACTGGGAATTATTCTTAAAATTCTGCCTGGTTTCTTCTTGAAAACCACAGTGGTTCTTTGACAACATCTCTTGGTTCTTTGCTAATAGAGTAAGGGTTTCTTCTAAAGTGGAGATCTTTTTCTCATTCTGAAATTGGGGTTGACCTGAAAAGTTCTTAGCATAACCAAAACCTGGGGGGGCTGAGAATTACTAGAATGTCCTTGATTCTGACCCTTAGACCAAGAAAAATTAGGATGGTTTCTCCAACCAGGGTTGTAAGTCTTTGAGTATAGGTCAAACTTCTGACGGTTCTCAAACCTAGCATTGTTATAGACAGCATGGTCTTGCTCTTCACTAACCTGACCTTCCCAAAACGAGTTATTGGGTTCTACTCCACAACTAGACACTTGAGAGGCTCTAAACCTATCATCAGGTTCAACAAGAGACCTATATTTAGGATGATTCAATTAAAAAGCTTTTATCCTTCTAGACAAAGCAGCAAACTTAGCACCATACCCGAAGCTTGTATCTACCACATTGGTGCTACTTCTATTGACCAAGAGTCTTTTAGGGGGTTCAACACAAGACTTCCACTGTTGGGATTTTTCAGCGGCAGCTCCTAAGAAGGTGAAAGCATCATCAACACTTTTACTAGTGAACTCACGAGCGCACATAGACTCAACCATGGCTTTAGTTGAATAGTCTGAACTATCATAAATAATCTCTACGAGTTTCATCTTATCAAATCCATGGTGAGGACACTGGGATAGGAGATCATTGAATCTCTCTAAGAACCTATAAAGAGACTCTCCCTCTTGTTGCACACTAGTATTAATTTTCTGCCTAACAGACGCAGTTTTATGCTTAGGGTAGAATTTCATATAGAAAGCAGCAATAAGTTCCTGCCATATTTCATTGGATTCAGATGGTAGGTTGTTCAGCCAGGTCTTGGCTTTATCTCTCAAGGAAAAGGGAAACATCTTAAGTTTAAAGACTTCATCAGTAAGGTCTTTTATTCTAATTGTCCCACAAATTTCCTCAAAGTCCCTAATATGAAAATAAGGGTTCTCATCATCTTTCCCTAAGAATATAGGGATCATCTGAAGAATACTAGGATTTATCTCGAAATTAGCCGTAGTGGCTGGCAATTTAATGCACAAATCTCGGGTGGACCTAGTTGGGAACATGTAATCTTTCAAAGTTGCCATTGCTGGCACAGCTGAAGTACTAGGGGTATTTTCCTCACGAAGAGAAAAATTCTCAAAACTGAATTTTTCAAAAACGGGGCTCTCAAAAGAAGAGTCTTCGAGCTCCCCGCCTTCACAAGAAGAACTACTAGGTTTATCACTAATCAAACGACCTAGAGTGTTTTTTTTCCAAGCCTGCTCTTTAATAACCTTGGGCATATACTAGAAAAACATAAGAAAAAAAAATCCTAAAAGGAAGGGAAGTTCTATGCAAACACAAAGCAGGCTGACTCCACCAAAACAAACCTAAATATTTCTAGCAAACAAAAAGCATGATGGCTCCACTTAGATTGTTTCTAGACCAACTTCTAATTCTTCGAAAGGGAATTCGTTACAATTTAAGCAAACCCCTCTGGAATCAATCCAAGTTTAAGTAAGTTGAATCGAGACGAGGGAAGCTCAATGGAGCTTTGATACCCAAGGCCTCACCGACGTTACAAGGCGGCGTATTCAACTCGCAGAAACCATCATGAACTTTGAAGCATGCTTAAAAGAATAACCAATATTTTTCGAATGACTTTCCTATTAAGCTATTTACCCTATAGGTCTCGTTCTAGTCAAATTTTAGGCTTAGGTTCGCGTTTGGTTTCGTTTTCCTAAGGCGGGCAAGAAGGGAACGTGATGAAATCCGAACTCTTATCTTGTATGGCCAGTCCTTGCCCTTTACTAGGAAATTAAAGCAGCTGTTTTCAAATCCTCAGCATATATGCAAACGAAGGAATACAGTAACTCACTGACAGGAGATTCGCGAGTGATTCGACAAACTTACCTCCCGTACCAAACGGGGGATGAACCGCTGAAATCGACTCGGGCCACGACTCCTATGTCATGTACGAACCCGAGGGGCCGAGGAGATATCGTAATCGCCGTCCTTCTCTGCAAACAATTTATAATTAAACTACCCTTCCGTAGGGTTTAAAAAAAAAGTCCCAAAGTCCACAGTCCAAAGTCCGAATATAAAGTCCAAAAGAAAAAGATAATCTAAAAGAAATTCTAAAAAAATATATATATATTATCTCTCTCTCTTTTTTTTTAATTAATTTTTATTCTCCTTTTCTTTCGCTCCTTTCGCTTTGCTATTACTTCAAAACTTTAAGTATTCACCAAAAGCTTTGGCAAATTTTTCTTTCGCTCCAAATTCCAAAATCTGTAAGGAAAATACAAAAACCCAGAAACGTAAAGAAGAACAAATAAAATAAAAATGAAAAACAAATAAAAACAAATAAAAACCTAAAAAAAAAAACTCTAGCCTAAAGACAAGTCCGCGTCGGCGGTGCCAAAAATTGATGTGATTTTTAATTTGTTGTAGTAATAGGTTCATTGAGACTTGTGAAAGAAATAGATTTTAGATTTAATTTTTAAGACTAAAAATATAGCAAACTTAAATAAAAGTGATATGAAAAATATGGAGAAGACTGGGGCTATGGAATCCACTATTTACCAAAATCAAAGTGATTTATATTCTCTAATTATAATCATGCATTCAAATTGATTCTTAATATTGCAATAGTTGATTTTTTAAAAATAACAATTGTAGATCGAAAGTATGGGACATCAAAACCCTAGGCTAGCATGCTCCATCAATTGAAATGACAATTGTTTAACAAAAACCGTTTTATCAATTTATTTATCTAGGCAAATAATCATATAATAATTGCATAAATTAGAGATTACCACTTTTCATTGGTGAATTAGCTTCCTCATTCGCCCCAGAGGATGAGGATTATCTCATCACTAGGAAAACATGCTCAAAATTCATTTCTTATTGCTCAAAAGTGGTGTACAAATGATGAAATGGGAGAAACAATGATAACCGGGTTTGCAACAGTTATAAGTGTTACAAACTGGAAAGAACGATACAGAGGATGTGTCACTGTTACTGTAGCTCTAAGACTGTCGCTGAGCAGTCGCAAATATTGTAGGAAAAACGACTGCTTCTTTAGGTCAATGTTCTTCGTGTTCTTCAATGGCAGCAGCATCAGTAGTTTTCTATGGTGATCGTGTTTCGCCTCTGTGATGTTCCAAAGCCTTCCCCAACTCTCCGTCCCCCTCTCTGCTAATCCAAGATCCTTTTTATACTCCACAGCGACAGGATTCTTCCCTCATAATCCCAAATATCTCCGTAGTAATAACATATATTTTCACTGGATTATTTCCTTCTATTCCTCATTCTTCATGTTATCTCGTGGATTCTTGCATCTGGCATAGTATAAACACGTTGAGTACGTGTTTTCAATTTTCCAAACACATAGATATTCCAAAAGTATCTCGGAATAATCCCGAGAATACTTCATCCTCTGTTTCGTGGGAAAAACACGTAACTTTCCTTGGTATTCGATTCCAGCTCACTTAACAGTCTTGTTTCAGTGAAACAGGTTTATCAAATCCCGCGTCGAACTCCGGTTAAATCTCCCTCCAATCCATAAAACCCGAGAAAACTATCCTCCCATGTTTCATCGAGATCCCGATCATCCAGCCCAACTTGGTTGATTTCTTCACATATACCGACCCTGTTGAATCGAATCAAGTCTATCCCAGTCAAAACTAGCGATTGAATGTCGCTACGATTCCTCCAAATAAGATACAGAAAGTTATGCAGGAGGTAAATATTTGAATGTGACTTTCCCGCCAAAAACATATTCCCGTGAAGAAGAAGATGGTTTCCCCATAAACAAAACTGGGGTGCCCTTAGCAGGTGCCCAACTGAGGTACCCTTTAACCGAAATGAGAGTCCGCATAACACATGTCCTCTAGGTGCTCCGCATAATTTTTCGAGCCGATTTTTCCAAAAATGTTTATTTTCCAAAAATACCTACAAACACACAAAACACCAAAATAAGCACAAATTCGAGTACCAACAATATAGAAAATTGAGGACAACTTAAACACAAAAAATGTGTCTATCACATAACTCCCCGTATTTACTAACCGCCTCATTCTTATGACCCTGTCTTGTAACGGGCGTAGTGTACGCCGCACGCTGTAAACCGCCAAACCAAGACCCTAATGAGCATCCCCCAGTTTATGACATGTGTTGATGTCTCGAGTGTTTTCGTAGAAAACATGTAGCATGTTGCTGCTGTTTGGCAAATTGAGCTTGGGAGACTTGCCGGCTCAGTGGTGACCCTCAACGGTCGAGATTTTATATCTTGAGAGGAAGAGTAGCCGTTGATTATTGCAACCCTTCGTTTGGTATCCAGCGGCATGAAAGCATGGCCGTCATGGCTTTGACATGCTTAGGCGTGGCCAAGCTTGGATTTTGGCATAGTTTAGGCGCAACCAAGAACTAGGGTTTTGGCATAGTTTGTGCGCGGCCAAAGGGCTTGGCGTTGGGCCAAAGGTTTCCACGCGTTAGCTGGTGACCTTGGACGGCTAAGATATGCATCTTAAATGGAAGGGTGGTCGTTGATTGTCGCAATCCTTCGTTTTGGCAGCCAACGGCGTGGAGGAAAGGCTGGCATGGTTTTGGCACAGTGGTGCGGCTGGCACGACATGCCATTGGCACATGTGGCATGGTTGGCATGCCTTGGCGCGGAGATATGGCTGGTACGGCATGCCATTGGCACATGTGGCATGGTTGGCATGCTTTGGCGCGAAGATGTGGCACGGCATGCTATTGGCACATGCGGCATGGTTGGCATGCCTTGGCGCGGAGATGTGGCTGGCACGGTATGCCATTGGCACATGTGGCATGGTTGGCATGCCTTGGCACGAAAAGGTTGCACGGCATGCCATTGGCACATATGATGCGGCTGGAATGGTTGGCATATGTTAGGCGCGACCAAGCTAGGATTTTGGCGTAGTTTAGGCGCGGCCAAAATTAGGGCTTGGTGTTGGGCCAAAGGTTACCATGCGTTAGCTGGCGACCTTGGAGGGCTAAGATCTGCATCTCAGGTGGAAGGGTGGCCGTTGATTGTTGCAACCCTTCGTTTTGGCGGCCAGCGACATGAAGGCATGGCCGGCATGGCTTTGGCACGGTTTAGGCGTGGCCAAGCTAGGATTTTGGCGTAGTTTAGGCGCGACCAAAAACTAGGGTTTTGGCATAGTTTGGGCGCGGCCAAAATTAGTGCTTAGCGTTGGGCCAAAGGTTAGCACGCGTTAGATGGTGGCCTTGGACGGTTAAGATCTGCATCTCATCTCAGGTGGAAGGGTGGCCATTAATTGTTGCAACCCTTCGTTTTGGGCAGCCAGTGGCATGAAGGTATGGCCGACATGGCTTTGGCACGGTTTAGGCGTGGCCAAGCTAGGATTTTGGTGTAGCTTAGGCGCGGCCAAAAAGGCATAGTTTGGGCGCGGCCAAAATTAGGGCTTGGCGTTGGGCCAAAGGTTACCACGCGTTAGTTGGTGGCCTTGTAAGGTTAAGATCTGCATTTCAGGTGGAAGGGTGGCCGTTGATTGTTGCAACCCTTCGTTTTGGCAGCCAGCGGCATGAAGGCATGGCCGGCATGGAGACGTGGCTCGCATGGTTTGCCATTGGCACGGTGGCGCGGATTGTATGGTTGGCATGCCTTGGCGCGGAGATGTAGCTGGCATGGCATGCCATTGGCACATGTGGTGCGGGTGGCATGGTTGGCATGCCTTGGCGCGGAGATGTGGATGGCACGGCATGCCATTGGCACATGTGGTGCGGCTGGCATGGTTGGCATGCCTTCGCGCAGAGATGTGGCTGGAACGACATGCCATTGGCACATGTGGTGCGGCTGGCATGGTTGGCATGCCTTGGCGCGGAGATGTGGCTGGCACGGCATGCCATTGGCACATGTGGTGCGGCTGGAATGGTTGGCATGCCTTGGCGCGGAGATGTGGCTGGCATGGTTGGCATGCCTTGGCGCGGAGACATGGCGGGCATGGTTTTCCATTGGCACGGTGGTGCGGCGGCATGGTTGGCATGCCTTGGCACGGTGGTGCGGCTGGCATGGTTGGCATGCCTTGGCGCGGAGACGTGGCTGGCATGGCTTGCCATTGGCACGTGTGGTGCGGCTGGCATGGTTGGCATGCCTTGGCACGGAGACGTGGCTGGCATCGTTTGCCATTGGCACGGTGGTGCAGCTGGCATGGTTGGCATGCCTTGGCGCGGAGACATGGCTGGCATGGTTTTCCATTGGCACGGTGGCGTAAGAATTAGGGTTTAGTACGGTCAATACTAAGGGTTCTGTCGTGGAACATGACACATGTATAAAAAAAAGGTACCCTGGTAATTCTTACGTAGGCATGTTGAATGATTCAATAAATGCGCTAGTGGTTGTAGTGACGTCATGTCAGATGTAAGGTTTTACGATTTTAACCCTAAGCTAAAAACGACCATCAACAACAACAAACCTTGAAATTTCACGATGTGATAAACAAGGGGATCTTTTGGCTCACAACGTCTCTACCTAACTTCATAGACGTTCACATCCTCATCTTTAACTTGAGAACTTAATGCGATTGGATTTCCCAACCATAAACCAATCCTACGGTATGAAACATATAAAACTCCAAACCGTAGAAAATTTGTACGGTTGGGAAAACATGAACTCTATATCTTAAATTTTAATTTTTTCTTTAAAATATTTCCTGGATAAGCGTATGGTTGGTAACTCCCAACCATATTTTCAAAATATTTCCTGGATAAGCGTATGGTTGGATAAGCGTATGGTTTACGATTAGAAAACCCAACCATATTTCAATTTTTCAGTTTTTTTTCAAAATTTTCCAACCACAAGTTTTCTTGGATTTTTGTACAGTGGGGAAACTATGAACTCCCAAATCGTATATTAAATTTGCGATTAGATTTTTCAACCGTAAGTTAAATTTTCGGAAGAAAAAAAATCAAAACTTTTTTCTTCTTTTTTTCTCTTTTGATGTTTAAATTTTATCAAAATAACTCTTTCATTTAATTAATCGCTCATTAGTCGGTCAATTGATCATTGATGGTAATTGATACTATTTTAGGCATCAACAAAAACAGTAAAATAAGGGGTTTTGTATAGACTTCCTTTATACGATTTCAGTAATTGATACGATTTTATATCTTATGAAATCTCAAAACCAAATGTTTGGATCCCTATAATAGGCTTGTTTTATTGCACGATAACTAAATTACGTCTTTATATATAGTTTAACGTCAAAAGAAGCTACACATACATATACGAAAGACTTACTTGCACCTCCGGCTTTAAAAATCATGGGTTGACTGGAAGCGATCATCCAGTAAATACAGTAGAACTTCGATAAATTAATCCTCAATAAATTAATTACTTTGCTAAAATAATAAAATTTTCTGATCCCAACTAGGTTTGGATAACCCAAATTTTAATTCCATAAAATAATAAATTCGCTAAAATAACAATATTCTTTGGTCCCGACGCTATTAATTTATCGAAGTTTTACTGTATAAATAATATTCTTTGATTTTTTTTTTTATAGAATATAGCGGAAGAAAAAAACTTGGGGATAAAGGGTTGAGACTTGAGAGAAACAGAAAGACACGTCTTAAAAGACCAAGTCTCATTCAAAACAAAAAACTTGGTGATCAAGTAAGTTTCAAATAAATCAACAACCCTTGGTGATAAGGAAGTTTCTATATTTTGATACTGCTCTTGTATGAATGTGGAAAATTTTCCATATATATTGAAGAGGTGCCCAATTAATTACTTTGTTTTCAGATTTTTATTTCTTTCTTTGACATTGTCTCACAGTACAAGTTGGAAGTCAGTACAGGAAAAAAAAACATCCAAGGAGAAGAGATGTCATATACTCCAAGGAAAAAAAAACTTCCAAGGAGTATTCAATTTCTTCCCGATGAAATCATTACGAATATATTATCTAGGTTAACAGCAAAAGACATTGCTCGCTTAAGATATGTATGCAAGTTGTGGTACACGTTATGTAGTAATCCTAGTTTTGTTCAATTGCATCTTAACCATGCTACTGAAAACAATAACTTCAGCCTGATGATCGAAGGGTCAAAAGGATTGTACTCGGTGGATAATTACTGCGACTCATTATCATCAACGCCATGTTACGAGGCTTCTCGGGTTGATTACCCGTTCAAATCTTCGAAGTACGCCGTTAGTATTTTGGGTTCAGCGAATGGCTTGTTATGTATAAATCCAGCAGAAAACGTGATTTGCATTTGGAACCCATCTACTCAAGAAAGCAAGATATTACCATCCGAAGTCTCGGGGAATTTAAACACAGATGCCTTGTGTAGCTTTTCCGCCCCCACATATGGTTTTGGTTATGACCGCGGAACTGTGGATTACAAATTGGTTAAAGTTGTGCGATTTCTGACTTGTAAGCATGGAGATGGTTACAATGTCTCGGTTTATTCTTTAAAATCGAATTCATGGAAAAGCATAGTAAACACCCTTTCTTACCGTCGATTCAGTACGCTGCCAGGTGTGTTTGTAAATGGTGCTCTTCACTGGATAGCTACTACGCGACGATCAACTGCTTCTATAGTTTCTTTTGATATTAGGGATGAGATATTCGCTGAAGTACCACTGCCTCCACGTCTGGATCACGACGGGAATGCTGTAAGTGTGGGTGTATTGGGAGGGTGTCTTTCGATGCTCAGTGATAATTGTTTTCTTGACAGAATTGGTGTGTGGGTGATGAAGGACTATCAGGTTAAGGAGTCTTGGACTAAACTCTACAGCATCAGTGTCCAGAAAACAGTTCTCTTCCGTTCTTTTCATGACTTGAAGCTGATAAGTTATGTCAAAACCGGGGAATTCCTATTTGAGAAGGATTGCTCTGTCTTTGTACTGTATAATCCAACTGCAGAAAGTGCTAGAATCTTGAAGATTTATGGTGCCCGGAAAGAGTTCGTAACAGAGACTTACATTGGCAGTTTAATTTCACCCAACTTAATCGATTCATGACACAGCCCTCATGTGTGAATGTTGTATAAAATGAATTAAACATTATGTAATCAATGTAAGACTTCAAGATATAAGTACCATCTATAATAATATTCTGATAGACAGGAGTAACATGGAAATAGTTAAGGCATATCTTTTAAGATCAGTACATATTAGTATATAATAATAAAATCAGATGCCTTGAACAAATAATTCATTTAGTACTGTCTATTAATCCAAACTTGCTAGGACCTAGGAGTATAAACAATGGATCGAGAAACTGATATCACTATCTTACACATCTCACTCTCCTTCTTTGCTCCACTTCTATCACCTTAGAATTTGAAGGCTCAGGTCAGGAGTATCAAGAAGTTGCTGAAGAATTGGTAGACGGCACCAGAGATGACAAGCATCCCAAACGATGTCATTGTTAATATATTTTCAAGGTTACCCGTAAAAGACGTTTTACGATTCAGGTCCGTATGCAAACCTTGGTGTAAGTTATTTAGTACTTCTGACTTTGTGGAAATGCATCTAAATTATGCTATTGGAAAAAGATGCTTTAATCTTTTGATGAAAAAATCCAACCACATGTACCCCTTAGATGATTCATTGAAGTCTGCATTATCATCTTCGTGGTCACCATGTTTTCTTAGATTGTTCCCAGCAATCGATTACCCATTTGGGCCGTTCAAGTCTTCCAAGACCAAGGTTCAGACTTTGGGGTCATGTAATGGCTTAACTTGTATGATTTTCAATGAGAAATTCATTTGTATTTGGAATCTATCTACTAAAGATCACAAGAAAATACCGACACTAGCTGTACCAATCGAACTTTCAAGCACCAGATCGTCCGTCAGATATGGCTTTGGTTATGGTTGCACCACCAAAGATTACAAGTTGTTAAAAATTGTGGGCTTCTCTGAATATGATGATAACGGTACCTATAGTCGTGATGGTTTTAAAGTCGACATCTATTCATTACGGTCAAATTCATGGAGGAGCATAACTAACACCCCATATTATGTCAAAAACATAGTTTCCCATGAACGAGGAATCGCTGGATTGTTGGTTAACGGAGCTCTTCATTGGATAGTTTATTTGGAAATGGAGAACCGACATGTTATAGCATCATTTGACATTGATGATGAGACATTCACTGAATTGCCGAAACCAAAGCATTTTGTGGAAGATGAGTTCCGTACAACAAAAGTGGGTTTGCTGGGAGGATACCTTTGCTTATTGGTTGGCAAGTGTTTCAGTGAAGGCGGTGGTGGTGATATATGGGTCATGAAGAATTATGAGGTAATAGAGTCGTGGACTCTGTTATTCACCATTTGTGCCCAACAAGTACCTATTTTTCAACATTTTAGTAGCTTCAGGCCGATAAAGTGTTTCAAGCATGCAATTCTATTTCAACAAAACGATAATATACTGGTTTCATATGACCTGAATCGTAAAAGAGCTAGAACAATAAAAGTCCAAGGTTCTAGGGGTAAATTTTCGACCGAGATTTATGTGGGAAGTTTGGTGTCACCTAGTTCTTTTACTCTCATGAGCTGTTGATGCATGTCACATAGTTCTTTTACTCTGCTGATGATGCAAGATGATCTGGAGACAAAATGGAATCTTCGGTTGTATTTTGTGATTTTAAAAAGTTCATTTTATTGCACAGTACTGATTTTATGTTATTATGACATAAAAAACAAAACATAAAACAAGGATATTGGAAAGGCTAAGTTACAGGTTGCACTTGCAGTATAGAGCGTCTCATTTAACTTCTGATAATAATTAATGGTACTTCTAAGTTATTATATCAGTTCTGATATTATCTGACTAATGCTCAAGCTTTGCAATGACATGTTTTCACTATAGTCTGCTCGTTCGTCCATTGGGCATCACTCAGTAATGGAGTGAAGGCTAAGGAGAGTCTTAACGTCCACGGCCAGGCAACCACTTCACTGACTAGAAGAAGCTTGAGTAATTGCTTCTTCCAAGTACGGTAGTTATGTATCATGTTTCCTGGCTCTCAGTGCCATTTTGACAAATTAAAAAAAAAATGGCATAGGCAACAACACAAAAGCATTTGTTTGTTTGTTTGTTTAACACCACGACAAAGTAAATAGCCAAAAATCCAAAAATGTACTCCGTTATAAATGGCTTACAAAGCTGACAGAAAAGAAAAGTTCACATCATACTCCAATGTATTACGCTTTAGTTCGCTACCTACTAGTC
This sequence comes from Papaver somniferum, assembly GCF_003573695.1. Classification (NCBI taxonomy): domain Eukaryota; kingdom Viridiplantae; phylum Streptophyta; class Magnoliopsida; order Ranunculales; family Papaveraceae; genus Papaver; species Papaver somniferum. The sequence continues at coordinate 29,062,309 of NC_039359.1, read as the reverse complement.
AGAAGTGCAGAGAATTTCCAACCTTGTTCAGGATATGCAGAAACTGAATTGAGATTACTAAGTGATATATCACCATCTAGGTTTTCATCACCTACAACTCGCAACCAAATTACCTGCAATGAAAATTGGGATTCATTAAGCATACTTCGTTCTAGTGAAAAGAAGGACAGGTACTCTTAAGATAAACTGGATGTTACAGAGTGAACGTTCTGTGCACAAAACATACAAACACGCGCAAAAAAAAATAAAAAAAAATACAACAAAGACCCACAGAACTAACAGATGTAAAGCCTCTAAAACATTTGTGAATAAATGTATAATTGAAATGGTGAATTTGTATGATACATCAACAATATTTTTGCAAGGATAGGGGTTGTTTTAACAAAGGATTATGGCATCCAATACGCACTGGGCTCGTGCATCTAAATCATCTTAGAGAGTTCTGTACACTAAAATACTTAAAAGCGGATCTTTGGTCACTAAGGTTTTTAGTTTGATAGTTGGTGTGTTTTTGTTAATCAACTGTCCTGCAACTAGTTATCTGATGCTTTTTGGGGCTTGACTACGGTTCACTAAATGTTCGTTTGAGAACGAAACCCAAGCAATCCAACTATAATCTGTTTACCATCACATTTACAAAATGAAACTTCAAAATCTATTAAACTCCAAAAAGTATGAACTATGTTGTTAGCTAATAATAAAAAAGCCAAGGAACGCAGAACATACAAGAATCTATCTAAAGACAATGTCATTTAGGCTACAAAAAAGACGTTCCAGTGACCAGACTAATATATCAGCAACTAACAGTGTTAACTCGGGTATCCAAAAGAAAAATAGCAAAATCGAGTACATCAGAGATTACATGCGGTGCTCAAAGTTCAGTAGAAAATATAAAATTAAAAACGTTAAGCAAATTCTAAAAGAGTGTACCTACTTTCTGCACTGCAGCTCTAGCGCTTCTGTTACTATTTAAAACAGACAAGGACCAACTTCACCCCTGAAACATAACAAAGATAATTTATGAGTGTCATTTAAGAATACAAGAAGCATAACCCTGAAGTGTCATTTAAGAATACAAGAAGCATAACCCAGGTGCTCTTCCATAAGACAGATGATAAGGAATAAACCCCAGGCTTTTCCATGAATCATTCCCCAACGTATAAACCCTAACTTCACAACTATCATCCTCATCAGCAAAATTCACAACTCTAATCATTTTATAATCATCAATCCTGGAGTCATAACCAAACCCATAAGACATTTTGTGAACGAAAGTGAACTTCTCCGGAAACGTGATATCCGTAGTTGGTAACTTCTTATACTCTCCGGTACATGGACCGAAGATACAAAACACATCTTCATCCGGTGTTAAAGTCCAACGGCATCCAACTCGAAACCAATCGGCGATGAGTGGACCGGTCCTTTCATATTATATTTTAAGTTAATTAAGCGGATTATAACGATGTGGGACTATTGTCCTTTCACACGCCCCCTCACGTGTAAGGCTAGTCACTGGGCCTCACACGTGGACCTACGTACGAGTTACCAGTCCATCGGTAACAGGTGTACACAGGTGAGTAACTAAATCAGGAGGTAACACCTCGGTCGGTATCGGCACTGGCCTATATCCCGGGTGTACAAGTGACAAAATCGGTTAAACACTTCGGCCAGTAACTCGGCCTACACCTGGCATACACAAGTCTGGGTCTGGGACTTAGCTCTGATACCATATTAGAATACGGGCATCCAACTCAAAATCAATTGGCAATGAGTGGAGTGGCCCTTCCATATTATATTTAAGTTAATTGTGTAATTACTAGCAATGTGGGACTATTATCCTTCCACACGTCCCCTCACGTGTAAGGCACGTGCACCTACCTACGTCATTCGGTCACAGAGACCACAATCGGACCTACCTCTGATACCATGTTAAAATCTGCGGGCATCCAACTCAAAACCAATTGGCAATGAGTGGAGCGGCCCTTCGCTATCATATTTTAAGTTAATTATGCGGCCCTTCCCTTGTTAATTATATTTCCACATAATTAAAAACTAGGGATGTGGAAATGCAAACTAAGTCATTAGAAGTACCAAATAATTCGACACCCCAACTTCGAGTTTTGAATGGGTAACTGTAGCATCATTCAATAAGAATGATGACGATGAATCAAAATCCATCGAGTAAAGATAACAATCTCTAAGCATGAGAGCAATTTGGTTGCTATCAGTAGCATGTTTCAAATGGGTTTTGATAAACTTAGGGTTTCGGATTAGTTTGCACCATCCTTAATTTGGATACGCACTTAAACCGTGAGAGAGATTTCACTGGTAACCTAGAAAGTATGTTGACGATGATCTCCTCTGGGAAATTCGCCATCGCTTCTTCACACGGAAAATACAACAGGGAGATAGTTTTAAAACTCACACAATTCCGAATCTGATCTGACTATAATACGATCGACTGAAAATCAGTTTATGGAAAACGAAATAAAGGAATCCTACTTTTTATGCCACTAGGCCCATTACTACTAGTACTAAGTACTAACCAGTAAAACATAGGCCACTGCCACTAAGTGGCACTAACAAACACCACTAAATGACCGACTCATACTAACAGACACCTAAAGGACAGGAACATGATGTGGCACCACTCCACAAGTTGCACTACATCCCAACAGGCATGCCTAATGGCTATGTATGACCGGTCAGGCAAGTGACGCACAATGATTACGCGTTACAACTTAGCCGACCAAGTCAGTGAAGCGCGAAGGTTGTGCGTTACTACATAGATTATAAAGCGCTAAGGTAGCGCTATCCTGAAGGGCCAATAAAGCGCAAAGATTGCGCTTGACTATAAAGTCAGTGGCTAAGTAATGGAACTTATTGGCCGGCACAATGAAACTTCATTGAGGGAAAGACAAGACAAGGCCAAGTTGACAAATACAACATGCGATGTTGGCATTGAGGCATATCCATAGAATTGAGTTGGCCCTAACTCAAGGATGATGCAAGAGTGTAGCATAGGCCAAGAGTTGGCTTATGCGTTAGTCTAAGGCTGGCCAAAGCTTGGACAGTGCAAACAAGCTAGTAATGCGAGAGTGTGCATTACTATTATCATGCAAGTTGGCTAAGTAAAGCATATGACGCAAAAATAACCAAAATGAGCTAAGGAAGTGGCCAAGATGATTGAGGCGCAAAGATTGTTGTACATTGATTAGGCCAAGAAGACTGCAGGCCATGTTGGCCGTGCATTGGATGAAGGCCAAGTCAGTAATGCGCAACAATTGTGCAATATGGCTCAAGTGACGGTTAGGAGTTGGTTATTGGCTTTACAAGCATGCCAATGGTGTGAGACAAGATAGAATGGGTATAGAAGGAGTTTATAACCATGTGGGAGTGTTCATAACCACCAAAAACAGGTGTTGCACCAATTGGCTTGACAACACAAAAGGTGGCAGTTGAAGTTGACGGTTGTGGAAACTACTTGGACACTTCGTTGTATGGCTTGTGCAAGCGGTTGCGCAGAAGTTTTGGCCTGATCTTTAGCATTATAAATGGCCTAGAGATTAATAATGTTGGTGTTGTTCATTTGAGAGAAGAACCACTAATGTAGAGAGAGTTGGGCATTCATCAAGAGGGTGAATGACCTGTTTTGGTCCATGTGGTGGACTTGTTTATGTAATCTTCCTTAATGCAATGAAATGGATTTATTGTTTTATATATTTGTGTTCTTGTGTTGTTGATGTTGTGAGTTGATCAATTGGTTTGAGGCATGGCAAAACTCTTATGTTTATGGGGGCATAAAGAGTTAGAGAGAAAAGAAGATGAAGACTTCCGTTGCGTAAAGCCTTAAGAATGAAGACAGATGCATACTTTGATGCAAGTGTGCAAGGCTGAATACTTGTGGGTGAAGTTGATTCACTGACTTACAAGTATTGCCGGTCATGTCCCATGAAAAATTTTAGGCCGTCAAACGGGCATGTGACACCATGGAAGAAGATGATCAAGAATCATTAGGCGAGCGATGGAAGAGAAATTTTCAGGCAGAGAGCCTCTCGGAGATGCCCTCAAATAAAAATGATTATACATCTCCCCAAGACAATCGGAGTTTTCTCTGTTGGAATCTTTCATGTAAGTTTGTAACAGTCATGAATCATTGAATTTAACATTTGGCAAAGCAAGGGTGAAATTTCGTCCACGAGAATATCCCCAGTTGAGGAGCCTAAACAACAATTTGATGATTTGGCATCAGAATAAGAAACAAGAGACCAGTGAAAGAAATGGAAGCATTACATGAAAATTACAAAAAGAAAAGAAAAGAAAAAAAAGGAAAAGAAGATGAAACTAAAGGTTGACAAAATTGATTGAGCGCGTAAGGAACAGAGTAGGGAAGGTAGTCAGGCGCTCAAACTGTGTGCTACATTCAACTTCCAGTTCCTATCCAACCAAGGTAGACTCTGTTGGACCTAAATGCAGCCTACCACCCTGTTACATGACTTTTGGTGCCCCAGAATCAGATAAACCTGAAGATGTCAACCAACAAATATCAGAAACCGAGAAACAGAAGATTATTAACAAAGCATTCTGTTTGATCAGACAAATTATGAATTAGTGACATGCTAATGCGGAAAAATACAAACCTTATGCTTTCTTCTTCTTTGGTCTCCTTTTCCTTTTAGGTTTATGCGGTGCTTCAGTATTTGAATTCACATTATTATTACTTTCAATCCTGGTAGTATTTTGAAATTGATTATCTTTTCTAAAAGAAGAGAAACTGCCACTCTGTGATGCCATCACTGGAACCCTCTCTTTCAGTGCTTTTTTGTTTGATAGGAATTCAAATCTTGTCTGACTAGTTTCAGAATAATTTGACCTTTTGGATGTACCTTTTGAAGGTCTAGATGCAGGCTCTACAGCTTGAGTAGACTTCCAGTTCTTACTCGTCTCAGTATACTTTGAACTTCTTGAAGGCCTAGATGAAGGCTCTACAGCTTGAGTAGACTTCCAGCTCTTACTTGTCTCAGTATAATTTGAACTTTTGAATGAAATTTTTGATGGCCTAGATGCAGGTTCTACATCTTGAATAGACTTCCGCTTCTGCATAGTTAGGCAAGCAAGAGTTTAGCAACGCAAACATCAACCAAATGTGAGGAAATAAAACCCATTGTACAAGACAAACCTGATTCTTATTGGCACCATAATTGTCAAAAGCTGCATTTCCAAAGTTTCTTGGAGGCTTTTTGCCAAAACCCCCAATTAGGCCAGAATCCTTTGGAAATTGTTTCCTTGGCGCAGTTGATACCTCTTTTTTAAAACTTGGAGCTTGCTTCCTACAATAGACATGGCAAACAATTTTTCATGAATAAGCTTGCAAGCGTATTAACGCATATGGGTGTCAGACCCAATTTTAGTTAGCCTTCTTCTGCCTGTCGACCCAATTAAGTAATTGTAGCTACTCATGCAAGTTTTGACCTCAACTTGGCACACACTTAGTAACCAGGTACTTAAAATTGTTCCTCGTTATTGCTAAGGGAACTACATTTTTTGTAGGTTTAAATCTTGTCAACACAAAATCCATGTGAATACGCAAAGGCTAACACTTAGCCCTTGACAAATCTAACGCACTTCCACAAAAACAAAAATAACTTTTTCTAAAGCCAACGCTTCATTGCATGCTCTTGAGCTAACAAGGCTTAACAAGTTCCTAGGCCTCTTCAGGTTAAACAAAGCTTTGAATTTCAACATTGCTCTGTCAATGGTTTAATATTGTACCTGAAATTTCTCTTTGTAGATTCATCACCTGCTTCTGCTTCATCGCTGGAGCTTCCGTTCAGAAAGAAGTCATCCTCAGCATCTCCTGTTTCTGTAATGCAAGGTTATCATAAATATAAAGCATGTATGTAATTACGGGAAAGCTAAGCTTAAGAATTCAAAACAAAAAAATGACAGCTTACAGGCAAGTTGAAATATGTGACAAAAGAGTGATGATATATGGAGCAGAATAGGCACCGACCAACTGGAAGCACGTGTCTAATCATGGGAAAGCTAAGCTTCGAAATTAAAAAAATGACAGCTTACAGGCGACTAGGCAAGTTAAAATATGTGACATAAACGAGTGATATATGAAGCACAATAGGCACTGACCAACTGGAAGAAAAACATTATAGCGACAAATGTAAAGAACTATTGTAACAAGAAAGAAATTCAAATGTAAACAAAGTAGTTGAACTACTAATGGATATAGATCAGTTTGAGAATTGATCTTCAAGAAACTGAATGATTATTAGCTGGTAAATGTTTCTACACTGCTTACATCATCTGTCTAAAATCTTAAAAAGTCTCAGTATCAATGAATCAAATATTTATGTACTTTGCACATACTCTATACACCAGAGTTGCCCTGGCATAAAAAATTAGGTTGATGATTGAAAGATATAAAGGAACTTGCCCAGGTTAGAATGTTTTTGTGATAATTTTGAAACAAAAAAGACCTCATATGAGTATGAGAAGTAAATGTACCTTCTAAATCCCTTCCACTAGCGGCTGCATCTACAATATTGCCTTTAATCTGTTGGCGCAACACATTCCTCCTTTCAACCACATCTGGGTCATTACCCCCACTGAACAAAGGTACATATTTTTCAGTCTTTGGGAAGAACTGAAAGGTACAAAAGAAAACAATTCAATGTCAGCAAAGCCAATGCAGTTCTACATAATCATGCAATTCATCATCAACGGTAGTCATCCACCTTATGCACACATGTAGTGAACTAATATCAGAAACTGCGACAAAGATTCAAAAATCATGCACAACCCAAAACAGCAGGAATTCAAATAGATAGAATTTGCACTTTGGCTTACCTTAACATACTCGAGATCCTCTTTCAATTTTGCAATCTGGTCTTTAATTCCTGCCCGGGTTTCATCTGACACTGTTTCTAAAGCTCTCTCCAATTTTTTAATCCCCCTATCCAATTTTCTTCTTTCTGATATCCATACAAATTGCACCAATAAATAAGAATAATAGTTGCGCCCCAGTCCAAACAACAGAAATGCATTTCCAATAACACACTATATGATAAAACTAAACCATACCAAAAAATTTGGGCTTCTTGTTCTTAAGAATTGTAACACGGTTTTCCGCCAACTGAATTAGAAGTTCTTGTTTCTTCTTGATATCCTCTAACTTCTTTTCTTGAGCTTGTCTTACTTCAGGTGGTAAATCCGTCTGAAAATAAAAAA